>NC_133165.1:78668531-78974618 GCF_040802235.1 Manis javanica
AAGAGGGATAAGAATTCCAGGGTCAACTGCTGTCCAGACTTAGGCCAGAGACACTTAAGCAAGCAGTTCTCCAGAGTGGGGGCATAGGGTTGCCAAGGGCCTGGAAGAAGCAGGGAAAGGAGAGATACCAACATAGCCCTAAAGACCCCCAGGGGTAGAAAATTGCTACCCCTGAAAATAGATGTCCTCACCTATACAAACGACATCCATGAAGCCGTACATGCCGTAGCAGATCTGAAAGAGCAGATCCTGCCGTTGCCACTTGGCTGAAGGACTGAGTGAGGACCAGATGAGCCAGGAGATGCTGGCGACGAGGAAGAGAGAGCCCAGAACTATGGCTGCAATCTGGACCTTCTCAATGACTGTCAGGGAGATGGCCTGCCACTGTGTGGGAGAAAGCACTCCAAAAAGTCACAGAAAGAGATGGAGGGCCAGGTAATGGGTACCCTTATGAGAAGGATACCCCAGGAACCTTCCTGAAACCCCTCAGGCAGGATTAACAATCTGTCTTCTCTGTCCTCTTATCAAACCTAGAATGAGGCACCTCTCACCTTGTTTGAGACCCTTTGTCTTTTCTGTTAGAAAGGCAGATCAGGCAAGTATTCTGAAGCCAGACCACCAAGGTTTGAATTCCAAATTCTAACTCTATCACTTATCAGTTGAGTAACTTTGGGCAAGTCTTTAAATCTCTTTGTGCATTAATATCCTCATCTTTAAAATGGGGAGAATAATACATAACTAAAAGAATTATTCTGTAGATTAAAAGATTTAATACATGCCAGGAGCTTGACACAGAAAACACTACATGTTGGCTATTACCATCATCAACGTTATCAGCGTTTCCTTTTTTACTGTCCTAGTGCCTAGAACAGTGCCGGGAATAAAAGTGGCACCCATTAAGTGTCTTTGTGAATAAATAAAGGGAGAGAGAATTTATGGACAGACAGAAGATTAATTAGTGAAGAGGGTGACTTTGAGGAAACAGTAAATGGATGAGGTAGGTTCCCTGGAGGGCCCCAGTCTGAGAATTCTCTCCTTGTACCTCACCTGCAGTGGGTTCTTGGTGCTGATCGCCAGGACCTGGTACTTGAAGTAGCAGAGCTCACAGCTCCAGGAGCCCCTCTCACTGATCCAGCGGATGAGGCAGGGCTGGTGCGTGCAGCGCACGGAACCGTCGCAGCGGCAGGGGCTCAAGAGCTCCCCCTGGAGGAAGAGTGAGGAGGGTCCCTGTCAACTATACTACCCGACCCCACTCCTCCCCGCTCAGGGAGAAACCTCCTCTCCAGGTCAGTCATTGTTCCAGTTTTTTAAAAAAGCCCTGGCCTTTCACCCAAAACACGGCAAGTGGCTAGGGCTTCAACAGAAAAGGAAAAAGAGATCAAGGTAAACTTCCATGACCAAAAGAGATGAGGATTGGAAAGGGATTGGTGGGTGGGGAAAATTGGGTCTTCTCTTTTCCCAGAATTTGGGGAAAGTGCTGTTTAAGGCTTCCCAAATGGAAGGTTACCCCTTAGGATCTGGAGGGACAGGAGGCTCAGACCTTCTGAGCCATGCCGTCCTCCCCTACCCCATCACTGTAAAGTAGTTTCCAGATGTGATGCCGACAGGGATGGGTTACCGTCCTCAGTTTCCAGAAAAGGGGAGAAATCCTAGGGGTGGAAGTGGAGGGTGTCCCCCTTCAATCAGGGAATAATTTCTCATGACAGATACCCCCCGGCACTAACCAGGGACATCTTTGTAACATTTAGGCAAAAAGTACTCTTTGGAATGGGTTGGAAAGTTGTGGAACGGGAAGTGAAGAAAAGTACCCCACGGAAATACTGAATGAGGCAAGGGCATCAGTTGGTTCCTCCCTCAAAGTGGGTACAGAAGCACTTTCCCCGCTGTCCCTCTCGGGAGAATAGGCCCCTCAGCCTGCAGAAACCCTGGGGTGAGAGAAGCAGGAGAGAAAGGCTGTCCCCGTCGCACAAAAATTGAAGTGTGCAAGAGGGATTTCAAGCCCTCCCAGGAGAAAGCCCGCCCCTCTCTGGGGACCCCTGACCCCCGGCCACCCCAAACTGCATTCGGGGAGTCTCCAGCTAGCCCCCCACTTTGCCCTACACCCACTCTGGGTCCGAGTCCCGCTCAGGTTCCTCAGGCCCCGCCCCGGGGCGCCCCAGGTGCGCGCCCCCACCGCTCCCCTCCCCGACCGGTGCTCAGGCCTGACCTGCTCCGGGCCTTGGAAGCAAATTCGGCACTGAGGGGTTCGGAGCCCGCTGTCCAGGCTGCTGCTGAGAGACAGCGCGTCCAGCGCGCCCGGGGGCGGCGGCGGCGGCGGCGCGGGCGGAGGCGGGGGTCCGGCCCGCGGCTCCTTGTCGCCGGCCAGGCCCCGGGCCCGCGGCTCCGACCCGTAGTACTCCTCCTCGTCTCCGTCGCCGTCCCGGGTGGAGCAGCCGGCGAAGGGCGCCCAGCCGCAGCCGCCTCCCCCGCCCCCCCGGGGCTGCGGCTCAGCCCGGGGCCGCCCCCCGCCAGTCAGCACCAGCAGCTTCAGCTCGTTCAAGAACATGCGGAGCCGAGACTTGAGCATCGTCCGGGAGCCGGGGGTGCGGGAGGCGGCGTACCAGGGGGCTCCCGGGCGGCGGGGGGAAGGGAGGGGGCAGGCCGGGAAGGGGGCACGCGTGGGCAAGCCGAACCGGCCGGGGTCTTCGAGGCCTGCGAGTGCCGTTCACTGCCGCCGCCGCCGGGGCTCCGGGGCTTGCGGGGCCCAGAGGGCTGGCGGCCCAGGGGCGGCGGGGCGGGCAGCCATGGCCGGGTAAGGGGGCGGGGGTCTCAGGGTGCCGCGCCCAGCGGGTCCGGGTCCGGAGCTGGCCGGGCCCCCGGCCTTACGCGCCCCGGTCCTCCGGCGGCGAGGCCGCCCCCCATCGCCGTCCTCCCGGCCCCAGTTGCGCCCCGGCTCCCGGCTTCGGCTCGGCTCGGCCCCTGTGCGCGGCGGTGGCAAATGGCGGCTCCTTCCGGCGGCGGCGGCGGAGACCCCCCCGGAGCGGCAGGCGGGCGGGGCGGGAGCCTGGGAGCCGGTGAGGATGGAAGGAGGGGCGGGGCGGGGAGGGGGAGACAAGAGGCCGCGGCTGCGCATCCCCGCCCCGCACGAGCAGGTGTCCCCCGAAGCGGGGGCGAGTGTGCAAGCTCGGGAGAGGGGCGAGGAGGGGAGTGGCCAAGGAAGGGGAGGGTGCACCCGGCTGGGAGAATAGGTGTGCGAGTTGGGGTGGAGGCGTAAGTGGGTGAGCACGGAAGGTAAGTGGTGAAAGACGCAGGTGTACCAGGGAGGGAGAGGCTTGTGCAAAAACTGAAGGGTGCAAAGAAAGACCTATGCAAGGTTCGGAGGTGCGAGGTTGGTGAATGAGCAAGAAAGGGTCTCAAGCAATAAACACGTACATAAAAGACTGAAAAATGTGCGCGGGTGGAACTGTGGAAAAGAAATGAGTGTGTAAGGGATCGAATCGTATTGCATGAGAAACAGAAGTGTGCAATTGTAATGTGTGAAGGAGGTGAGTGAGCAAAGGAGACAGGAGTGCTAAAAGGATGGGTGCCTTTCCCGGTACTCTGCTGCCCCACCACCTCTACACTAAAATGAACCACACAGACACACACGTTAGCTCTTTGCTGTTATGGAGTCCTTGACCTGAGAACCAGTTATACCCCCTCATCACATTATTTCTGCCTTATACTTACATCCTCCCTCAACTTGCCTTTCCAAAGCTTTGGGAAAAGGGATTTCAAGGGAGCCATTGGGTCAGACACACTGGGAAATTTTAATTAATTAGTAAAAGAGTAATTAATAGGAGAAGAGAGGGTATGAAACCAGGGACAGACTGCCAAACTAAGGCTCCTCGATAGAAAGTGATTAAGGGAGTGATGCTCTTAGGAAGCATTCAAATGTTTTGGATGGAGAATGAATGAATCAGAAAAAGGAGCTGGAACTCAAGCCAACGTAGAGGATAACTTCTATTCTAAAAACAGTGAGCTGTAGTGGGCTTATGTGGAAGATGAGGCTGAAGTGGACCCTGCTGGAGTAGTAAGGAAGTGTGACACATTCAGAGACACTTAAGCTTATAGGCTTACAAACCAGTGGGTCCTAGCAAAATAGTCAATGAAACATTCACCCCACAAGCCCCTTAGCCAGTTCAGACCTTGAGATTTTTCTTACTAGTGTCCCAGATGCCCTTGCCAACACAGGCCAAGAGCTAAAACTATTAGAATGCAAAGAGGGGGGATCTACACTGACATGTTTTCCATTTTGCCCTGAAGCATGGTTTATATTCATCTCAAGCCTGGACTGTTACATCTTTGGCCAGACAGTTAAGGAGAATGGAAGGAGTGGCAACTAGATTAATAAAATGGTTTCAGATTTTAGACAACTTCTCACAAATGAGACACTGATCCATTATTTGCCTTACTCCCATCCCTCCAAAGGGTTGGGAGATAAAGAAGCTGGAGCCAGTAAGACAAGGGAAGCCAGAGAAACCTGCCTGTTGTCTACCTAGGCATCTATGAGCAGGAACCATTTGGGAAAAGTCTGTGTTCAGGCAAGGCCAAGGGTTGAGAAAGTTTGCGCTGGGAGAAAAGAGGGATGCACGATGACCACAAATAAGGAGTCACTCGGTTTGCAGAAGGGCACAAGTCATTCTTATGCAATTCAGTGGTCTGGGGTGGTGGTGGTGGTAATTTCCTTTCAGATGCACACTCCTACATCTATCTGTCTACAATATATATAATGTCATACACCTATATATACACATATACAAACATACATATGTCATAGCATCTTAGTGCTGGAAAGAACCTTAGGTGTCAAGTATTCCTGACACCCACCAGTTCATTGATAACTTCTCGCCCGGAAGGCATCTAGTCTCTGCCTTAACACTTCCAGGGGAAGGGTGGAAGTTGGGAATACCTTATATTAATACCTTGTATTAATCTGCCTTCTTTCAGGCCTTTAATCATAGTTTTGCCCTCCAAAGGGCATTGTCTACTCCTTATTTTATATGACTACACTGTTGGCTACATCTTTACAGATAACCCTATCACTACTTTTTTGGGGGGGTATCATTAATGTACAATTACATGAGCAACATTATGGTTACTAGACTCCTCCCATTATCAAGTGCCCACCACATATACCCCATTACAGTCACTGTCCATCAGTGTAGTAAGATGCTATAGAATCACTACTTGTCTTCTCTGTGTTGTACTGCCTTCCCCATGCCCCCACTACATTATGTGTGCTAATCGTGATGCCCCTTTCTCCCCTTTCTCCCTCCCTTCCCACCCATCCTCCCCAGTCCCTTTCCCTTTAGTAACTGTTAGTCCATTCTTGGGTTCTATGAGTCTGCTGCTGTTTTGTTCTTTCAGTTTTTTCTTTGTTCTTATACTCCACAGATGAGTGAAATAATTTGATACTTATCTTTCTTGGCCTGGCCTTTTTCACTGAGCATAATACCCTCTAGCTCCATCCATGTTGCTGCAAATGGTAGGATTTGTTCTTGTGGCTGAATAATATTCCACTGTGTATATGTACCACATCTCCTTTATCTATTCATGTACTGATGGACACTTAGGTTGCTTCCATTTCTTGGCTATTGTAAATAGTACTGTGATAAACATAGGGGTGCATATATCTTTTTCAAACCGGGCTCCTGCATTCTCAGGGTAAATTCCTAGGAGTGGAATTCCTGGGTCAAATGGTATTTCTATTTTGAGCATTTTGAGGAACTTCCATATTGCTTTCCACAATGGTTGAACTAATTTACATTCCCATCAGCAGTGTAGGAGGGTTCCCCTTTCTCCACAACCTCGCCAACATTTGTTGTTGTTTGTCTTTTGGATGTTGGCCATCCTAACTGGTGTGAGGTGATATCTAATTGTGGTTTTAATTTGCATTTCTCTGATAATTAGCTATGTGGAGCATCTTTTCATGTGCCTGTTGGCCATCTGAATTTCTTCTTTGGAGAACTGTCTGTTCAGCTCCTCTGCCCATTTTTTTTTTGGTATCATTAATCTACAATTACATGAAGAACATTATGTTTACTAGGCTCCCCCCCTTCACCAAGTCCCCCCCACATACCCCTTCACAGTCACTGTCCATCAGCATAGTAAGATGTTGTAGAATCACTACTTGTCTCCTCTGTGTTGCACAGCCCTCCCCGTGCTGCCCCCCACTATACATGCTAATCTTAATGCCCCCTTTCTTTTTCCCCACCCTTGTCCCTCCCTTCCCACCCATTTTCCCCAGTCCCTTTCCCTTTGGTGACTATTAGTCCATTCTTGGGTTCTGTGATTCTGCTGCTGTTTTGTTCCTTCAGTTTTCCTTTGTTCTTATACTCCACATATGACTGAAATCATTTGGTATTTGTCTTTCTCCACCTGGTTTATTTCACTGAGCATAATACCCTCTAGCTCCATCCATGTTGTTGCAAATGGTAGGATCTGTTTTTTTCTTATGGCTGAGTAATATTCCATTGTGTATATGTACCACATCTTCTTTATCCATTCATCTACTGATGGACACTTTGGTTGCTTCCATATCTTGGCTATTGTAAATAGTGCAGCGATAAACATAGGGGTGCATCTGTCTTTTCCAAACTGGAGTGCTGCATTCTTAGGGTAAATTCCTAGAAGTGGAATTCCTGGGTCAAATGGTATTTCTATTTTGAGTTTTTTGAGGAACCTCCATACTGCTTTCCACAAAGGTTGAACTAATTTGCATTCCCACCAGCAGTGTAGGAGGGTTCCCCTTTCTCCACAACCTCACCAACATTTGCTGTTGTTTGTCTTTTCGATGATGGTGATCCTTACTGGTGTGAGGTGATATCTCATTGTGGTTTTAATTTGCATCTCTAATGACAAGCGATGTGGAGCACCTTTTCATGTGTCTGTTGGCCATCTGAATTTCTTCTTTAGAGAACTGTCTGTTCAGCTCCTCTGCCCATTTTTTAATTGGATTATTTGTTTTTTGTTTGTTGAGGTGTGTGAGTTCTTTATATATTGTGGATGTCAACCCTTGATTGGATATGTCATTTATGAATATATTCTTCCATACTATAGGATGCCTTTTGTTCTATTGATGGTGTCCTTTGCTGTACAGAGGCTTTTCAGCTTGATAAAGGCCCACTTGTTCATCCTCATCACTACTTTAAAGGGCTAGTGACAGACACCAAAAAAATCCACAGGAAACAAAAACCCCACATACACACAGGAAACACGCTCTCATAAATATTCTTCAATGAGTGAATGAAACACACAAATGAGAATGTTTTCCGATGGCGGTGGAACAGAAAGGCAACAGAACTACCTCCCGCCCCACCGTCATCCCCGTCTGCCTATAGAGTGAGAGACGTGTGGTGAAGTTGGAGATGGGCTCAGGTTCTGCCAGCAGCCCAGAGTTGGCATCTGGGTGGCCCAGGTTGCCATGGCACCGCATCGGACTCCACCCTCTACCCCTGTACCGCCGTAGCCCGGCCGCCAGTGTACTACACATAGTCACGTGCCCTGCCGCGTAACCACACCTCTGCTCCACCGAGCAATTCAGAGGTCACGTGTGATAGCAACAGATCACGTGGTTGCCCCGCCCCTCCCTTCTCCGCCCCCTTCCCTGTGAAAGTCGCTCCTGCCTGCTCCTCTGCGCATGAGCATCCGGTCACGTACCGCAAACGTCCGGCGTTCGCTCCGCCCCCCCAGTTTCCGCGCGCCTCTTTGGCAGCTTGGTCACATGGTGAGGGTGGGGGTAAGGGGGCCGCTCTAGCCTGCGGCCTGTGTCTGTGGTCGGGCCCGTAGCGTCCAGCTGCCTTGGCTGAGCTCGAGTGTATGGCGCTGCAGGAGCCGGCTCCGGGGCCCCGATAACGGGCCGCCCCCGCGGCTCCCGGCACGGGGTGAAGTAAGTGTAGCCTCTTCCTGGGAATGGGGAGCATTCTCTCCCTGCACGGCTTCCTAAGCGGTCTGGTTATGGAAGGGTCGCTCGAGGGCGGGATGTGGGGCAGGGTGTAATGTTCTTTGTGGTCGTAGGGAGACGTAATTTGAGGGACTGGGTTTAGGGTCTTCGGTGCAGGGGGTGTGTCGCGTGGCACCTCTCTTATGAGGGGCGCGATTTTACCAAAGGAAAATGCATTTTCTTATTCTACGGCCTTACATGATTGGAAGGGTGGGGGTCAGAGGCATCAGGTCACTCAGGAGCCGGCGCCGTGGGAGATCGGGGAGGGGACGGGATGCTGGTGGTGGTGCCTTCGTGATGTCTTTTGTGGGAGTCAGTGTGTGGCTGTAGGCTCATACCATACCACCTCTGGAAGGGAATTTCGGTGGTAGGAGTCTCTGTGATTGTAGGGTCTCCTGTGCTGTGAGAATGGCTACCCCTCGGTATGAGCCAGTGGCTGAAATTGGTGTTGGTGCCTATGGGACGGTGTACAAGGCCCGTGATCCCCACAGTGGCCACTTCGTGGCCCTCAAGAGCGTGAGAGTCCCCAATGGAGGAGGTGCTGGAGGAGGCCTTCCAATCAGCACAGTTCGTGAGGTGGCCTTACTGAGGCGGCTGGAGGCTTTTGAGCATCCCAATGTTGTTCGGTAAGAAGTAGGTGGAGGGTTGCAAGTTGGTAGTACAGGGGAAAAGACGACCTATAGGTGGGGAGTGGTGAGCTGGAGATTAGTGGAACCCTGAGGAAATAAGGGGAGGCAATGTTGGACAAAAGGGGATTGATCAGTAACTATTTGTTCTGGCCAGATTGATGGACGTCTGTGCCACAGCCCGAACTGACCGGGAAACCAAAGTGACCCTGGTGTTTGAGCATGTGGACCAAGACCTAAGGACATATCTGGACAAAGCACCCCCACCAGGCTTGCCAGTGGAGACCATCAAGGTGAGTGGGATGGGCAGACACTTGAGACCTTTGTGGTAGAACCTTGTGATTTCAGGTATGGTGCCTCATTTCCAGTTCCTCTGTACCTCTCCCTTCCAAATCAGGATGTGATGCGCCAGTTTTTAAGAGGCCTGGATTTCCTTCATGCCAACTGCATTGTTCACCGAGATCTGAAGCCAGAGAACATTCTGGTGACAAGTGGTGGGACAGTCAAGTTGGCTGACTTTGGCCTGGCCAGAATCTACAGCTACCAGATGGCACTTACACCTGTGGTCAGTAGAAAGATGGTAGCCAAAATGGGTTCTTGCTGGCAGTGAGGGAGTGTTGCCCATAGCAGTTGAGAAGCCATGTTTCATTATTTCATTCACGCATTCGTGTTTCATGGTAACCTCTAGAGCCCTTACCCACTCTTCTTATTCCTATTAGGTTGTTACACTATGGTACCGTGCTCCAGAAGTTCTTCTACAGTCTACATATGCAACACCTGTGGACATGTGGAGTGTTGGCTGTATCTTTGCAGAGATGTTTCGTCGAAAGTATGGGACTCTAGTATCCTGAACTATCTTGCATTTCCATCTGTCTCATTCATAAACCACATTCATACCCTGCCCATGCTTTCACTTGAGTACTTCTGATCACCTGTACATAGAGGTTGTTCTGGAATTGGGAACTTCACATCCCTTTATGCTCCATTCCCTTTATTTTGAGCCACCAACAGTAATCATTCCACTGCCATATTTTTTTAAATGACTGCTACCTTTTATTTCTTCTCACCTTAGGCCTCTCTTCTGTGGAAACTCTGAAGCTGACCAGTTAGGCAAAATCTTTGAGTAAGTGACCAGCAAGGGGGAAAAGAATTTTCCATTCTGAGTCCTCTTTCTGCTGAGCTCTAGATGGCATCTGGCTGTCCCTGGAGGTAGGGCCTGAGGAAGGACCAGCCTGACCGGAGTTCTGCTGTTCCCTACAGCCTGATCGGGCTGCCCCCAGACGATGACTGGCCCCGAGATGTGTCTCTACCCCGAGGAGCCTTTTCCCCCAGAGGGCCCCGCCCAGTGCAGTCTGCGGTTCCTGAGATGGAAGAGTCTGGAGCACAGCTGCTGCTGGTACTGGTCTTGGGCATGGGGTGAAATAGGGTTGCAAGATGGAGCAGCATAAAAGGTCCCCAAACCATCGTAGTTATTAAAACTTGGTTGGGAGATGGGCTAGTTTTTATTGGTGTTGTGAATAGCCATCCACAAAGAGGGATGTAGAAAACAGCCCATTGTAGGATTGTTGGGGGTGAGCACAAGTCGTCTTTGCATTTTTTTTCTTTAGTTTTCTGACCTTTGCCTCCCCTCTCAGGAGATGCTGACTTTTAACCCACACAAGCGGATCTCTGCCTTCCGAGCCCTGCAGCACTCTTATCTACAAAAGGCAGAAGGTAACCCAGAGTGAGCTGGAATGGCTGCATCAGAACTGAGAGAAGAGAAGCTGTCATTTTCCTTTCTTTGAACACTTGAGCAGAGAGCCTCACACTGAGGAGAGCTCTGCCTTCATCTCTGAGGCTGTGGAGACTCCTCCAACTTTTTAGAGAGAATATTTTGCTGCCTTAATGACATTCCCCTCCCATCCCTCCTTTGAGGCTTATCCTTTTCCTGACCCCTATTTCCTTATATCAAGGGGTATGTATGTCCCTTGTTCTCTCCTTCCCTATGTTGATATTGGGATCCTTTTTTTATACAGGAAAAACAAAACAAATACGGTCTTTCTTTTTTTTTAAGTTTCTTTCTCTGATTAGCTTTCTTATTTGGGGATTTGGAAAAAACTATTTGGAAGGTGGCGCTTCACTGCAGTATCTTAGATTCCCCTTAGGTCATAGTGGAGCCCCTCCACTGAGAAAAAAAGGCACTTCAGTTGCTTCTTTGAATATGGAGTTTAAATGGCTTTTATTTTTTATATTCACTGAACTTCCCCAAACTGGGTACTGCCTATTAGAAGAATGAGTTCTTAATGGTTCTCTCCCAGAGCCAGTCCAGGTTATGTGGAATGATCCAGCATATGGAGGGGAAAAGAAGGGAAACAGCCACGAATGACTCTTACCCCATCCCATTTCATGCATTCCCAAGAGCTGTGCAGATCCACTTAAGGAGAGAGGGAGGAGGATCTTCTTTATTCCTTATAGCCTTGCTCCCACCAGAACATGTCAAGCCATGACTGGCTTAGTCAGTCATCTTTAGGGGATGTGGCAAAGGGCCTTTCCTTTTTCTCAAACAAAAAGGCTGCAGACCCTAGGTTTTCCCTAATGGAGGAAGAAAAAACTTAGAGCAGGAGAGAAGTCAGAAGGAGCCAAAGTCTTACAGAAAGGCACTGGGGTTGGCTCGAGGATCCTTCTGATTGCGAAATCTCATAGCTAGCCAAACACCAAGGATCTGTCAAAGCAACGGGAAAGAGATAAGTACCAATTCTGAATTCTGGGGCTAAGACTTAAGAGAAAGGGTGTTAGGAGGGAACTGGAGAATGTTACCTCTGTAAAACTAAAGAAGATTCCGACGCCCCCCAAGATTTTCAGGGCTTCATCTGAATGCTTAAGGAACTTTTCTCCACACATCTGGCATGTGGGGCTCCGGCTCTTGCATATCTAAGGATAAAACGCATCTGAGTGGAAGATGCAGAGCTGCTAAGCTGTCCTATCCCCATATCTATGGTGAATGGACCTAGAAATTATTTACTAGCTTCTGATCAGTTGCTTACCAACTAAAATCTCATCTGGCTAATTAGCTGCTATCCATCCTCTGTTCCCCTACCATCACACAGCCCCAGTACAAGAGTGTTGCCAGAGACAGCCATCACATTCAAACTCAAATCTGCCAATTTGGGCATTGTCCTTACCCAGTTTTCCTACTGCACCCACCAAGCCCCTGTGCCAACTCACTGCAGTGCAAAAAGCATAATCTTGTTGATACAGGGTTGTGAGGTTGAACAAGCCACAACAATCAAAACTTCTTTCCAGTTCATCCCGGGTCTTATTACTCATGACCCACCAGGAAGCATTGATGACATCTGTCTGGAGAACACAGAGGGAAATTACTTGGTGCTGCTAACAATCCCCCTACATCCTGATCTGCTTAAGTGTCTTAATTTCCCTGTTTGAGCAAAGGGAGTCATCTCTTTAGAAGCAAAGGTGTAGCACAATTACATAGATGGAATGATAAATATCCACCTCAGGTTCTCCTAGATCATCTTCATGGAAAATTACCCAGACATCCGAGAGGAGGTAAATGGTTCAAGAGTCTGGAAGTAGTGGATCTAAGAATGATCTTTGGGACCAGACTGAGAGGAGAGAGAAGTTAAAGAGAGACCAACAAAAAAGTACTCGGAAGAGCATCACCTTACCTGTTTGCTCCGGTTAATAGCCAGACATGAGCAAGATATTCCAAACTGGAAGATGAAGACCAAGCCAAGGATGATCATGTACTGAGGAAGAGTTAAGGAAATAAATCCTGGGTTCTTTTATGTTTCACCTAGAGTAATTGTCTGACCTCGTCTATTTATAGACCGTCTACAACTGTGTCATTTGAAAATCAAGCCATTAGCTCTTGTTTCACAAAGAAGGCAGGGCAAAGAGACAGGTCCCCAATATCCCTGAGGTCTACCCTTAAAACTTCTAACCAGCCAACTCAGTCCTCCCAAGAGCCCCAGTGCCCCCATCACTTCAAATCAGGATACAAAGAATAACAGTACTTGGTGGTGGTTCACAGCACCCACCAGTCCAGCCACTGCGATAAGAAGAAGGAAGACTCCCACAGCAATGACTCCTCCGATGATGTGGATGCTGGACACCAGACCAAGGCCCTTACCCCAAGCAGCCACTCCAATGAGCAATAAGCCTACCAGCTACGGGAAACAAAGAGCGGGATACATTTAAATAATTCTGGCGTGCAGAACAGCCAAAGACGTGTGTGAATGAGAGGCAGGAGGTGCTGTCCAGACCAGAAGCGTCCTTGGGCGCTCCTCTCAACTGGAGGTCAGTATGGCTAGGACGGCGGTGGGGGATGGCATAGACAGTAGAGTCTATGAAGAGGGAAAAAAGACCTTAGCTTCATCCATACGTCTGTTTTGGGAGAAACAAGTTCACCTTTCTGCCCATCCCCCGCCTTGGGGTGGGGTGGGGGGCTGAAAAAGCATCCGATCGCCGGAAGCCCCCTGTCTTCCCACGGAAGTCCCCAGGAATTCCCTCTTCGCAGGAAGTTCCCAGGAATCTTCCCGGAACCCCCCAGTACACCCCTCTCCCCACCGGAAGTCCCCTAGAGATTCTCCCCACTCGCTCTTCCTCCCTGAAGCTTTCCCCACCTCCAAAACCTTACCATGTAGACTACGTTGAGCGCGCACAGCGCATTCTTGGAGCAGGCAAAGCCGCCGCAAACCATATCCCCAGCTTTGGGGACCCAAGTGGTCCCAAGGACTTGGGGGGAGGGTCTTGGGGACCGTCTTCTTAGACCCCGGCAGCTTCTGTCTCTTTAAATCGAGTCCAGCCAAACTCAGTCCTCTGCGCCTGCACCGCCCCACCCCTGCCTCAGGATTGGCGAAACTCACGGCTAATCCAGTACGTCGATGGTCTGAATGCCAATCAACCTGCATTGCGTCACCTACCCTCCTGCCGGCCCCGCCCCTAGGTTCTTTATTGGATAAAACTTAAATCGGAGCAGGGTTTCCAGAGATTCTCATAGGAACTAGAGCCTAAACTTCGAAACCCGGATTGAAAGCGGAGCTCTCCGAGGTCACAGCTGGAAGAAGTCTGGAAGAGGCGCTGGAGAAACTCCTGCAGGGGGAAAGAAGGCGCGCCTTTGAGGACGGGGGAGGGGGTCTCTCCTCAAGGGAACGCCCTTTTCCTCCCCTTGCCCCAGTGACCTCATGATGACGCCATTGTTATTGCGTTATTTTGGGGAACACCTAGAGGAGCAAAGTATTGAGCTGTTCAGCCCGGCCACAGAGACACCCAGCGAATCCGCTCGTTTATAAATGTGCTCACTAGCACACTCCTGTACATATCCCCTCCTAATGGGGTGTGAATATACCAGAAATTCAGTGTGAAAACCAGCGGCCTTCAACCAGCGCGTTATTGTATGTGGTAAAGCAACAAGTTGCAGACGTGGCTGTTCTCAGCCTTTTCAGAGCACATGCCTGACTCAGGATTTGCAAAACATGACAGAGGGGTCTGGAATATGAATAAATATGAGGGCAAGGAGGAGTCTCCACATTTTCACTCTGAGAGTGGGCATAGTGGTTGATAGATGTATGTAATATCAATAAACATTGAATAGGCGCTTTGACACACACCTTTTTATGGGGATGGGGAAAGGCATAATCCATCTTTCCTCCAAGAGAAAGCAGTCTTAGTAGGAACACAAATTTAAAAACCTCCTTTCAAGCCCACAGAATGATTTAAATTTGTGTGTACTTAAATTATATGGTTGCATAAACAGTACAGTCTTACTGCCAGAGTCAGGCTGCATGGGTTCCGACTTTGCAACTTACCAACTGTGTAACCTTTGGCCAGTTATTTATAAACTTTCTGTGCCTGTTACCTCATCTGTAAAATGGTGATAGATAACAATACACCTACTCCTTGGGCTGTTATGAGAATTGAAAGAGTTACTATATGTAGAATGCTTGGGACACTACCTGGCACATAGGAAAGTGGTACTATCATCAGCTGTTTTACAGGCTTCAGTGGGTAATCCCAACCCCAACTCCCTTATCTTCAGATGTACATATATTCCCACAGTTATAGTCCTTTGTCCTTCACATTGATATCAAGATGTGCAGGATGAGAGACATTAGATGGGACCACAAAGATTTGAGTCCTGAAACAAAATGATTAAATTATCCACCACTTTCCCCTCATCCTCTGCACCTTCATTCTGTCCTTCAACTCCTCCCAAACCCTATTCTCTTTCAGGTCTTAAATCAAGACCATGCTAACAGGGATAAGGGGAACTGGTTGGCAAGCATATTGGTTGGGTGGCATAGTCAGAATTGTCATCAGAAGACCTAGATCTGTATCTTTGTTTCACCTCTTACTGGCCTCTCTGAGCTTCAGTTTCCTTTTCTGCAGAAGAGGAATAACAATCCTACCCCTCAAGCCTGTGGTGATACTATATATGAAAGTGTGCTGTAAACTATTAAGTGTTATAGACAAGTTAATTATTATGAAAGTAACTGAAAGTGGAGGACGGTGGTTTTGTCTGCTTATAGGTTACTGTCCTCTTCCATAACCTGTTCTCCCTGACTAGTTACCCTTTTAGCAGGAGGTGGTTGCAGTGGGGTTGCCAGTGTAGGAAGGGTTACATGGCAAGATGTAAGTGAAAGGGTATCTCGCCGCGACCCTACTTACCCAGAATGACTCAGGAGACACAGGCCCATGCAAGAGACTTTATTATCTGAAGGAGAGAGTGGCTGCCCCAGAGAGGGGTGGGGGGAGAGAGAGAGAGAGAGAGAGAGGGAGGGAGGGAGGGAGGGAGGGATAGAGCAGCAGAGAGAGCAGCGGGACAGAGAGAGCAGAGAGCAGAGAGAGAAAGAGGGGGGAGACAGAGAGACAGAGAGAGAGACAGAGAGAGACAGAGGGAGAGAGAGCAGCAGAGTGAGAGAGACACAGAGAGATGGCAGAGAGAGAGAGAGAGAGAGAGAGAGGGAGAGAGAGAGAGAGAGAGAGAGAGAGAGAGAGAGAGAGAGAGGGAGGGAGAGAGGGAGGGAGAGAGAGAGGGAGGGAGGGAGGGAGGGAGGGCGGGCGGGCAGCTGCGTGGTGCCTTTTATTGTGGCGGATCAGCTGGGCCTGTTGCCTTGGGGGAGGCTCGGGATGTTTAGAGATAAGGCGGGGTAAGCCCAGGCAAGTCCCAGGTGTAATTCTCACCAGCTTATGTGCTTGGGACCATGGGGCAAATGGAGGATAAATTACTATTTTCTTACATTTCTCCCTTTTCTGTTTTATAAGTAGTAGAGGATTTGGGAAGGAGTGAAGGTTAGTCTTCAGTAACTGCTTCCTGCTGATTAGGGGCGATGAAGTTCATTTTTGTATTGATGGGGGGGCGGTCCTCAGATGAGCCCTTGGTCTGCAGTGGCGATGCGTGTTCCAGGTTCAATAAGGATCATCGTCTTTGGAGAGGGGTTGGTAATCCTGTAATATAAGCTGGTTTAAGGTTTGGTTAGAAATTTTTTGCATTTGGGCTGATTGCTATGTTTACATAGGGTGGCTGAATTAATCGCATTTTTGGGGACATATGTGTAGGCAGCAAAGCAACCTGTAGGGCAAAGGAAATCCTTGATGGTGCAATCTTTTGGACAGTCTGAAAGAGAAGAAAGGGTTGACATTGGGAAGATAGGTCTGGTGAGAGAGTAAATGTTGAGACTAGGGTTAATAACCCTGAAGCATGACGCATGGCGGTTGTAAGGGAGGTTTTAGGACTCTGTGCTGGCAGAAACTTCTTCAGTGATAAGTAGAAGTGGAGATGAGCAGCGCGAAATGCGGAGAGTAAGAGGTCCTGTCAGGGTGGAGTAGGAACATGTGGGAGATTTGGTGGGAGGGGAATAAGATGAGACAAATGGCTTAAGGTGGGAATTGTGTATCTAGTGGGGAAGACCCTGGAGTTTAACTGCAGTTGACGTGGAAAGGATTACTGTGTATGGTCCTTGCCATTTGGGAGTTAGGGATGGTGTCTTTGTTCTTTGGAACAGGCATGGTTTGGAGTTTTTTCCTGTCTATGGTAATGGCCTTGTAGCGTGGGGAGAGCTGAACTCCCAGGTATGTGACCTGAGCGGCAGACAGCTGAACTTTGGAGGGTGAAACTTGATAGCTGTGTTCTGAGAGAAAGTTTAAAAGGAGAATAGTATCTTGTTGTGAGGTTTGTAGGGAGGGACTGCACAGGAGAAAATCATCTACATATTGAAGGAGGGTGGAGCTCGAGAGAGTAAGGGATTTGAGGTCTTGTGCTAGAGCCTGTCCAAAAAGGTGGGGACTATCCCTAAAGCCTTGGGGAAGGAATTGTTAAGTGGTCTCTGAATATTAAAAATTAACATAAGGAATTTCCTGCCTTGATTTTTCTCTGGGATACCAGCGTCTTGGTCTGGGAGTATATCAAAAGGCTGCCTGCCCAGCTCCCAAGGTGGGCTGAGGTATTGTCTATTTGCTAAAGAATCCTGCCTTTTACTATGCCATCTACAGCTGTGTCTGCATGCTAAGTTAATTGCTCAGTTTGCAAAATTACCTCCTCAGATCTGAAGGAGGAAAGACAGCACATAGGCCTGGGCCTTTTAGTATGCTAAAGTAAATCTTATGCATGATTACAAATGATTAGCAAAATAAAACATGTGCTACTCTTTTTCTGGGGAACATTAACTGATCTCACTGAAGAATGATTCTAGAGCTTAATGTTCAACATAGTTTTAGTAGGGGGGGTTTCCTAGCACGTAGTTTTACCTTGCTCTGACTGCAAATATCCTGCCTTGCTTTCTCCAGAGGCTCTCACCTTATTCTGTCTAAGCCTATGATCCCCTCTACAGATAGAGACTCTAGCTGCTGCTAGGGAAAAGGGGCTACGACCGCTCTGGCTGCTTCATGCTGAGAGGGGGCACAGTAAAGGGTGCAGCTAGGTCTCCATCACTGGTCAGTTGAGAGGGCTTCGGAACGTTGGCACTTCTGTTCCGGGTTTCATTTCTATTATTATTTGCAGTTTTGTGGCTTTTAGGCAAGATAGAACAAATTGTTATCAGGTTAAGTAGCAACATCTGGAGTTGGATTTTCCATCTGGAAGGACAAACTTGACGAGATTAAGAATGCATGGCTGAATATGAGAACTAGAAATATGAAGAGTCTAATTGAGAATCATAGCCAGGTATCATGGGGAAACTAGAATGTTGGATCGAGTTTACATCTCAATGACTAGTATTAGTATTAAGTATAGATAAGACAGCATTATTGAAACAATACTTTTCTCTAAAATCACTCTCATTTTTATTAGAAGTATCCAGATTAAGAAAATAATTAACAGTTGGCTTGATTATTTGCATAAGTGCAGCAAGAAGAGTAATTGATTACATGGGATCTTTTAATTGTGCTTTGCTGGAACTTTTTGCAAGGAATTTCAGATTGAACTTTTAAGGGCTTCTTGAGGCCAGAAAGCCAAGCCAGACTTGCCATCAGCTTGTACCTGCAGTACCTGTAGATTTGGGTGAATTCCTCTCTTCCTGAGGTTTCTGCACCTACCAGGAAGTGACCTTCCTTACTCACCTGGTAAGGCTGCTGGGAACTCTGTAAGCAAGGTACCAGGCCAGTTCTTATAAGGGGCTTTGTTGGCTTTATAAAGTCAATCTTAGTTCCTTAAAGCTGTCTGCTCATATCTGAGCTTACACACGTGTCTCTCAGGTATGACATTCCAGTCAAAGCCTTGGTAATATAACCAGTGTTTTTAATTAGTCCTCTTACAAGGAAAGCAGATTCTTATTGAACTTATGCAAATAAACATACTGCCATGAAACATAAAAATAGTCACTGATAGTTTTTAAATTCTGGAGGGATCAGGTAGAGAGAAAGATAAAGTTTCAATTCTGCTTACAAAGACAGTCATTTACTAAACTGTTGTCAGCTTTAGAGAAAAAGCTTAAAACACTTTATCAACAACATTTGAAACAAAAAGCCACCAAATCATATTCCTTAGTTTACTTAATCCTATGTAACTAATACCTGTTCTGCTGAAATCTAGTTTTTTACTAGTTTAGGAGTAATAAAACAGTGAGTATAGATGACAGAAGACTTACAAATGACAATGGTTAAAGATCTGATGAGAGCTTACTGTAAGACAGTTGTCATAGGGAAATTTGGATATTTTTGTAACACAAAACATTCAGTAACAAAGTTTAGCATCATTCCCTGTGACAGTGCCTTCTAGGTAATTAAGCAGGTAAATAAGCCAAATTAGCCAAATATTTTCCTCAATGAGAAAAAATTCCTCTGACATGTTCCAGGGGCCCTCTGGAAAATATCAGAGTGAACTAGAGGTAAAAAGTACCTTTTTGAATTTGATATTGGGGAACTGTTAAAAGTTTTAAGGCACTTGCTTAAATAGTTACTTACATTAGACAAAGCTACACTTCACTTTAAGCATTTTTTCTTTGAAAGATTTAACAGATACCATCAACTTAAATGACTAGGAAAACTTAGGCAGCTGATAACCATAAGGACATGTCTATTCAGTTCAACTTAAATTAGCATTAGTGCTTAATATCTTCTATTAGAATTTTCTGGAAATTTTAGAATGCCCAATTTTTACAAGCACTTGTCTTTAAATCAATCTTTATTAATACCATCTGGAGGTAGAAAAATATTTTTCATTTACACACTTAGACACAAACATACAGATTGAGACAATGATACAGTGAGAGGACAGACAGAGCTCCTGGCATGAGCCAGGAGGGGACAAGAGAGCCCGTGGTGGTGCATTGTCTAGGAGTTTTATAGGCAGTTGAGGATATTTGGGGACGTGAAAAAATCTTAGGGCTGTGGACTTTAAGGCAAGTAGTAGGTGTTTAGGATTGCAGGGGAGACAGAGAGAGAGCTTGGTTCGGAGGTAGGAGAAAGCCTGGATATATGGGATCTCTTTCCATTTGCCCGTACGCTCACAGAAGTTGTATAAGTTGTAGAGAATTTTAGGATTTAAACAGCCATTGGGGGCCATTTAGACTGATTGTCCAAGGGATATTGTGGCCAGATCTCATTACAGTAGCGAACAGGTTTGAGGTCTGGAGTGAGGTGGAGGGGCTTTAGATTATTAAGTAAGCACCCTAGCGGTGAATCTGCGGGAACGGAGGGGCCAGATCCCATGGTGAGAACGAGACCGTTCAGAAGTCGCTGAGGCGTCCCTGAACAATTGAGTAGGTCGTGGAGAAGACCAGGCACAGTTAGGGGGTCGTCACCACCTCTAACTGTGGGGTTGAGGCGAAAATGTCGGGGAGGCTTGGTACCTGGTACCAGAAGTTTTCAAGTCGAGTAGATACGTAGATAAAGGGAGACTGGGCCTCAGTGGATGAGGATTCTCACCATGGGGAGGCAGAGAAGGGCCGACTATAGGGATCAACCGTGACTCTGAAAGTTGTGGTTGGGGTTACCCCTGTCCCAGAGGAGTCCTTGGGGGTGCCGGACACTCAATAGTCACTTCCCAGGTTCCAAAGGGACATTTAAGTCGACCATGAAGGGGAGACTCACCAAATCGAAGGCCGGTGTTGGGCGAGAAGAAAAGTGACCGGGGAAGTGGACAGTGAGCCCGTGAAGGAGGATCGGGCAGTGAGGGTTCCCAGAGCAGCTCAGGTTCCCTGAGGAAGAGCAAAGTCAATGAGAGAGCCTCATCCGAAGTCACGGCACCAATGAAAGGATATCTCGCCGCGACCCTCCTTACCCAGAATGCAGCGTGGTGCCTTTTATTGTGGCGGATCAGCTGGGCCTGTTGCCTTGGGGGAGGGTCGGGATGTTTAGAGATAAGGCGGGGTAAACCCAGGCAAGTCCCAGGTGTAATTCTCACCGGCTTATGTGCTTGGGACCATGGGACAAATGGAGGATAAATTACTATTTTCTTACAGTAAGTATGTAAATCATTTGGATGTGTAGTGTGTGGTCAGTACAAATGCAAACTGAAATAATGCAGGTCTATAAGGGTGACAGACAAAGTGTGTGTGGAGTCCTGTGAGAGTCTGAGACTGAACACCAAACTGTAGGTCAAGAGTTTGGGACTGCACCTGGGACTGGCTTAACATATTCTCCCAGCACCAACACCCATCTTAATTAGGCACCTCCCACAGGAGGCCCTAGGATGCTTGGTAAGGTCTCTCCCTTCACCTGGCTGGGGAATCATAGCAGGGGCTGGCCGGCAGAGCTGATGGGCCAACGCTAGAGGGGGTGGAAGGTGCAGAAGGTAGTGCTGTCCCGAGCTGTGGGTTTGAAACTCACCAGTCAGGAAGTGAGGCCAACAGACGGAAGGGCGGGCAGGGGCGGGCAGGGACGGGGAGTCCTGGGGCACAGCAGAAGGGGCCTTCTTGTGTTTGGGCACCGTGCGGCCATGGGCTTTGAGGCCAGAAGTTGCTGTTAGCCTGGTGAGACTAGTCTGGGCAAAATGCATGCCCAGAGGCAGTTGGCTATAGCTGCAGTGAGAGCAGAAGTCAGAAGACATGAAGTGGCCAAGCAGGCTCTAAACCGCCTCAGGAAGCTGGCAGAGAGGGTGGGTGACCCTGAACTTCGGGACAGTATCCAGGCCTCACTGGACAGTGTACGAGGTAAGAGAGAGGTTAGCTCTGAACCAGCAGGGTATGGAAGGGCTTGCCGTGTCATACATCTCTTCCCAACCAGCCACTTCTTAGTACCCAAGATGGAGCTGGGACTCGAGGGAAGAAAACATTGGGAAAGGATGGAAAAACACATGAGAGGTGTTATTCTTCCTCTTCCTCCAACTTTGGTCCTTATCCCAGGGAATCAAAATACAGCTCAGTGCTGAAATGACCTTGTCAATGGAGAAGAGGGTGAGCATGGCTAGAAGAGGCTGTGACAGGCCCATGGTGGACTTGGATCCTGCCTGGGGAGTCTGGGTGGGGAAGCAGTCTAGGGCAGGAGATTCTGGGACTGGATACTGTGTTCGTTCCCAGGCCCCACGACGGATCAGTGACCTCTTGTTCTCCAGCTGTAGAGAAACACACACACACACACACACACACACACACACACACACACACACTGAAATATACCACACAGAGAATCTCAGGCTCCTAGCACACACTAACACGCGTACTGCATGCTCTGCACAGCTGAAGTGCAGAGAAGTCTCCAGGACTCTTCTTGGTGCCCTCTCCTCCCCATGCTCTTGTTCCTGTCTCTTCTGTACGCACCCCCCCACACACACACACCTTCCGCTCTACCTCCTTGGTGCCATTAGAGCAAGCTATGACAACACAGGGAGGAAATGCTGCCATGGCAACATCATCCGCCACATCCTCCTGCCCACCCCAGCCTTCAATCCTGTGGTGGGGCCTTGCCAGAAACAGCTTCTTTCACTAAGGTACAGGTGGAACTGGTGGAACTGGAGGCCATCTCCCGCCTGCTCTCATCTCATTCACCTCTGAGGCAACAATGAGCTAACAAAAGCTGGCTACTTTGCCCATGAAAGGTGTCTGGGAGAAGCCACCCACCATCATATCCTGGTCTGTTCCAGTCTTTCCCTTCTTAGCTGCCTATCTGGGGGAGGTGGTGGGGTGGTACAGAAGGCTGTCAAGATGCAGTTCTTTCCAACAGGCATGCTTCCTGCCAGGCCTCTCTGCTGGTACAGGCCACCAGGCATAACTTGGGAAGGGGTTCCTAAGGGAACAGTCTGACTGACCCTTTGCCTTTCTTAGGCTAGTGCCCCTCTCACCTCCTGTCCCTTACCCTTTGTCAAAAACGACAACTGACACCTTTCCTACATATGACCTTGGTGGTTGGAAAGGCAGACCTAGGAGAAGTGGCCCATTAGGGCCTATGAGGGAAGAACTCCAAGCCCCACCTCTGTAGAAAAAGAAGGGAGGGAAAAGATTTAGGCCAGGTAGAGTAGCAAGTTCTGCTCGCTCTGGAGAAGGAGGGAGTAAGGAGAGGTGCAGGCCAAAATCTCTGAGAAGACTTCATTCTCATGCATAAGTGATTTTTCCTCTGCCTCTGTAAGAGTCAGGATCCTGTTCGCTCTTAACATAAAGGAAAACTGAGGCCATCAAAGGAAGGAAGGAAAATTAAGCCAGAATCAACAAAGCCCTTTTGCCCCTTTTCAGAAAAGGCTCCTGAAGAGCGAAGGGTCTCCTATCCTGGGGATGGTGTCATCCTGATGCTGCAGGGAGGCGGAGGGCTGTGTGTTCAGAAGCTGCTGACCTAGGGACAGGACCTCTGAGGGACTGCGTACAGGTCTCAGGGAGAACAAAGGGCATCCAGCATCCTGGTTCCACCCCCCACCCTCACCCCCTACCAGGCCGAGCATGCTGCTGGCTCCTGCCTCGAAGAGCCGCCCACGACAGCACTTATTATAGTCTCCGATGCGTCAGGAGGGTGGGACGCCAAATTAGGGGAAGGTTGAGACTCCCTGAATCCCAGGAAGAGGTCTCCAAGGCTGCAGAGAGGCCTGCCCCCACTTCCACTGCCCCCCTGCTAGGTCTCAGCCTCTTCCCCACTGTCCTAGCCCTTCAACCCCCCACCCCTCCCCGTAGTGAGCCTTGAACTCCAGGGTCCCTAGAGGGGTGGAGGACACAAAGCAGACATTTTCCATCCTGTCTCCTCTTTAACCTTCCAAAAGAGCCCTGCCTACCCTGAAAAACTTCAGGAGACTGAATGGGAACCCAAAAGAGGTCAACCCCTTCTGCCTCAACTGAGGGGATCTTTATTCAGGGGTGCTAAATTCCCCTACAAGTGGATATCCAGGTGTGAGGGTGGGGCCTTCATTAACCCCATATCCCCCAGTGGGTCCCCCCACCCACCATGCACAGCGATCCTCCTCTCTGATTATCCCTGCTGGTGTTTAAGGCACTCTTGGAGCTATGGTTGCTATGGAGACTGGATGCATTTTGATATGGGGGGGTGTCAGTCTGTAGACTTTTTCCTTATGCTTCCACCTTGAACTGCAGCTTTTGACTCACTTTTCAGCCTGGGCTCCTCCAGCCCCAAGATCTCTTTCCTCCTGAGTTGCTCCCCTCCTCCCAACCCTGCTAAGTTCCATGTTTGTCCCCATCCCCAGGGAACACTTTTCAAGTTCACTTTGGGACACGGGCTCAAGGCGTGGCCCCATCAGTGTATGGCGTGGTGGGGGCGGATGGGCGAGGGGGCTGGGTCATGCGGAAAGGAACATGTGCAAGTACCTCGAGGAGACAAGGGGTCCTGGGAAATGGATTTCAGGGCTCCCCACTTTTCCACTTCAGCTTCCCCAGAATTGGCAATGACCCCGAATTTGCTCCGTTTTCGCTGCGACTGTCCACCCATAGAATGATTTTTATCCTTGTCCTTAGATGTCTCTCCTAACAGTCGTGCTCCCTAACGGTGCTGTGCTAGGGGAGGGGGCTAAATTGCTGGAGTAGGTGAGTCCGAGTTCCAGGAAATCCAGACCAGGATTTGGTAGGGCAATCCAGTCCAGGATTTTGCACCGCCTTCGCAGACAGCAGAGCTGGTGAAGAGAAGGTGGGGGAGAGATAGGATGGAGGGGCGAGGGGCCGCCTCCTCCTCAATGTGAGGGGAGCGCCCGGACACAGCGCGCATCCGGACCCAGCCGAGCCCTGGCGAGCCCCCGGACCCTTCGTCGGGATCTCACGCCCCTTACCTCTCAGACCCCATACCCGTGGGTTCCAACCCATTCCGGCTTCCCTCCTTCCTCCCCCACCGGTGCCTGTATCTCCATCCCCAGCATCCTCCCCGCGCCCCTGCGAATCCCCCGCACGACGAGCCCCATTAGCTTCTCACCCTCCTGAAGACCCCCTCTCCGATCCCATCTGCCGCCCCTGTCTTTTGAGTCCCCATTTCCTGCCCCTGCCTCCCCCGCACCGGTTCCTCTTCTCCCCCAGCCTAGGGTCCCTCTTTTCTGTCCCTTTTCCTCCCTCTCCCCTATTTGCCCCCACTACTGTTCTCCCCGCTCCCCCCCGCCCATCTCAGCGCCCCCACCCAGGCCGGAGTGCACGGTCCGGCGCGCCTCCTTGGAGCAGCACCAAGGTCCCGGGGCTCCAACGGGGTGGGGGCGCAGGGCGGGGAGCATGGGGAGGGGGCGCCCCGTGTGATGGGAGGGGGGCGCAAGCGGAGGCGGCGGAGGCGGCGGCGACAGCGGAGCCGGGCTGGGGGCTCAGCGGGGTCCGGGGGCTGGGGGCAGCGAGCAGGGCGGCACCATGGCTGGGCCCCCCTGAGGCAGTTCGGGGGAGCCCCCTCCCCTCCCCAGCTCGGGGGTCTCGGGGCCCCATGAGCCGGGGCGCGGGCGCGCTTCAGCGCCGGACAACGACCTACCTCATCTCGCTGACCCTGGTGAAGCTCGAGTCGGTGCCTCCGCCGCCGCCGTCTCCGTCCGCGGCCGCAGCCGGCGCTCCCGGCACCAGAGGCGCCGAGACCGGGGATCCTGGCAGCCCGCGAGGCGCGGAGGAGCCGGGCAAGAAGCGGCACGAGCGTCTCTTCCACCGGCAGGATGCACTGTGGATCAGCACCAGCAGCGCGGGGGCCGGGGGCGTCGAGACCCCCGCCCTGTCCCCAGCTCCGGCCAGTCCGGCCCGCCCGGTCTCCCCCGCTCCCGGCCGCCGCCTCTCCCTCTGGGCCGCCCCTCCGGGGCCCATGCTCTCCGGGGGGCTGAGCCCCGACCCCAGGCCCGGAGGTGCCCCCACCTGCTCCCGGCGCCCCCTGCTCAGTAGCCCGAGCTGGGGGGGTCCGGAACCCGAAGCCCGGGCGGGCGGCGGCGTCCCCGGCTCGTCCTCCCCGCACCCTGGCACCGGCAGCCGGAGGCTGAAGGTGGCGCCTCCTCCGCCGGCTCCCAAGCCGTGCAAGACCGTGACCACGAGCGGCGCCAAAGCCGGCGGGGGCAAGGGCGCGGGTAGCCGCCTGTCATGGCCTGAAAGTGAGGGCAAGCCCAGGGTCAAGGGGTCAAAGAGCAGTGCCGGTACTGGAGCCTCTGCCGCCGCTGCAGCCGCTGCCGGGGCAGGTGGAGCTGCAACCATGACCTCTGGTGGGGCCGGAGCTGGGCCCGGAGCCCGAGGGAAGCTGTCCCCTCGGAAAAGCAAGAGTAAGACCTTGGACAACAGTGACTTGCACCCAGGACAGCCTGCTGGCTCTCCTCCTCCGCTAACGGTTCCAGTAACCCCGTCTTCAGCCGCTGCTGTCACTGCCGCCCCCGCGCAGCCCACTGGGCCTGCACCTCCAATCACTCTGGAGCCTCCAGCTCCGGGGCTGAAACGGGGCCGGGAGGGGGGCCGAGCATCCACTCGAGATCGCAAGATGCTCAAGTTTATCAGCGGCATCTTCACCAAGAGCACAGGGGGGCCTCCTGGCTCTGGTCCTCCTCCTGGACCCCAGGGCCTGTCTTCTGGCAGCGGGTCCCGGGAGCTGCTGGGCGCAGAGCTCCGGGCCTCCCCTAGTGAGTAGGACCAGGGCCTGAGAACAGGGAGGGGCAGGGGCCTAGAATGCTCAGCTTGGGATAGGGGAGCATGTGCAGGACTGAACTTGGGAAGCTTCTCTCTTGGGTGGGCTATTGAACCAGGCTCACTCCTCTGCTGTAGACTAGGGCAAAGAATAAGAGGTACTGAGGGGAATGAGTAGCTATGCTGTGCGATGAGAGATGACTTGATGTCAGAGGAACTCAGAGAACCTCAGAGCTTTCTGAGAAAATAATGCCCTTGGTCAGAGTGACTGTAGGAAATTGCCCCCAGGGAAGCCCTAGACCCCACCTCCAGTCTCAGCTGGACTCTGGGAGCATGGAAACAGGGCTTTGCCTTGCCCAGAGGGACACTGAAGGTGGGGGGAACGAAGAAGCCTCAGTTTCTCCTGAGCACTTGGGGCAGGTGGCATGAGAGTGACCTTGCAGGCAGCTCCTCGCCAGGAACAGGTCTTCCCCTAGTCCGGAGCAGGCTGGTGAGGCAGCAGGGAGGGACTGTGTGTCTTCCCACGCAGTGAAGGAGGCAGTTCGGGAGTGCGTGGGGGCAGGAACGTGTTCGATACTTGAATGTGAAGTGCGAGAGGGCGGATATGAAGCCTTATTTCCCCCATTGCCCACCCCAGCGCCCAGAGCGAGTGAAATCCCCAGGGGGCCGACCAGGAGTGACTCAGTGGGGGTGGAACTGCTGCAAAGGCAATTCTTACCTCCGGAGACTTGGGAGGGTTATGGAGAAGGTAGTGTTTTTTCCAGGGTTGGGAGGTGGGGGTGTCTTTACTTATTTTTTTAGAAGAGAGAGGCAAGGGACTGTTGGTTCGGCTCACACTCCCCGGAGGGGAGGCGGGTCCCGGAGCGGGGGCGGCCCCTGGGTTTGGCTCTAGAGCGGGTGGGAGCAGATGGCTCCGGATCCCAGAGTTCCCGCCGCAGCTGCGGCGCCCCGGGAACGTCCGGCCAGTGTCAGGAGCGGGGGCCAGTCGGGCGGAGGGAGCATCCTCTCTTCCCGCCCCCTGAGCCCACCCCCGGGCCTGTGGCTACCGTGGTCCAGGGAACGGAGCCCTTCCTCACAGTTTCTTTAGCACGGTGCTTGTGGGGAGGGCATGGAAAAGGGAGGCCTAGGAAAATCCAAGTTCCATTCCTTAGGCTCTGGGGGTGGGTGGGGTCAGGGCCATCATGCCCTTGACCTTGAAAAAGGGGAGGGCTATCCCTCACCTCAGTTTCTGTCCCTTGAAATGGAGACTGAGGAAGATCCACTCCCTTCTATATCCCAGCCCTTCCTCCCATCATCTGCTTGGGAATAGAGCTGGTGGGGAGGAGACCCTCCTGTTCTTCCAGAGGGAAGAGCCTGCCACTGTCAGATCCCTGGTCCCCAGGTCTGGGGCAGAGACCTACGTTTGGGGATATGCTCTAAGGGAGATGCCAACTGAAATATTTTTGTCTTGCTGGCTCTGTTGCTAAGCAACCACGGAGTGCCAGCAACAGCTGTGGGGAAAGCGACTAGGATGGGAGGCCTGAGGACCACTCTCAGACCTAGCCTTTCCTGCACAACTCCCAGTCCTGCCAGGGTTCTGCGGGCTAAGGGAAGCTGCAAAAAGAGGAGGGGTGGCTGAGAGCTGGGAATCCTCCTCAGCGGGGAGCATGCTGTTTTACACTCCTTTCCCATTACAGAGGCTGTGGTCAATAGCCAGGAATGGACTTTGAGCCGCTCCATTCCTGAACTGCGCCTGGTAGGTAATCCAGTCTCCTTGCCTGTACAAAGCTGACCTTCCACGACCACACTTTCAACTCTCTCCTCTTCACCTCTTCCCTTCTCTGTGTGTGGGTGAGAATGGGGCACAGCTTTCCAGTTCTCCCAAAGTTCTACCTTCATAGCACCTTCCCAGAGCTTGATACATCCTTACAACTTTTTCTTCTCTGGTCTCCTTTTTTCCTGTTTGTCCATGATCTGCTTCCATGATTCTCCTTATTTCTGGCATCTCCCCTTTAGCCCTTCATGTTCTATTGCTTAGAACTGGGTAAAACTTTACAACCAGTGCCTAGAGCTGTGCCATTTCTCACCCCACCCCCAGCATCCAGTATGTTTCCTGAACAACACAGCACACCACAAAAATGACCTTCTTTAGCCTTCTGTCTGTTTCAAGCTTGGGAACATTTCTTACCACACTCATGGCCAGAGCCTCCTGGATGCTCTCTCCTGACCATCATCCAGGCCCTGTAGGACCCTGCTTGGATGATTTAACACTGACACACCCTTTGCATTCTCTGGAGTGTCCAGACCCAAGCATCCTGCCTCCTCTTAATTCCCACAATCTCTGCTCCACAACCTTGCCTTTAGGGTGTACTGGGTGATGCCAGGAGTGGGAAGTCATCGCTTATCCACCGATTCCTGACGGGTTCATACCAGGTGCTGGAGAAGACAGAGAGTGAGTTCTCAGGAGCCATAGTAAGCTAAGGATTGGGGTCAGGGATCCAGGATCAATGACTAGGCAGTATGATCCAGGACAAGGCAGGTATGGAGACCAGAGGGAAGGATGAGGCCACAGTAACTAAAGTTCAGGGAGCAGGGGGAGGTTTGATGACCTGTGACCTCTGACTTACTACCACTTCCAACCCTTCCGGACAGGTGAGCAGCACAAGAAAGAGATGTTGGTGGAGGGACAGACTCATCTGGTGCTGATCCGCGAGGAAGCTGGGGCACCTGATGCCAAGGTGAGGGTGGAGGCGACAGAGTAGGCAGGCCAAGGGAGAGGGCTCTGGTTTCCCAGGTGCCCCTGAGGATAGCGTCCAGAGGAGTGGACTTGTCTGACCCTCTCTTTGCTCCCTGCCCACCCCCCGCAAGTTCTCAGGCTGGGCAGATGCTGTGATCTTGGTCTTCAGCCTGGAGGATGAGAATAGTTTCCAGGCCGTGAGCCGTCTCCATGGGCAGCTGAGCTCCCTCCGGGGGGAGGGACGAGGAGGCCTGGCGCTGGCACTGGTGGGGACACAAGGTAAGGAGGGACTGGAGTATTGCCTTCAAGGGAGTCCCTGGGGTGGCCCTGTGGGACTGCCCAACATAGGTGAGGGCTTGGCAGTTATGGAAATGGCCACCTGGATTCCAGTAGCTCTCTGGAAGGAGCCTGGTCTCCAAAAAAGGGAGTCATAAAATCAATGCGCCCAGGTCTGAGCAGAGGAAAGCGGACTCTCCAGGAAGTAAGTGACAACTATAGTAGCGGTGTCCGTTCCTCTGAGAGGTCACCTACCTTGTGTTCTCACACTGCTATTTCCCAATGCCACCACTATGGGAAAAAAGAAAACCACAGGCCTGAGAGCAATAAAAAAGCCTTTTTCTTCTACACCTTGCTACAGCTGGGTCAGGCTGACACCTTTCAAAGGGACTTTTCTAAAAACAGAGAGAAAACACAATTGAAATGATGAAGAAAACATACAGGACAGAAAACCTTTTAGTTCTCAATAAGTGATTGCTAGGCTTTCAGACTCCACCACCGCCAGGAAAGCTTTTCCAGTGCCCACCTGTGTAGGGCTGGTGGTCTCATTGGCATGCGTATCCTGCTGGTGCCTGCTTCCACTTGTCACTTGCTTCCTGGTTTCTTGTGGCAGAGTAAACAATCCACTTGTTACACATGGACAGTCAGCCTTTTCCCAGTTCCCACCCTGGGTGTTCTCCCACTCAGTTCACTGTTCATTGGACTCATTGGACAGGTGATGGTCCCCTGCAGGTCTGAGCCATTTCAGACCTTGTCAGGAACCTCACCTCCAGAGTATTCTTTGAAGACTCGTGCACACACACACACACACACAGCTTCCTCAGCTTACTCATACTGTAGCTGGGCATATGAGCTGGCTTCTGCACTCCCATCTCTCAGGAGGGACATTCTCTTGTGTCCTGTCCCCAGTGTGCTGGGCCTGGGACTGGAGCCCAAGGAAAAGGAACCCAGGAAAGGTGGGGGAGGGGGGCCCTCAGCTGATCCTGCCCTTTCCCACCCCCTCAGACAGGATCAGTGCTTCCTCTCCCCGGGTTGTGGGCGATGCTCGAGCCAGGGCTCTGTGTACGGATATGAAGCGCTGCAGCTACTACGAGACTTGTGCAACCTATGGGCTCAATGTGGACCGGGTGTTCCAGGAGGGTAAGTGTGGTCATCCCCAGCAAATGAGGAAAGCAGGGGCCTGGAGGCCAGGATATTCTTAGAGGTCAGGCATCCAGGCCTCTCTTGGTGAGTGACAGGTAATTAGCCTGCATGGGAGGGAGGAGGGATCAGGGAGGTCAAAGAAGGTTTGCTTAATAGCCACAAGGTCTGGTGGAGGAGCTGATGAGGCTACAGGTGGCACAAAGGACAGTGGCAGGAAGTTGGGGGCTACATTATCTCTTGAGTATTTCTCAAAGCTGGGCACCAAATGGTGGTCTTGGGTATCTACCCTGTTCATGCTTCCTTTCCCTCCCCCTCCACACAGTGGCCCAGAAAGTAGTGACCTTGCGCAAACAGCAACAGCTTTTGGCTGCCTGCAAGTCACTGCCCAGCTCTCCAAGCCACTCAGCTGCTTCCACTCCAGTGGCTGGGCAGGTGAGTTGGGGCCTCAGGGTCCCCAGAAGGGCTGGTAGGATGCAAAGGGGAAGCTGGTGACCCAAGGACAGGCACAGAGTTCCCAAGGAGGTGGGGGAGAGGGGAGGGCAAATGGGAATGGCAGTGACACTATTTGTAGAGAGTGCATTGGACTGGAAATCAACCAGGTTTGAAAACATCATTTGCAATGTCCTTGAGCAGTTCTAAAACCTCCCAAGGTTTCAGGAGAACTGTATGGCATAGTACTGGTGAAGTCAACATTTGCAGAATCTGAAGCACCATGACAACCCTAGTGAGAAGTTTCATTTTTAATGATAATACAAATAAATGGCAATATCATCAAGAAATGTCTCCAATTCTTCATAAGTAGATGTAACTGTGCTTGGTGGGGTGGGGGCATCTCAACTGTCCTGCTGACTCCTCCATCCATGCCCAGGCTAGTAATGGGGGCCACACTAGCGACTACTCTTCCTCCCTCCCATCCTCACCCAATGTTGGGCACCGGGAGCTCCGAGCTGAGGCAGCTTCAGTGGCTGGATTGAGCACCCCAGGGTCCTTGCACCGGGCAGCCAAGCGCAGGACCAGCCTTTTTGCGGTACTAGACATGCTGACCCCCTATCCTCCTGTCCTCTGTTACTTGCCCATCCTCCCCAGTCCTTAGATCCCTCTGTTGGGTTCTTTGTCATCTGTCTTCCCTGTTCTTCCTCTATACCTCTATCCATCCTCTGAGGCCAATAACCATTCCAGAATCGGCGGGGTAGTGACTCTGAGAAGCGAAGCTTGGACAGTCGGGGAGAGGCAGCAGGGAGTGGGCGAGCCATCCCCATCAAACAGGTGGGTAGTCCAGGGACTGGGGTCAGGCTGGGGGCAGCTGGTTTTAATAGGCTTCTCTCTCATGTATCCCTTTCTATACTCCAGAGCTTCCTACTAAAGAGAAGTGGCAACTCCTTGAACAAAGAATGGAAGAAGAAATATGTAACCCTGTCCAGTAACGGCTTCCTACTCTACCACCCCAGCATTAACGTGAGTGGCAGAGACTAGCTGGGCCACACTGGCTGGCCTTGGACACCCTTCTAGCTCTACCAGTCTATGCCTCTGACAAACAGAACCTAGTTTCTGGGGAACTCTACTTCTGTTCTCTTAAGTTTAGCAAACTCATGTTAGGCACCCACCACGTGTCCTGTGGGGGATGGAAAAACAAATTAATCTCCCCAGGAACTTGCAATCTAGCAGGTCAGAAGGACTTCCTCCTGGCCTTCCTCCTGGATTGCTTTCTGGAGAAGATGATGCTGCATCAAGTCTATTGGTCCATCTCCTAGAAGCTCATCCCAACCCAGTCAGGGGCCCCTCTGCAGTCCATCTTTAACCTATACTATTGGCTGCTTCCCAGCATCACAAAGGGCCTGAGCCTTCCCTACATTCTCAACTCCTGTACCCCTCCAGGATTACATCCACAGTACTCATGGCAAGGAAATGGACTTACTACGGACAACAGTCAAAGTCCCGGGCAAGAGGCCCCCAAGGGCTATCTCTGCTTTTGGTCCCTCAGCCAGTATCAATGGTCTGGTCAAGGACATGAGCACTGTCCAGATGGGTGAAGGTACTGGTGAGTAGGGCTCATGACAAGGAAGGAGGAGAGGGGCCAGGGCTGGGAGGAAAGGAGGGGAAATAAGAAGTGAGGTCTGAGGCTGAGTAAGTGGGAAGGTGGGAGATAAAGAGCGGCCATATAAGGAGTGGGGCCCAAAGACAGAGTAGCTCACTAAGGTTTTGTTTCCTTTCCAGCAGAAGCCACCACCCTCACCCCAAGCCCCAGCCCCAGCCCCAGTTCCTTGCAGCCACCAACAGACCAATCATCCAAGCACCTGCTGAAGCCAGACCGGAATTTGGCCCGAGCCCTCAGCACTGGTCAGTGGAGACCCACCCTCCATCCACTGTCTTTCATATCCTAATGGGATGTGGGTGGGAAATGGACTTGGGGTAGAAGCTTGGAAGGTGGAATCAATGCACGAGTGGACACACTGAGCATCTACTGGGTGCCAGGCACCAAGCTCAGTCATACTGTGTTTATCATAATGGCCCAGACAAGGGGTTTCTACAGCTAAAGTACCTGTGCTTGAATGCTGGCTTGCCATTGGGCAAGTTACTTGACCTCTCCATGCCTCAGTTTTCTCCTCTATAAAATGGAAACAATAGATTATACCTCAGAGGGTTGCTTTGAGGTTTAAACAAACTGAGAACATCACCTAGCAGATAGCTGTCAGTGTTCAGAATGTGTGGAAATGTATGTATTTTTTGAAATAGTGAGTAACATTGTGGCAACTGATCCTCACAACAACCTTTTCAGGTCAAGATTACTATCCCCATTCTAGGGATGAAGCAACTGAGGCTCAGAAGATTAAGTGACTTGCTCAAGGGCTCAAGGCCAGTAAGTGGCAGAGCCAGGATCTAAGTGCAGGTCTGACTCTAAACCACTCATCTGCTCACCTCCCCAGGAATGGTCAAGGGGGGCCTCCTGGAGAGGGACAGCTGAAGAGGGGGACTTAAAACACCACAGCTAATTCAGGGAAGGGGACAGGCTATGGATAAATTAGGAAATCTGTGGCAGGGGCAACTGAGGCAGCTGTGTCCCCCTCCTTAAGACTGTACCCCATCTGGAGACCTGAGCCCCCTGAGTCGGGAACCCCCTCCTTCTCCCATGGTGAAGAAGCAGAGGAGGAAAAAATTGACAACACCATCCAAGACTGAAGGCTCAGCTGGGCAGGCTGAAGGTGAGACCCTGGTGGGCAGTTCCACTCCCACTCTGGTCCCTCACCCCCAACTCCAGACCCCTGGCCTGTCTCCTGCAGAAGGAGGAAAATGCCTCAGCTGAGTGCCTGACTCTCATTGCCACTTTGCACATGACTTAGTGAAAAAATGGATAGAGACCCCCTAGCCCCATCCTTTCATTACCCAGCCAATGCCTCTTCTTCCAGTATTCCCCAGCCTCCCATTCTCAGTGACCCCAATAAGTCTGTAGCTTCTGCTTCCTTTCCTAATGACCCTCTAGTTCCTGCTCCTGCCCCCAAGTCCATTACCATCCCAACTCCTGCACCAGAAACCCCATAACCCCAGTGACTTACACCTGACAGCATTGACTCCTCAGCTTCTGGACTGGGTGACCACCCAGCCCCTGTTCCCAATTCTTTTCACAATTGCCAAGCTTCTCCAACAGCCCTTAACCACAGGACTGCTCCTGAACTCCAGGGCCCCCTCATCCATGGCCTGCGACACACCTTCTGTCCCCTTTCTCCATATTCACTCAGATCCTGATCATCCCTTCCCCTCCCAGAGACCTGGGTCCTCATTGATCATGATAACTGGCTCCCACCGCCCCTGCTCTCTGCCGGGTGCTCAGACCCAGGTTCCAGATCTGCCTACTCTCATGGCTCTTGGCTTCTGCTCTACTCTGCTCCGGGGCCACTGACTTTACTTCTGCTTTCTCTCCCCATCTGTCTGTCCTGCTTTGTCTCTGGCACTCTCTGTCACTATCTCTCCATCTCTCCATCTGCCTCTCTTTTTCTCCTTCTCTCTTGGTCTCTTTCTCTGTTCTGCTCTCCATTCTATCTCTATCTCCTTCGCTTCGGGAAACCAGCCAAGCGCAAAATGTGGAAACTAAAATCCTTTGGTAGTTTAAGAAATATTTATAAAGCAGGTAACAAGTGGGGAGCTGGGAGGGCCGCTCAGCTGGGGTGCAGAAGGGTGGGGGTGCCCCTGCCTTCCCCTGCATGTGCTTGGGCTTCCTGCTCTCCCCCACCCTCTGCTTCCTCAACCCCTCTGCCCCAGTCCCAGGGGCTTGGGATGGACATCAGGGAGGAAGGGTGTGGGAAAGGTGGCCCCTGTTTGAACGCCCTCTTCATGACCCATCCCATCCCCCCACCCAGAGGAAAACTTCGAGTTCCTGATAGTGTCCAGCACTGGTCAGACGTGGCACTTTGAGGCAGCCAGTTTTGAGGAGCGTGACGCCTGGGTCCAGGCCATCGAGAGTCAGATCCTAGCTAGTCTGCAGTGCTGTGAGAGCAGCAAGGTCAAGGTAATGGGTCGGGAGGTCGGGAGGAGTCCAGAGATGGGCTTGGAGGGAGAATCCATACTAACCCCAACCCTTTTTGCAGCTCCGCACAGACAGCCAAAGCGAAGCCGTGGCCATCCAGGCGATACGAAACGCCAAGGGGAATTCCATCTGCGTGGACTGCGGGGCCCCCAGTGAGCGCAAGGGGGCAGTGGAGGGGCCGCGGGCGGGGTTTAGTTCGTTCCTCGGATTTCGCCAATGCTGGGGACCCACGCTACTTGGAGGGGAAACAACCCCTGCACTTCGTCCCCAGACCCCACGTGGGCCAGCTTGAACCTGGGTGCACTCATCTGCATCGAGTGTTCTGGCATCCACCGGAACCTGGGCACCCACCTGTCCCGCGTTCGCTCACTGGATTTGGACGACTGGCCTCGGGAGCTGACCCTGGTGCTGACTGCCATTGGTAACGACATGGCCAACCGCGTGTGGGAGAACGATACGCGGGGCCGCGCCAAACCCACGCGGGACTCTTCGCGGTATGTGTTAGGAGAGGAGGGCGCTTGGGGCGTGAGGTCTCCGCGAGCGTTCCCTAAGCAGGGGCAGACGTCTTTGTGCGGGTCCCTAGAGCCCTTCGTTTGATTCCTGGTCCTCAGGGAGGAGCGAGAGTCGTGGATTCGAGCCAAGTACGAGCAGTTGCTCTTCCTGGCGCCACTGGGCACTTCCGAGGAGCCGCTGGGCCGCCAGCTGTGGGCCGCGGTGCAGGCCCAGGACGTGGCCACCGTTCTCCTGCTTCTGGCCCATGCACGACACGGCCCGCTGGACGCCAGCATAGAGGACCCGCAGCTTCGCTCCGCACTTCACCTGGCGGCCGAGCTCGCTCACGTTGTCATCACGCAGCTGCTGCTGTGGGTACGTTAGCGGGGGTAGGGAAGGGGTACCTCAGAGGGTACCAATGAGGGCTCCGCTCGGACACAGCTAGGCGCTGGGTGAGTGGGGCTGACGTTCCCAGAGGGAACCTACAGGGGGGCCTGGAAATCTGGGGAGACGACGCATGGCTGTGGCCCGCGGGGGACGTGGCGGTCACGCGGCCTTTTCCGTGCTTTTAGTATGGAGCCGACGTGTCTGCCCGCGACGCGCAGGGCCGCACCGCGCTGTTCTACGCCCGCCGGGCTGGAAGCCAGCTGTGCGCCGACATCCTTCTGCAGCATGGCTGCCCGGGTGAGGGCGGCAGCACCGCCACCACCCCCAGCGCGGCCACCACCCCCAGCGTTACCGCTACGCCCAGTCCCCGTCGCCGGAGCAGCGCCGCCAGCGTGGGCCGTGCCGACGCCCCCGTCGCGCTGGTGTAGTTGTCCAACGGGGGAGACACCCGAGTCCCACGCGCGCGGGGCACGACCACGCGGGTGGACTGCTGGACAGATGCACCTACTCACCTCCCCAGTCCGCACCCCGCCCCACGGGAGCGCTCCTTCCCCCCACGAGGGCACAGGCCCCACGCCTCCCAGACGACCCAAACTCACCTCGCTCTCCCCAGCGAGGCCTGGAGACCAGCTCAACACTCCCGCTCCCCACTTTTTACACTCGAGTGCTCTGAGCCTGTTGGCTCGGGTTGGGACGCCCCAGCCGCCCCAGCCCCTGCTCCTGGGCGCTGGGATGTGCCGGCTCGCGCCTCCTTGGGGCGGGGGAAAGACCCAGTCCTGCCTGCGCTGGACAATCCCGCGGCGGGAGCACACACCCAGGCTGGCTCCTGGGGCAACGCCACGCCAGAGGAGGGGCTAGTACGTGGGAGGGCTAGCCCTGGGACTCGGGGACAATACAGGGGACCCCACCCCTTCCATTGCTAATCTCACTGCCCAATGAAGGGGGAAGGGCAGCGAGGGGCAGGACCCCTGCTGCCCATGGGGGTAGGGGGGTCCCCAACCCTTTCCGTGAAAGGGACCATGAGGAGTGGAAATCAGAACGTCCCCCAACACCCATCCATGGATGGAAGCTAAAGGGCCGGGGGAGCCAAAGGCCTGGGTCCCTCCTCGCTTCTATCTTGGGAGGGAGAAGGGATGGAGCAGGAGCAGACTTAGAGGGACTGGGGAAGGGCCTTGTAATTTATTGCTTTGTCCCCAATAAGGGGGCAGGGGTGGGCAGGGGATTGGGGAGGGCGTTTCAGGATAGGGAAAGCCAAGGGAGGGCAGAGGGTGGGGAGGGGTGGGGGTGCTCTCGGGTTGTGTCTGTGACCGTGACTGCGTACATGTGACTGTGCAGCGCCCCTGGTGATCTGGGGTAGGGGGCACCCCTACAATGGGACCCCTCCCCCACTATTCTTCCTGTCCATCCCCTCCCTCCCACTGGAGCAGCTCCAGACCTATCCCTCAACCCCATGACCCCTCCCAGCCAAGGCTGAGAGGATGTGAGATGGCTGGGGGGATTTCCAGGCCCCCACTCCACCCCTAGAAAGGGGGTGGTGGGGTAGACTTACCTGGATCAGCCCTGCCTCCTTCAATCACTCAGCCCTTGGGCCGTCTGTATCAGTGGTTTCTGGTCTTTTTTTTTTTTCCTGGCTAAAATATTTTGCAAAGGACCAGGTAATTGGTGGGGGAGAGGGGCAGGGGCCTGGGGGGTGTGCCCCCATCTCCTCCAAGGTGGGTGGTGTGAATCTTCTTCAACAGTGATTAAAGAGGAAGTGATTTTGTCTAGGGGGTGAGCTGCTGGTCTGTTCTTGGAAGAGGTGGTTCAGAGAATGGCCTTGGCCAGGTAGGGAATGGGAGGTGGAAGAGGCCCAGCAGAGGGTGCCTCCAGCTCTGGCTGGTGCCAGGGTAGTGTCTGAGGGCACGGAGGCAGTAGGTCAGATACTCCATCGTGTTCCACAGTCCCAGGTTTGTGTAGTGGAAGGAGACCAGCAGACCAGAGTGACAGTGGGGATTCAGGTAGCAGAAAGTCACTTAAAGACGACCCCCCTTCTGGGAAAGAGTTGGGATGTGGAGCCTAGAGAAGCAGGCAGGGGAGGGGGCAGGCTGCTTGGAGAGGAAAGAAGAGAGGGTAGTTTTGGTTAAGAGCAGGAACTTCGGAGTCAGATCTGATTTTGAAACCAGGCCCTCCATGTTATAGCTAGGTGGCTTTGGGCAGGTTACCTTGGTGGTGTGTTGTTTGTAATTTAAACAGTGTCTGTTCAGAGGGTACCTGGGGAGGGGTCCAGTGCTGGCTGTGGAGCCCTGCTCCAGGCTAGCCTGCTCACCTTGAGTGCCTGGTAGCAGAAGTAGAGATTATAGTAGGATACCTACCGTTCCTGGCTGGGAGGCAAGAGATGGAAGATCTCCTGGCTGCAGAGGTCCCTGGTATCCACAAACTCCATGCCCAGCTGATGCATTTACCTACTTTCAGGTCACCTGAAGGGCCACTGAGGCCACAGTAGCCTGAGGCCACACTGCCAACAGCTGCAGCACGTCCTGGTTCGGCACATAGCCAATCCTACAGCTCTTCGTGTGCAGCCAAACGTATTTGCCCCAGTAGAGGGGCTGGGTGGGGTGGTGTTGGGCCAGCAGCCAATGCAGGCTAGACACAGCCACCCCCACATTGTCACACACTGATGAACTAGTCTATCGCCCAGTGTCTTCCAGCAGAGCTGGTTCTGGCCGAGCACCCTGCCAGCCCTGCGACAGACGTTCAGCTGCAGGTACACCACTGAACTTCCAAGGCGCAGTTGTAGTGGTGTGCCCAGGGCCCACTCACATGGAGGCCCTGGTTCTGCAGGGTCCTCAGCTAGGTAACCAAGCAGCCTGAGCTGGGAAAAGGTGGATTCAGCAGAGCAGGTGCAGAAGCAAGTGTGTGGTCAGGGAAGGCAAAGCAAGATTAAGGAGGGAAACAGCAAAGAAGATTCAACTGGAAGGCCTGGCATGCCCTCCTCTAGCTCAGAGACCCTCGACTCCCTCATTCCATCCCCACTTTCCTTCTTGGTGGCAAAAAGCTCCCTCCCTCCCTCAGAAGCTCCAGAGTGTGAGAGAGTGTGAGGAGGAGAGAAGGACCCCAGGAAGAATGAAATTCCCATAGGGAATCACAAGCCAGTGGGGAGTCCCTTTCATTTCCAGCCAGTGAAAGGTGGTCAAGGCATCAGCACCCCCACAGTAAATCCAATACTAAGTAATCCAGGGGATCGTTTCTTTCATGGGCTGCATTGTTGACCTTGTGGGAAATGTGAAGGATGGTAGTGAACTGGGTGACAAAACCTCAAGCCCTCCAGATTGTGGCAGAATAGGATACTAGAGAGGGACTCCCTGGGGGACTGACAGACAGCTCCTGCCCCAGTACATCCATGCCATCTTCCCTGCCTGGGTGTCCTCACCTGGAGTCCTGCTGCCATCTGCCTTCCCCCCTCCCCACACCCTCCTGGTTGCCATCTGCCACACATCTGAGACTCCCCTCCTTCTGTTTGCCTTAGCACAGCTGGGACAGAGCAGCCTTCCCCATAGGAGTTTCACCAAGAGCCAAAGGAAAGTAAAAAGGAATTTACTACTGAAAGCACAGAACGATTCCATCTAGTGAGCTTTCCAGAATTTGGTTTTCTGATGCTAAAACCCCACCCCCATCAAATCAAAGATGACTTTCCTGCCCCAGCCTCTCCCTGCCCTCCCATTCTAAAAGATCCTCTTATAGCTTCTGATCAGCTTTTGGGATTCCTTCTAAGATTTTTGCCTCCAAGTTCCACTTAGTTTCTCCAGAACTCAGGAGCTGGTTTACTAGACACTAGTGGGCACTCACTGTGGGCCAGGCACTGTGCTAAGAGCGCAACACACACTATGTCTTAATAGTCTTCACCACCAGCCTGAGACCAGTGCAATTATCCACAATTCAGTCATGAGGAAACAGCAATTGTAAAGTTAAGACTTGTTTAAGGCCCCATGGGTAGTAAAGAGAGGGGTGAGGGTTTGAACCCAGCATTCTGACCACAGCTGCACTGAGGTGGTGTCTCACACCCTGCACACGTGAGCACTCCCCCTCCCCCGCTGCCCACTTTCAAGCTGCACAGGTGGATCTGGGAGAGCAGAGTTTTAGAAGTCTACCTATTTACATTTCTAAGTAACACAATTTAAGTATAACATGCACAATAAACATGCAGAGTTTTAGAAGTCTACCTATTTACATTTCTAAGTAACACAATTTAAGTATAACATGCACAATAAACGGTAGTCCACAGTGAGCAGGAGGAGGATTAGTTTTGTACAACTTCCATCAACAACTGAATCCCTTACTTTCTACTTTTGGAGACTTGGAAGTTCAATGCCCTCAATCTTACATTGTGAATCAGCAGAGGGTCTGCAGAAGAAAGGCTGTACACCTCAGATGGGGTGCAAGAGGATAAAGTGGGGAGGAGAAGGGACCCATGTCTACACTTGGCAATAAGAACAAGATGGAGGCACCTAGCCAGGCCCATCTAACCTCGGCATACTACGCAGCTGGCATGTGTGTGCAGCAGCCTCTTTCTGGGCATGGCCAAAAGTATGGTTCTTCCCTGGGAGAAGCACAAGAGGCAGAGCCAAGTGGGCTTGGGAACATGGGGGGCAAATGGAATCTGTAGCATGCTGCAGCAGAGGAGGATTCCCGCGGTGGGCTAACTCCATGTGCATCTCAGCTTTCAGGGTATAAAAGGGGAGAGGAGAAGGCACAGAGACAGACAAGGAAGGGTGGAACATCAGTCCTGCAAGCGCTTTAATCCCTGCCAGGCTGGCGGTCTTCCTTCATCTGTGTACCCTAGCCCCTCGACACCGCCGGGGAGGTGTGGAGCAGAGAGGCTCAGGCTGTGCTCCACCTGAGGACACACCAGGCCCCATCCCCGCTTGAGCCCCACACCGCCTGAGATGTCCACCCTACCTGCCCCCTAGAAGACTACAGAATGACGGTCCAGTCCTTTATTTAGAAACCTGATTGTTCAAGAACATGGTGGGTGGTTCCGCACGCCACCCTTTTCACTGGGATATGTTAGGGGTGGCTTTCTGCCATTTCCTCAGCAACAGAGGTGAAGGAGCCTCAATTCAGAAGCACAGATTACAGGGGACAGTGTAGAAAGGGAAAGGAGCAGGAATCCCAAGCCAGTCCAAGAGGAGGGGGTAAGGTGAGTGGGGACAGGGAACAGTGTGGGGGCTGCAGAACTTCCCCCTTTTGTTCTCCCTGCCCCACTCCCCTCCCAAGATCTCACCTAGTCTCTAGGTGGGGAGGGGAAAGGAGCCAATAAGCTAAAGGGCATGATGGGGGGTGGGACAGAAAGGAAGGGGATGTGGGGAGAAGCCTGCAGAGCAAAGCTCCCTTCCAAAGGTGGGGAGGGCAGCTCTCAGCAGCTGCAGCAACACTGCCCATGGCCCTCCAGATCCTGGGGTGCCAGGTCCACAGCTCAGCTCTGCTCTTCTGCCTTTAGGCCCCAGGCTGGGGGGTGGGCGTGGGGAGGAGGCAGGGCCAGTCTGGGAAGGCTCTGGACTCCTTGGCCAGCCAATGGCAGGGAGGCTCAGAAGTCAAACTCATCCAGGTCCCTGGCGCCCTCCCTGCCCGCAGAGCCCCACACACGGCGGTAATTGCCCTCCAGCTCTCGCTGCCGCTGCCTCTCCTTCCGCGCCTCCTCAGCTCCCTGCACCTGGTGGGAGGCCGTAGGCTGAGCCAAGGGAGGCCCTGCATGCCTGAGATCTAGGCACTGGGCACCCACACTTCTTATGGGGCTCTTGCTGACTGCCAGCCCCCAGCTGCCAAGACCACCTGCCTTGTGTCACAGCAGGAACTGGAGCTCAGCAGGCGGTGAGGATGGGCCAGCCAGGGCGTCTCAGCCACGCTCCCAGCACTGCAGCATGCCAGAGCAGGGGGCTGGGGGCCAGAACCTGAGGGCAGGAGGCAACACTGCTCACCAAGATATTGAAGAAAATCTCCTTGAGGTTTCTGGTGTCCTCATCAGTCAGCCAGCGAGCATCCTCCTCAGTCCCTTCAGTCCCTGGTCTGACGATTTTGATCTCAATCTTCCCTGGAAAGGAGCAGGGTGGCCAAGAGGAAAGGAAGGGTGGGAGCTTTGGTGCAAGTCTGCCACCCCCAAGCCCCGCTGAGGCTGCCAGTCCACCCTGACCCAGCCCCTTCATTTTGGGCAGCAAGTCCCCCCAGGGCCCACCTTCTGCCGTGAGCCCCTCCCTCTCCAGCAGTTCTTTCACCAGCCCCTCGATTTGTCTCAGCTGTGGGTTTTCCCGTTTCATCTCAAGGACAGTCAGATCCTGATTGGGGCCTCCATGACGGAGCTTGGTGACCCGGACCCGGACTCTGTGCTCAGGATCCTCCTCTTAGAGGGGGAGACATACAAGGAGACACAAAGTAGAGCTATGACTCCAGGGTTAGAGGCTGTGGTGGTCACCTCTCCCTAAGCCATCCATCGGTCTTGGCAGTTTTCCACCTCAAACACGTATACAAGCCAGGGCTCAAGATAAATCAGCCCCCAACCCTCTACACCCTATAAATCTCCCCCCACCAACTGCAGCCTCCCCTTTTCCCTTCTGACCCAATAATTCTGTCCACCACCTACAGGAAAATGTGTTTTCTGAGGCAAAAAATCAGGCCACCTGGACCAACAAAGAAGCTTTATGAAGCAGGTTGGAAAATTAGTTTGGCACTCCACATGTTGGTACTCAGATATTTCAACGTTTACAGAGGGATGGAAGGTTTAAAACTAGAACATCCCATTTGGAATGCCTGATCTCCACACTCATAGGACCCAGGACCCAGTGGAACGGACACAAGAGGATGCAAGAAGAGGCAGTAACTTCAAGCCTGTCCAGGCAATTGGCTTCTGAGTAGCTGGGCTTCCTATTCACACCCTGCCTCTCCAGGTGCAAAACCCTTCATAAGTGGGCAGTCATCAGCATGCAGGTTCACAGCAATTCAGTTAGTATCTAATGACCACCAACTACATGCCCAGCAAAGTGGCGGACACTGGGGATATAGGAGCAAGTCAGAAACACAAGATGGACATACTCTAAAAGCTGCTTCCCAAAAGGATGAATAGGAGGTGACTAGGCAAAGGGATGACGGCAAGTGAGAAGCATTCCAGAGAGGGAGGACAGGGAGCACCCCTGGAAGGGAAGATCATGGTGCCCTCGGGGTACACCAGCTGAGGGCTAAGACAAGGAACTTGGCCGCTCCCTTGTGTCTGACAGCTCTCACCTGCTGGTTGCGGGGGAGGGGGAGGCTTTTGGGGGACAACCCTCCTTTTCCTGTGCTTCTTCAGCAGCTCTGGGCTCTGTTTTTCCTCCAGTTTCTTGATGAGTTTGTTAAGAGTGGATGTCAGGGCCAGCATTGCCCGATCACGCTCTGACTCCTTCTTCAGCCCGTCTGGGTCCAGTTCCTTCTCTGTCTGGAATGCCCAAGGCGGAAGTGGAGAGTCAAGGGCATAGGCAGTGAAGGCCAACGGTTCATGCTCTACAGGAGAGGAACAGTTCCCTCTCAACTCTCCCTCTGACCCCCTGCCCCACCAACCTCCTTCTAATTCAGTCAAAAGCTGCCATTTCAGAGTGCCCTGTCCCAGGCCCATGTAGCCCTCTGTCCTCTCCTGGCCCCATAGGAGCAGGCAGCCCTCCGAAGCAACAGGAGGGGGAGAGCTGCGCACCTCCCGCACGATGTTCTCCAGCTCCCGCTCCATGCCAGCCTTCACCTCCGTCCGCAGCCGGGCTCGGTCTGAGGGCAGCAGGATCCCATCCAGCTCCCTCTCAAATTCTCCCAGTAACTGCTGCTCATCCTCATCTTCGTCCTCCTCCTCTTCATCCTCCTCCTCTTCTTCTACCTCATTCTGATGCTGCGTGTCACCCTCTTCCCTGTGCTCTGGTTCCCTGAGAGGGGTTTCTGCATCTGCTGCAGGCTGCTCTTGGCCAGCATTTGGCTTTCCCTGGAAGATGAAGACAGAGAGAAAGAGATAGAAAGCTGGGGTTTCAGCAGAGACACGTTGGGGGGGGCAGCCAACAGTGGTGGGGTGAGGGAGTGGAGGACTCGGGAGGAGTAAGGGACGGGAGGCAGCTCCACCAGGCCCAGGCAGGGTGGTTTTCTACATGTTCCAGCAGGGAGGCAGCCCCCACCCAAGCAGGGCCTGTACCTTCTTCGTTCCACCTTTCAGCTCCTCTATCAATCGAATCAAATCTGCAGGGCTCCGAATGACTTTGACTTGCACATTGTTCTGAAAATCTGAGATGAAAGAATAGGAATGAACCCACTGTATTGTGAATTCCATTTTGACTTCCTAAGGAGAGGACACAAGAGAACCAAAGAAGGGAATGGTCCCTGCTTCCAGGAGCTACCTGTCTGGGCAGCAAGATAGGGAACCACATATCCCCCAGAGAGCACTGTGGTTAGTGTACCCCAGGTGAGAAGTAGAAGGATGCTGACAAGCTGCTAAGTCTCCAGCTCCTTCCTGTGCTGCTGAGGCCCTTCCAGCAATCACTCTAGTTCTCAGGACTGCAGGAGAGATCCTGGGACGAAAGGCTCCTCTTCCCAAGATCCTGTTCTCCCCTTTCCGCAAAACATGCCATTTATTGTCTACTCAGTTCCAGGCATTCTGCTGCAGACCATAGATTCATTCTCATTTAACCTCACAACAACCCTGTAAGGTAGGGGTTACTACCACTGTTATGGGTGAAGAAATGGAGGAGAGGTGCGATCGTCTGGGATTACAAAGTCAGCAAATAGTACAAGCACTGTGCTCTGCTACCTCCCTTGGTACAACTGTCTACAAAGAGTATTCACTCCTGTAAAAATGGATGCATGCTGGCCTGGCTACTCGGCCTGCCCCCCAGTGCTGAGTTCTCTCCCACTCCCCCCACTGACCAACCCCAAAATACCTTCCAGAGGAGGAGCCATGGAGGGTCACTCACCATCAGGAATGCCTGGGGCTGTATCTGCTGCCTCAAGGTTTGGCTCCTGCTCCTGCTGTGGAGAAAAGGGCAGAGGCCAGTGCACAGGCTTGTTTATGCCTACCCTGCCCTAAGGCAGTAGCTCTGGGGGCATCTTTGCCTCCCAAGACAGACATAGGTCATCTCATAAATGACTTTAGCTCAAGTGGCCCTTCACCCCAAAGCTCACAGTCAGCCTCATAATAGAAATGGGTAGGAAGCTGGCTCTCACCTCAGCGTGCACCTCCTCCCCTTCAGGAGCTTGGTCCTCTGGCTCGTGAAGCATCTTCCAGAAATCTGATTCCTTGCCTTCATCCTTGGATGAGCTTGCCCCTGGGATAGAGAGAACAGGGAGGAATCTGAAAGGAGGGGAGAAATGGAACACAGCAAATAGATGGGGTACATTCCCCTTCTCTGTTACTAAAGGGCTAGGGCCCGCAGTACCATTTCACTCCCCTGACAGCCAGTACAGGACAGGAAAATGGAGGAGGGAAGAAATGGAGACAAGTTCCATGGAACAGGTGAAATACGGTCTCACCTGCTTTCTTTGGGGGCACCAACCTAGGCTTGGTTTCACTCCATGTTGGAGGGCCCAGGTCTTGCAGCTCCTCTATGATTTTATCTCCATACTGCTTTGAGTCTGCTGAGAAACAGTGTGCAGGCAGGACAAGGACACATTCCTCTGGGTTCTTCAATACTTCATCTCCTGCTTGTTCCTCCCATGTCTTCCCTTCCTCTCCTTGCTCTTCTAATTACTCACCAGCTTGCTTCTGAATATAAGCTAGGTACTCCTCAGGCTGCAGGGCAGGGTGACAGAGAATGGCCTGGGGAGCAGCACTGGGTGGGGGCCGCAGAAGAGGGTGGGGACAGAGCCGAGGAGTCCGAATGGTCAGCACGTAAGAGCAGGACAAGGGCTCATCCACACGATCAATGTAGTCCCCAGAAATACCAGCACCCTCATCACAGAGGAACTGCCAGGACAGAGAGGATGAATAAATAGTAACTACCACGAATAATGAGCTTTGGTTCTTAGAGCAGCTGCCTTGCATTAAGCACTTACTTATGTCAGGTACTATGCACACAATGTGCATATGGCATTTCACATACTGTAGCTCATTTAATTATCACAAAAAACCCAGTGAGGTAGGTATTAGTATCTCAGCAACGTGGTCAAGAAACTTAGGTTTGATGAACTTAAGGGACCTGTTCAAGTTGACCCGCTGGTAAGTGGTAAAAACAAGATTGAATTCAGGCAGCTTAACTGTGGGCAATCAGCTTATTTTGGTTTCACATTTTTGCTTTATATAAATACAGTGTGTACATACTTAGTGTATTTGACATGTAAATATTCTTTGCATATCTATATATACATATATGATGAAAGTTTTTACCTGTAAAAGACAATATTAAACAAGAAAGACCTCAAATCAATAACCTAAACTTCCACCTTAAGAAGCTAGAAAAAGAAAAGCAAACTAACCCAAAGCAAACAGTGGGAAGGAAATAATACAGATTTGAATAGAAATAAATGAAACAGAGAACAGAAAAACAATAGACAAAGTAAATGAAACTAAAAATTGATTTTTGAAATGATCAACAAAAGTGACAAACTTTAGCTAGATTGGCCAAGAAAAAAAGACTCAAATTAGTGCAACTGGAAATGAAAGAGGAGACATACTACCAACCTTCCAGAAATAAAAAGGATTGTAAAGGAATACTATAAATACCTATATGCCAACAAATCAAATGAAACAGACAAATTTCTAGAAAGACACAAACTACCAAAACTGACTCAAGAAGAAACAGACAATCTGAATAGACCTAAAACAAGTAAAGAGATTGAAATAGTAATCAAGAACCTACCCACATAGGAAAGCCTGGTTCAGATGGGTCTACTGGTGAATTCTACCAAACATTAAAAAAAATACCAATCCTTCTCAAACTCTCCTAGGATAAAGAAGAGGAAGGAATAAATATTCCTCAACTCATTCTATGAATCCAATATTACCCTGATACCAAACCCAAAGATAACGCAAAAAAAGGAAACTACAGATCATTATCTCTTACAAATATAGGCCCCAAATCCAGACCAAAGTTAACTGAATTTAGCACCTTATAAAAAGGATTAAACCCCACCACCACCATGATCAAAAGGATTTATCCTAGGAGTGTAAGCTTTGGATAACAAAAAAAAAATCAACTGATGTAATTAATACATCCTATCAACAGAACAAAAAAACAAATGATTATCTCAATGAATACAGAAAAATAATTGACAAAATCCAATACCTCTTCATGATTAAAATATTTCAACAGGCCTGGAATAGAGAACTTCATTAACTTCATAAAAGGTATCTATGAAAAATCCACAGCTAACTAATACTTAATGGTAAAAAACTGAATGGTTTCCCCCTAAAATCAGGAATAAGACAAGGATATCTGCTTGTGTAACTTCTATTCAACATTGTAGTGGAGACTCTGACCAGGGCAATAAGGCAAGAAAATGAAATAAAAGGCCATAGATTGGAAAAGAAAAAAAATTACCTCTCTTTACAGGTTATCTGATCTTGTGTATAGAAAATCCTAAGGAATCCACTAAAAAAACTATTAGAACTGAGTTCACTAAGGTTGCAGGTTGTAAGAATCAATTGTATTTCTATGTATTTGCAATGAACAATTGAAAAATAAAATTAAGAAAATAATTCCATTTGCAATAGCATCAAAAAGAGTGAAATTAGAAAAAATGTAGCAAATGAACTGAAAAGCTTATACTCTGAAAACTACAAAACACTGCTGAAAGAACTTAAACATTTAAAAAGTGTAGCTATCCAAGCTCACAGATTAGAAGACTTAATAATAAATATTAATATTAAGATGGCAATACTCCCCAAATTGACCTTCAGTTCCAAATGCAATCCCCATCAAAATTTCAACTTGTCTTCTTTGCAGAAATTAACTGAACCTAAAATTCTAGGGATTTCAAGGAGGTGAAATAATTTTAAGAAAGAACAGTTGGAGACTTCACACATTCTGATTTCAAAACTTCCTCCCAAGTTATAATAATCAAGGGAGTGTTGTATTGACATAAGGATAGATATATAGACCAATGAAAGAGAACTGCAAGTCCAGAAATTAACCTTTATTTTTACCATCATTTGATTTTTGACAAGGTTATCAGGATAATTCAATGGGAATTGTCTTTTCAACAAATGATGCTGGGTCAATTGGATATCTACATGCTAAAGAATGAAGTTGGACCCCTACCATATACAAAAACATACGTATGAAGAAATGCTTAAAATTTTTTAAAAAATAACTATGCTTTTTGAAGAACACATTTAAAACATAAAAAACATAGAAAAGATAAAAGGATGCAAAAACACAGTAAACAAAAAGAAGAAAATCATAGACCAATCTCCCTGATGAACACAGATGCAAAAATCCTCAACAAAATTGGCAAACTGAATGAAAAAATACATCAAAAAGATCATCCATCATGACCAAGGGGATTTATTCCAGGGATGCAAGGTTGGTACAATATTTGCAAATCAATCAATGATACAACATATCAACAAAAAGAAGACTAAAAACCACATGATCATCCCAATAGATGCTGAAGAAGCATTTAACAAAATTCAACATTCACTCATGATAAAAACTCTCAACAAAATGGGTATAGAGGGTACATACCACAACATAATAAAGGCCATATATGACAAACCCACAGCCAACATCATACTTAACAGCAAGAAGCTGAAAGCGCTTCCTCTAAGATCAGGTTCAAGACTAGGATGCCCACTCTCCCCACTTCTATTCAGCACAGTACTGGAGGTCCTAGCCACGGCAATCAGACACACAAAGAGATAAAAGGCATCCAGAGTGGTAAGAAAGAAGCTAAACTGTCACTGTTTGCAGATGATGTGATAATTATACATAGAAAACACTAAAGACTCCACCAAAAAAGTATTAGAACCAATAACTGAATTCAGCAAAGTTGCATGATACACAATTAATACACAGAAACCCGCTGCATTTCTATATATTAACAAAGAATTAGCAAAAGAGAAATCAGGAAAATAACTCCACTTACAATTGCATCAAAAATAATAAAATACCTAGGAATAAACCTAAACAAGGAGGTGAAAGACCTTTACTCTGAAAACTATAAGACAGTCATGAGAGAAATTAGAGACATCAAAAAATGGAAATCTATCCCATTCTCATGGATATGAAGAATTAATATGATCAAAACGGCCATCTTGCCAATAGCAATCTATAGATTCAATTCAATTCCTATCAAAATACCAACAGCATTCTTCAATGAACTAGAACAAACAGTTCTAAAATTCATATGGAATCACAAAAGACCCCAAATAGCCAAAGCAATCCTGAGAAAGAAGAACAAAACTGGGGAATTAGGCTCCCTGACTTCAAGCTCTACTTGAAAGCTGCAGTAATCAAAACAATTTGGTACTGGCACAAGAACATACTCATGGATCAATGGAACACAATAGAGAGCTCAGATATAAACCCACACACATATGGTCAATTAATATATGATAAAGGAGCCATGAATATACAATGGGGGAAAGACAGACTCTTCTACAGCTGGTGTTGGCGAAACTGGACAGCTATATATAAGAGAATGAAATTGGATTATTGTCTAACTCCACGCACAAAAGTAAACGTGCAATGGATCAAAGATCTGAATGTAAGTCATGAAACCATAAAACTCTTAGAAAAAAACATAGGCAAAAATCTCTTGAGCATAGTATGAACACCTTTTTCCAGGATACATCTCCTTGGGCAAGGGAAACAAAATTAAAAATGAACAAGTGGGATTACATCAAACTAAAAAGCTTCTGTACAGCAAAGACACCATTAGCAGAACAAAATGGCATCCTACAGTATGGGGGAATATATTTGTAAATGATTTATCTGAGAAGGGGTTAACATCTAAGATGTATAAAGAGTTCATATACCTCAACACCATAAAAACAAATAACCCAATAAAAAAATTGGCTGAAGAACTGAACAGACACTTGTTCGAACAAGAAATACCAATGGCCAACAGGCACATGAAAAGATGCTCCACATTGCTAATCATCAGGGAAGTGAAAATTAAAATGAGGTATCACCTCACACCAGTTAGGATGACCACTATCCAAAGACAAGTAACAACAAATGCTCACAAAGATGTGGAGAAAGGGGAACCCCTCCTACACTGTTGGTGGGAATGTAAATTGGTTAAACTGCTGTGGAAAGCAGTATGGAGGTTCCTCAAAAAACTAAAAATCAAAATACCATTTGACCCAGTAATTCCACTCCTAGGGATTTACCCGACGAAAATAAAATCCCTGATTCAAAAAGATATATGCACCCCTATGTTTATCGCTGCACTGTTTGCAATAGCCAAGATATGGAAGCAACCTAAGTATCCATCGATAGATGAATGGATAAAGAAGATGTGGTACATATACACACAATAGAATATTATTGAGCCATAAAAAGAAAAGAAATCCTGCCATTTGCAACAACATGGGTGGATCTAGAGGGTATTATGCTCAGTGAAATAAACCCGGTGGAGAAAGACAAATACCATATGATTTCACGTATTTGTGGAATATAAAAACAAAGCAAAACAGAAGTAACAAAACAGCATTAGAATGACAGACACTGAGAAGTGATTAGTGGTTACCAAGGGGAAGGAGAGTTTATGGGGGTGGGGAGGAGGGATGGGGGACTGTTGAACCACTGTGATTACATCTGATAGAAAAAGTTTTAACCCTAATATTAGGAACAAGGTAAGGATGCCCACTTACATCACGTCTATTTAGTATAGTACTAGAAGTACTAATGAGAGCAGTTAGGCAAAAATAAGAAGGGCATCCCAATTGGAAAGAAGAATAAAATCATCTCTGTTCATAGTTGACATGATATTACACACATAAGATTCAAAAGAACCCACAAAAATTGTTAAAGTTAATAAATGAATTCAGAAAAGCTGCAGGATATAAAGTCAACATGCAAGTATCAGTTGTGTTTCTATATATTCCCAACGAATAATCCAAAAAGGAAATTTTTTAAAATTCTCATTTATAATCACATCAAAAAATAAAATAGTATAAGTGTATCCAAGGAGGTGAAAGACTTGTACATTGAAAATTACAAAACAATATTGAAATAAATTATAGAGGACACAAATAAATGGAAAGACATCTTATATCCACGGATCAGAAAACTTAATGTTGTCAGGATGGCAATACTACAAAAAGTGACCTACGTAGTCAGTGCAATCTGTATCAAAACTCCAATGGCATTTTTCAGATATAGGAAAGCCTCTCTTAAAATTCACATGGAAGCTCAAGGGACCTCAAATAGCCAGAACAATCTTTAAAAAAGAACAAAGTTGAAGGACTCACACTTTCTCATTTTAAAGCTTACTATGAAGCTACAGTAATCAAAATAGTGTGGCACTAGCATGAGGATAAACACATAGACCAATGGAACAGAACAGAGAACTCAGAAATAAACCCTAACATACTTGCATTTGATTTGAATGGTACCAAGACCATTCAAAGGGAAAAGGACAGAACTTTCAACAATTGGTGCCAGAAAAGCTGGATATTTACATACAAAAGAGGGAAGGGAGACCCTACCTTATATCATATACAAAAATTAATTCAAATTGAATCAAAGACCTAAACTTAAGAGCTAAAACCATAAAAGTCTTAGAAGAAAACATAAGTGAAAATCTTCCTGACCTTGGAACAGGCCATGGTTTCTTAAGTAGGACACCAAAAGCACAGGCAATAAAAGAAAAAAGATAAATGAAGCTTCATCAGAATTAAAAACTTCTGTGCATCAAAGAACACTACATTAAGAAAGTGAAAAAGTGGATTAAAGATGGTGGCATGAGAGGTGAGACAGAGACCTCCTCCTAAAACCACATATAATACGAAAATATAATTTAATACAACTAATCCTAAAAGAGCAACAGGAAAGAAGGCTGAACCAGACCATACATCTGGAGAAAAGAGCAGACCTCACGGAACAGGGCTGGGAGCTTAAATGATCTTCAGGCATTTCAACCCCCTGCCTGGCTACACAGCTGCAAGTCCCCCCACTGTGACATGCAGCCTGCTGTGTCTTCCTCATGGCTAGCCTGTACTTGGCTCAGGCTCGCAAACCGGCAATCCCTGCCCGGGCATCAGGCCAGCCAGAGGGAAGCCCCACCTACAGCAGCTACAAACACAAAGCATAGAGGCTTCCACCTGTGTGTTCAGCCCACTGGTTCTGGCAGTGGAGACAGACATAGCAGCCGGGAAGCAGGAAACAGCTCTCTCCTCCCCCCAAGCACCAACACCACTCCTCTGTGACCCCCAACAGTGCTCCAGGGGCTGAGCAGCTCCAGAGAGTAGAGCTTCTGTGCACTAGGGGGCACCACAGACAAATATGAAACATCCAAGGAACTTGGTTCAAAGAAAAATTATGAATACAATTGAGAAAGATAAAACTGAAATCGACCTCATGAATATTCCTGAAACAGATTTCAAAATAAAAATCATTAACATGCTCATAGAGGTAAAGAAAAATATTCAAGTCAGGAACAAATTTAGGACAGAGATCCAATCATTGAAGAACACAATGGAGGGGATTAAAAGCAGATTAATTATGGTGGAGGAGACGATAAATGAAATAGAAATTAGGGAAGAGGAATACAAAGAAGTTGAGACACAGAGAGAAAAAAGGTTCTCTAAGAATGAAAGAATATTGAGAAAACAGTGTGATCAATCCAAATGCAACAGTATTCGTACTACAGGGGTACCAGAAGAAGAAGAGAGAGAAAAAGAGAAAGTGTCTTTGAGGAAGTAATTGCTAAAAACTTCCCCAATTGAAGGAGATAGTCTCTCAGGCCATGGAGATCCACAGATCTCCCAACACAAGGGACCCAAAAAGGACAATACCAAGACATATAATGATTAAAATGGCAAACATCAAGGATAAAGACATTATTAAAACAGCCAGAGAGAGAAATAAGATCACATACAAAGGAAAACCCATCAGGCTATCATTAGACTTCTCAGCAGAAACCTTACAGGCCAGAAGGAAGTGGCATGATATATTTAATGCAATGAAGCAGAAAGGCCTTGAACCAAGAATACTTTATCTGGCAAGATTATCATTTAAATTTGAAGGAGGGATTAAACAATTTCCAGATAAGCAAAGGCTGAGAGAATTTAGCTCCCAAAAACCATCTCTACAGTGTATTTTGGAGGGACTGCTATAGATGGAAGTGTTCCTAAGGTTAAATAGCTGTCACCAGAGGTAATAAAAAGGGATAGACAAAGAGTACAGAATATGATACCTAATATGTATAGAATGGAGGAGGAAGAAAAGGAAGGGGAAAAAAAAATGAACCTTTAGATTGTGTTTATAATAGCATACTAAGTGAGTTAAGTTAGACTCTTAGATAGTAAGGAAGTTACCTTTGAACCTTTGGTAACCACGAATCTAAAGCCTGCAATGGCAATAAGCACACACCTATCAATAATCACCCTAAATGTAAATAGCCTGAATGCACCAATCAAAAGACACAGAGTCAATGAATGGATAAAAAAACAAGACCCGTCTATATGCTGTCTACAAAAGACTCACTTCAAACCCAAAGACATGCACAGACTAAAAGTGAAGGAATGAAAAAAGATATTTCACGCAAACAATAGAGAAAAGCCAGTGTTGCAGTACTTGTATCAGACAAAATAGACTTCAAAACAAAGAAAGTCACAAGAGACAAAGAAGGACATTACATGATGATAAAGGGGTCAATCCAACAAGAGCATATAAACATTATAAATATCTATGCACCCAACACAGGAGCACCTACATATGTGAAACAAATACTAACAGAATTAAAAAGGGAGATAGAATGTAATGCATTCATTCTAGGAGATTTCAACACTCCACTCACTCCAAAGGACAGATCAACCAGACAGAAAATAAGTAAGAAGACAGAGGCACTGAAAAACACATTAGAACGGATGGACCTAACAGACATCTACAGAACTCTCCACCCAAAAGAAGCAAGATACACATTCTTTTCAAGTGCACACAGAACATTTTTCAGAATAAACCACATACTAGGCCACAAAAAGAGCCTCAGTAAATTCAAACAGATTGAAACTCTACCAACCAACTTCTCAGATCACAAGGATGTAAAACTAGAAATAAATTGTACAAAGAAAACAAAAAGGCTCACAAACACATGGAGGCTTAACAACATGCTCCTCAATAATCAATGGATAAATGACCAAATTAAAACAGAGATCAAGCAATATACGGAGACAAATGAAAACTGCAGCACAATGCCCCAACTTCTGTGGGATACAGCGAAGGCAGTTCTAAGAGAAAAGTATATAGCAATCCAGGCCTATTTAAAGAAGGAAGAACAATCCCAAATGAATAGTCTAAATTCACAATTATTGCAACTGTGAAAGGAGAACAAATGAAGCCAAAGTCAGTAGAAGGAGGGACATAACAAAGATCAGAGAAGAAATAAATAAAATTGAGATGAATAAAACAATAGAAAAAATTAGTGAAATCAAGAGCTGCTTCTTTGAGAAAATAAACAAAATAGATAAACCCCTAGCCAGACTTATTAAGAAAAAAAGAGAGTCTACAAACATAAACACAATCAGAAATGAGAAAGGAAAAATCATGATGGACACCACAGAAATACAAAAATTATTAGAGAATACTGTGAAAATCTATATGCTAACAAACTGGGTAACCTAGAAGACATGGACAACTTTCTAGAAAAATATAACCTTCCAAGACTGACCCAGGAAGAAACAGAAAATCTAAACAGACCAATTACCACCAACAAAATAGAATTGGTAATCAAAAAACTACCCAAGAGCAAAACTCCCGGACCAGATGGATTCACCACTGAATTTTATCAGACATTTAGAGAAGACATAATACCCATTCTCCTTAAAGTTTTCCAAAAAATAGAAGAGGAGGGAATACTTCCAAACTCATTCTATGAAGCCAGTATCACTCTAATGCCCAAACCAGGCAAAGACACCACAAAAAAACAAAATTACAGACCAATATCCCTGATGAACATGGATGCAAAAATACTCAATAAAATATTAGCAAACCGAATTCAAAAATACATCAAGAGGATCATACACCATGATCAAGTGGGATTCATCCCAGGGATGCAAGGATGGTACATTAAAAAATCCATCAACATCATCCACCACATCAACAAAAAGAACGACAAAAACCACATGATCATCTCCATAGATGCTGAAAAAGCATTCGACAAAATTCAACATCCATTCATGATAAAAACTCTCAACAAAATGGGCATAGAGGGCAAGTACCTCAACATAATAAAGGCCATATCTGACAAACCCACAGCCAACATCAAACTTAACAGCAAGAAGCTGAAAGCTTTTCACCTAAGATCGGGAAGAAGACAAGGATGCCTACTCTCCCCACTTTTATTCAACATAGTACTGGAGTTCCTAGTCACAGCAATCAGACAACACAAATAAAAGGCATCCAAATTGGTAAGGAAGACGTCAAACTGTCACTGTTTGCAGATTACATGATATTGTACATTAAAAACCCTGAAGAATCTACTCCAAAACTACTAGAACTAATATCTGAACTCAGCAAAGTTGCAGGATACAAACTTAATGCACAGAAATCTGTTGCCTTCCTATACACTAACAATGAAGTAGCAGAAAGAGAAATCAGGAAACAATTCCATTCACAGTTGCATCAAAAAGAATAAAATACCTAGGAATAAACCTAACCAAGGAAGTGAAAGATCTATACCGTGAAAATTACAACACACTCCTCAGAGAAATTAAAGAGGATACTAATAAATGGAAATTCATCCCATGCTCTTGGGTAGGAAGAATTAATATTGTTCAGATAGCCATCCTGCCTAAAGCAATCTACAGATTCAATGCAATTCCTATCAAAATACCAACAGCATTCTTCAACAAACTGCAACAAATAGTTCTAAAATTCATATGGAACCACAAAAGACCCCAAAATAGCCAAAGCAATCCTGAGAAAGAAGAATAAAGCAGGGGGGATCTTGTTTCCAAACTTCAAGCTCTACTACAAAGCCACAGTAATCAAGACAATTTGGTACTGGCACAAGAACAGACCCATAGACCAGTGGAACAGAATAAAGAGTCCAGATATTAACCCAAGCACATACGGTCAGTTAATATATGATAAAGGAGCCATGGATATAAAATGGGGAAATGACAGTCTTCAACAGCTGGTGTTGGCAAAACTGGACAACTACATGTAAAAGAATGAAACTGGATTACTGTCTAACTCCATACATAAAAGCAAACTCAAAATGGATCAAAGACCTGAATGTATGTCATGAAACCATAAAACTCTTAGAAGAAAATATAGGCAAAACTCTCTTGAATATAAACATGAGCAACTTCTTTATGAACATATCTCCATATCTCCATGGGCAAGAGAAACAAAAGCAAAACGAACAAGTGGGACTATATCAAACTAAAATACTAAAATACTTCTGCACAGCAAAGGACACCATCAATAGAACAAAAAGGCATCCTATAGTATGGGAGAATATATTCATAAATGACATATCCGATAAGGGGATCACATCCAAAACATACAAAGAGCTCACCCACCTCAACAAACAAAAAGCAAATAACCCAATTAAAAAATGGGCAGAGGATCTGAACAGACACTTCTCCAAAGAAGAAATTCAGATGGCCAACAGATACATGAAAAGATGCTCCACATCGCTAATCATCAGAGAAATGCAAATTAAAACCACAATGAAATATCACCTCACATGAGTTAGGATGGCCAACATCCAAAAGACAAACAACAACAAATGTTGGTGAGGATGTGGAGAAAGGGGAACCCTCCTACACTGCTGGTGGGAATGTAAATTAGTTCAACCATTGTGGAAAGCAGTATGGAGGTTCCTCAAAAAACTCAAAATAGAAATACCATTTGACCCAGGAATTCCACTCCTAGAAATTTACCCTAAGAATGCAGGAGTCCGGTTTGAAAAAGACATATGCTCCCCTGTGTTTATCGCAGTACTATTTATAATAGCCAAGAAATTGAAGCAACTTAAGTGTCCATCAGCAGATGAATGGATAAAGAAGATGTGGTACATATATACAGTGGAATATTATTCAGCCACAAGAAGAAAAGAAATCCTACCGTTTGCAACAACATGGATGGAGCTAGAGGGTATTATGCTCAGTGAAATAAGCCAGGCAGAGAAAGACAAGTATCAAATGATTTCACTCATCTGTGGAGTATCAGAACAAAGAAAAACTGAAGGAACAAAACAGCAGCAGACTCACAGAACCCAAGAATGGACTAACAGTTACCAAAGGGAAGGGGACTGGGGAGGATGGGTGGGAAGGGAGGGATAAGGGAAAAAAGGGACATTATGATTAGTACATGTAATGTAGGGGAGGAGCACGGGGAAGGCAGTACAACACAGAGAAGACAAGTAGTGATTCTATAGCATTTTACCTACGCTGATGGACAGTGACTGTAATGGGGTATGTGGTGGGGACTTGATAATGGGGGGAATCTAGTAAGCATAATGTTGTTCATGTAAGTGTGTATTAATGATACCAAAAATAAATAAATAAATAGATAGATAGATAGATAAATAAATAAATAAAAGTGAAAAAGCAACCCAAAGAATGGGAGAAAATATCTACAAATCACATATCTGGTAAGAGATTAACATCCAGAATATATAAAGAACTCTGACAAATTAACAGAAAGAAAAACAAATAACCCAATTGAAAAGTGGGCAAAGAATTTAAACAGACATTAGGCAAATGGCCAATAGCACATAAAAAGATGCTCAACATCATCAGTTATTAGGGAAATGCAGTTCAAAACCACAAGGTACACTTCGTGCCCACTAAGATGGTTATTATTTTAAAAGTAAGGAAAACAACTGTTGGAGAGGGTGTAGAGAAATTGGAATCCTTGTGCACTGCTAGTGGAAATGTATAGTGACACTGCTGTGGACATTAGTTTGGCAATTTCTCAAAAAAGTTAAACACAGGATTACCATAAAGTATATTCCACTCTGAAGTCTATACCCAAAGGAATTAAAACAGGGACTCAAACAGATACATGTGCACCAATGTTCACGGCAGCATAATTTACAATAGCTAAAGGTGGAAATACCAGAATGTCCATTCATCAATAGATGAATAAACAAACGTAGTGTATATTTACAATGGGATGCTATTAAATATTCCATAAAAGGAACATGCCATAAAACATGCCATAAAAAGAAAGAAAATTTTGATATATGCTACAACACGGATGATCCTTGAAAGCATAGTGAGAGAAGCCAGACACAAAAGGATAAATGTCGGATTCCACTTTCATGAGCTACCCAGGCAAATTCATACGGACAAAAAGTGAAAGAGAGGCTGCAGAGCAGGGAGAAATGCAGAGTTACTGCTTTATGGATACTGAGTTTCTGTTTGGGATGATGAAAAAGTTCTAGAAATAGATAGTAATGGTTATACAACACTGTTAATATATTTACTGTCACCAAACTGTTCACTTGAAAATGATTAGAATGGTAACTTTTTGTCTGTTTTACCATAACTTAAAAACAATACTAAAAGCAAATGAAGAATGGCTGTATGTTAAGAAGAAAAACGCATTGAAGAAATGGGCAATGAGCCAAATACATCAATGAAATAGGTACTCCCTGCAACCCAGTGAATGCTTTCACTTCCAGGTCTTTCCCTTGGAGAACCTCTGGACGTTCCCAATGAGACCTACATCGCAGCACTGTGTATAAGAGCATTAGAGTGGAAACCAACTGTAGAGAAGTGGGTACGTAAACAATGAAACACAATAGAGCCATTAAAATCACTGAACTAGATCGCAGCATGCCACAGAATGGCAAAAACATTGATTAGTGAAAAAGCAGTCGATACCACTGATGTATAATGTAAAATACAAAACGATCTATATTGTTTATGATACATGTATTGGTAATAAAAGTACAAAGCAAGTATGGAGATGGTTGTGGTTGTTTCTGGAAAGGAGGGTGAAATGAGAGAGTAGGCTTTAACTATATCATTAGCATGTTATTCTTTATTTAAAAAGCCAGAGATGTCAAAATGTTAATATTTGTTTTATTTGGCAGTGCATTTATGGCATTCCTATGACATCATTTTCTATAAGTTTGAAATGTTGCATAATTAAAATTAAAAAGGAAAAACTCTTAGATCTCTCTGAAATCTTACTTAATACAAGTATTGAGATAGAGATCCTAGTTTATCTAATTCCAGATGGCTAACGAACTCTTCCCAAACCCCACAGAAACCACACTTCTACCAAACACTGCACACCCTGCTCCTACCATCGGGGCATTGGGACAATTCAGGTTCACTGCGCCTGTCCTGGTGTGGGGCATTTACTCAGGCACACAGGCGATCAACTTGGGTGGTCCGCCAGGATATATGAACTGAAAATGAGAAGCAGCCAGACAGAAATGCCCTCAATTTCCTGCCACTAAAACCTGCATTCTCCCCACCCTTTCATTCTAGTTACAGATTGAGAGCCCCCTCCTCTGCTCTCCTGTGTCTTGCACCCGAGCCCTGCTCACATCCTCTTCAATTCTCTCCTTACCTCAGCTCTACTTTCTCCTAGGACTACCCAACAGCATTTAAACATGTTCCCATTTTAAAACACCAAACAACGAAGTGCCACACTCCCCATTCTCACAGCCCCTCTACTGCTTGCCCTTGTATCCAGATTTCTTCAAAGATTTCTACTTCTTCCGCACCTTCCTCAACACCTAACCTCCACCACCACTGAAACTGCTCTACCAAAGACAGCCAATGACTTTGTCATTAAGTCCAACCAAAAGGCTGGTCCAGGGAGACAGGGAGTAAAGGACTCACAGATTTTCATCTGATTCTCATGCCTGCCATTTGTATTTTTATTTCCATGTGCACACTTTGCTTTTATGAAAATAACAATTCCAGATGCAACCCACCCACAATTTTTAATTCTCCTCTTCCCTGAAGGCTCAGATGCAGTCAACACCTGGCCCATTCCCTTGAGATATATCTGTCCTTCCTGGGTTCCATGTCACCACAGCCTCCTTTCTGGCCCCTTCTTCTAGGCAAAGCTCCCTTCTGCGCCTGCTTTCAGTGATGGCTTCCTTAAAGTTCTGTTCCACTTGTTTCTTTGGGGGCAGATTTTATCCACAGCATGACTGTAACCATAACGAATATGTTGATGACTGCCAGCCCTCCAGGTTCAACTCGGATCTCTCTCCCGAGCTCCAAACCACAGATGCAACGGCCTCCTCAGAATATCTCTACTTGGATACCTACCACCACTAAAATCACCATATACAAAACCAAAGTCTCACTTTCTTTCACCAAACATACTCCTCTTTCCACTGTAGCTATCAGTAATAGGAGCCACTATCTAGCCAGTTGCTCCTGCCAGAAACCTGGGGATCTTACTCTACTTCTTTTGCTTCCTTGAGATCATCCACAAGTCACCTTCTTTTCTCACCTGGATTGCTACAACCACCTCCAAAGTGGTCTCCCAAACATTTGCTATACTCCCAGCCAGAGTGCGCCTTCAAAACCAAAACGGAATATAAGTCATCATTCTGTTATAAAAGACTTCACTGGTCCCTCTGTTTCTTGAATTGTCCAAACTCCTCAACATGGCTACAGAGCTTCAGGACCTGTAACTTGTGCCCTAACACCTGCCAGCCTCCTCTCACACTCTCTCCCTGCAATCCTCTCCAGGCACTGTGAAGAGCCATCAGTCTCAGCACTGGCCACCACCTCTTGCACCCACGCCTTTTGCACTTACTGTACCTTCCTCCTGGATTGCCCTCTCCAGCCCTCGCCCACCTTCTGCAGCAGCTGGACTAACTCCTCACCTTCAACTGTTAGTTCACGGGTCAAATTCTCTAGGCCTCCCCTTTCCCTAGACTTGGTTAGCCCCTTTATTGTGTCCTCACCTATGATGTGTACTTTCCCTGTCAAAGTGTTTATCTTGTTCATTGTGGCTGTTTATTTCATGTCTGAGAACAGGACAAGGTATCTCCATCACCATTTCATTCCCATTTTCTATTACAGTGCTGGGCACTGGGCACATGCTCAATAGATGACAGGGAAATGCAGCCTTTGCCCTACTGAAGATACAAACAATAATAAACAATAAGGACACAGTGCATGCTCTACCAGATTATATATGAGTGCAGATGCTGTGGGCTGCTATGGGCTGATTGTTTGTGACCCCCTAAAGTTCTTACGTTGGAATCCTAATGCCCACTGTGACCGTATTAGGAGGTAGGGCCTTTGGGAGATGCCTAGGTTGTAAGGGTAGAGCTCTCAGGAATGGGATCAACGCTCTTATGAAAGAGACTCCATAGAGCTCCCTTGCCCCTTCCACCAAGTGAGAAGAAACAAGAAGTCTGTGACCTGGAAGAGGGTCCTCACCTGACCATGGTGGCACCTTGATTTCCGACTTCTGGCTTTTTCTCACTTCTGTGAGAAAAAAATATGTGTTGTTTATAAGCCATCCAGACTAAGATATGGATACGTGTGGGCATGGATACATGTATATGAAACACTGAAGGAAACAACTTTTTGGGTTGGTCAAGAAAGTTTACATAAAATGAGTGACATTTGACCTGGCTTATCATTCATTCTATTCATGTGATGAATAATTTCTGGGCACCTACTTGGCGCCTGGCACTGTTCTAGGCACTGAGGATAAAGCAGAAAATAAGACTTTGTTCCTGCCTTCCTGGAGCTTGTTCTAGTAGGGGGTAGACAGAGAAAGACATTAAAAAACAATTTCAGGAAATAATACATGCTTCAAAGAATATAAAACCCTGTAGGTGTTTATCGGAGGCAGGCGTTTACCAGACAAAAGGGTGCACATGTGTGTCTATGTGCTGACAGCAAGTCTCCCTGGAGAGGCATCACAGGAATATATGACCTGCATAAGGGGATGGAGCCGGCCATTCAGAGATCTGTGGGATGACGGCTTTAGTCAGAAGGAACAGACCCACTGGTTCAAAGGAGAGAAAGTGGGCCAGAGAGGCATAAACACTAAGCATTTACAGCTACCGCCCAGACTTGGTTCCTGAATTCCAGAGTCACAGAGCTAGCTACCAACTAGCATCACCACTGGAGGTCTATGAGCATCTTGGCCTTCTTCTAACACCAGCCTACTTTCCTTCTGCAAACGTGTTCCTTCCCACCTTACTAAATGACAATTTCATTCTTCCAGTTGCTCAGGCTAAAAACCCTGGAGTCACACTTGCCTCCACCCCACACCCAATCCATCAACAAATCTTATTGGTGCCGCCTTCAAAATACATCCAGAATCCGGCTGCCTCCTACCATCTCCACTGCTACCATCCCAGCCAATGCTGAAGTATTTGCATCTCATCCTTAGAACGGGCAGAATCACTGAAGGTTTTCCAGGACAAGGTACAGAAGTGACACTTTCTCACAGTGCTGTGTTAGAGCCAGCTCACACCTGTTCATAAGAGTCAATTGGCAAACTTCCGGGGATGTTGCAAGATGGCGCACTTCACAGTGACAGCATGAATGTGGCCATGGTGGGGATATGTATACCACGGATATTAGCAAACATTACAAATCAGGGCTCCCCTCTCTGCCACCCTCCAACCTTGCTCTGGCCATCTGGGTGTTCAACATTTACCAGCACACAGTTGCATTAGAGATGATTCTATGGCATGTGGTTTTCTACAGGTGTTTGTGAATACATATTAGAGCACCTGAGGAATATTCCCATACTACATCTGCCTGCCTGAACTCAGTTAAGGACCACCCAATCAGGAACACATGTCGAGAGGCTGTTGGCAGTGATGCAGGTGAGGGATGAAGGTGGCAACATGGGAAGAGGAGAGAGCACTGACAAATCTGGAAGTAGAGGGAACAGGCTTTGTTATTTGCTCTGAGAGAACTAAGTCCTTTCCTTGACATCACTCCTGTTTGTAACCACAGACTCATTCCTGTGAACTCTCTCATTAACATCTATCTTCTTCTTGAGATCGTGCACCCCATAAGGGCAAGGCCTTCGTGTTTGCTGGCTACTGCATCCCCAGAGTGGAGCCCAGGCCCTGCACCAGCACAACCTTGGAAGAATCATTACATGAGAAAGGGGGACAAAGAGAAGGACAGGGAAAGTCACTAATGAGGCTCAGGGTGCTAGCACAGATGATCAAAAGGAGAAACATGTGAACCGGGTAAGTACTAAGTATGGCTGGGGCTCAGAGGGGAGGATGTGGGAACTGTTGGCCTGAAGTGCCTGTGACTATCCAGGCAGTGACGTCCAGCTGACAGCTAGAAATATGAGTCTTAAATTTAGGGTTAAACTCTTGACTACAAGATACAATCCTGCCCTCTCCACTTAGAATCCGAATTGTCACTGAGGGAGTGTCAACTTCCCTCTCTCAAGACTCACCCGAACCTCGGCCTCCCGGGGCCTCCCATTGAGGTCACACTTGGACCCATTGCCATAGGTCTGGCTGTGGTAGCGTTTCAGGCGATGCTGCTTGGAGGCCTGAGGAGGACATCAGAAGGGAGTGAGTATGAGAAAAACAGCAAGGAGGGAGAATGGCACTTGGTCCTAACGGCCACAAAGCCCCCCAAGATGTGTCAGCTAATCCTGACACTCCCCTTCTTGGGAGAGCTTAGTCTGTAGCCAGGACCCCCCTCTCCCAGTCCCATACTCCTGGCACCTTGGCTGTTTCATCATCCCAGTTGAAGGCCGATTGGTAGTAGCCGAGATAGAGGACTTCACCTTTGATCTCTGAATCTGTGAGAGAAACCAGAGTGAAGCACTGTTACTCCCTTTTAAGAGGACCAGGGGGGAAGGGGATGGGGCAGATAGGTCACCTTCCATGACATGTTGCTGAGGGCTTAGAGAAAACGTAGGTGTCAGTCACCTTCCATATGGTACTGCCGGATGTGGCGTCCATAACAGAATTCGTATGTCCACCAGTCTTTAGTCTGACAATACAAAAATGGACAATCAGGAGGATGGAATGCAGATGTCTCTGCCTGAAACCTGGCTCTCTCCTGGCTCCAGACACATAACCTTTTAACTCCTTCTCATCTGGTCCATACTCAATTCTCACATTCTCCACGAGGAGGGAGGGCTATTTTCCTTCTGTGAATGGGAGAGATACCTCCAAAGTCTAACTGTATTCTACCTGTGGCCTTTCCATTCCTCCCCCTTTTAAGATTTGTTTTAATCCTTATTTTGTCCTCCATAAAGATAAGAAATTATGGTATCCTTGAAGTATTCAGACCAGGGAAACATAGAACATTCAAAAATTGATTGAATTTCTACAACATTCCTTATGCTGTTCTAGCCACTGGGGATACAGCTGTGGACAAGTTAAATTCTCTGGCCTCCTGGATTATTTTCTAGTGCTGGGACTCAGACCAAATATGAGTAAATGGATGATTCAGGTAATAAGATGACTTCAGATCCTGAAAGGTGCCATGATGAAAATAAAATAGGGTACTGGGCAGAGAGCAGTTGAAGCAGGGGTGACTTTACCAGGAAGGCTTCTCCATCTACGGAGGTGACCCCCTACCCACACTGACCCTCTTTAGGTACCTCCATCTTGGCTTAACTCTTATTTTGAGGTTGTTGATCCTAACCTTTAGCAAAGTGGTACCAGTGGTTGCAGGATTCTTTGCTTCCTTCCTGTCTGTACAATAAGTCTATTCCTCCAGTGGCTTTCTTAACTCCTACAGGTCTTTCCTGATCCTTCCTCACTCACAGGCACTCTCGTTCTCAGGCAGACAGCTAGTTCCCAAGCCCTCATTCCATCCATCCCAGTCCCCTTCACCTTCAGCAGGCAGGGAGCATCTTTCATTGGACCCAACAACTCAGGGATCCCAGGCCCTTGGTAAGCAGGTGCCTCCTCCTCCCTTTCACGCTGGAAGTGAATAGCTCCAGCTGGCAGGCGACATTCATAGCGCTGTTTGTATTTAGAGGAGACAATCACCACGTCCGAAGCTTGGCTCTGGGAAAGAAGGGAGGGTCGGGGGCAGGGAGGCAAAGAGAGGCTGGGATCAGGGAGAACAACGAATTCCCTCTTCAGGTCTGGGGAAGAGCCCGGTCAAGACAGAATGAACCACAAGTCCTCCAGCTGTTCGGTGGGTGAGGGGACAGGGCGCTCGCACTTCTCCACCGGGCGAAGCCCAGCCTCAGTGTTTGGATCGGGAACAGGGACCAGAAGCTGACAGCGGGACGCCCTGTCCCTCCCAGTCCCAGGCACCAGCGGAATGGGTCTCAGTACGCGATTCTCAGGAGTCCTGGCAGAACATCCACCTACTCTTCCCGACTCTCCGTAGGCTCCCTCCGCAGACTCCACCGCTGCCCTCTTCCTCTACCTTCTTCCCTTCCCCTTGCCCCGGACCCTCGACTCTCTACTCCTGCTCACCTGTCCTCCCATGACAGGCAATGGCAGGATCTCGATCCCGTAACGCATCTCACTCAGCTCCTCCAAGTTCAGGCTCCCGACGTCGCCGGTCAGACTTGCGGGTAACAGGAGCCCCAGAAGCAGCAGCCCCAACACACCGGACAGCACCGCCTCCGCCGCCATCTTCCGTTCCCCTTCGGAGCCGGAGCAACTCTTTCCGCCCTAAGCCTGGCAGCGGCCTCACCCCGCCCACTAACGCCGCAAGGTTCCATTGGCTAGACGTTCTGTCCCTCTCACGTACCCCATTCCCATTTGTAAATGTGTCTCCAAAGCCCAGGGAGGTGGACCACGGCGATCAGCAACACCAGGGGCCCAGGAGGCGCGGTCTATGCCCAGGGCTGGATTGAGCACCTTTTCTCTGTCCTCGCTCCGCTGTTATGCTCATTTCTCATTATTTTTCAGTCATTTCTTGCATTGTATTCGGCCCTCGCAAGGCGGAGGCTTGAGGCGCGCAGAATACCCATGAAAGTTACAAAATTCCTGTTACAAAACAAAGGTTGTACAAAAGAATTCCTCTTTTCATATATACATACAATTTAGCGCAATCTGGTAATTGTGTCAAAAGCTTTCCACACGATCCTGTAGTTGTCCTCCAATAAAATTATCCTGAAGAAATAATGGGAGCTTCCAGCTAAAGGCTGGGGGAAGAGGGGCGAATGCACGTATCCTCGAGGCCATATAACAATAAAGAGAAAGGGGAAGGAGACAACTGCAGCAGTGTTTTAGAAGCTAGAAAGCAAATGGAAGAATGGTGACCGGTTTAGCAAACCTCATAAAGTGATTTCTAAACAAAGATAAACAAAAGCATGATTATACCTTTGGGAAAGCTCTGGGGAATCTGACCAGACCAAAAGAGAAATCCCAAGGATACTCTCATTAGGGCCTCTTCATGAAATAAATGAGGGAATCCTACAATAAAGCCCTTGGCCTTCATGCCCCAGCTCCCGTGTAGTCCTTTCAATCAAGACAGCCAAGGAGATCAGACATTTAAGGCAAGGTTTTGTTTTTTGTTTTTTGTTTTTTAGAGCATTTGCTCTTTAAATTGAAAGCAATGCCTTCCAATAGAAACATATTGCAAACCACATGTTCAATTTAAAGTTTTCTAGCCACACTGAAAAGATAAAAAGAGACAAGCTAAATTAATTTTAGTAATATTTTTAACATAACATACCCAAGATATCAACACTTCACCACGTAAATGATACTTAAAAATTATTGAGGTATTTTATATGTTTTTGGTACCAAGTCTTCGAGATCAAACGTGTATTCTCACTGAAGGCATATTTCAATTCAGACTGGCCACATTGCAACATTTGATGGCTCCCGTATTGGACAGTGCTGGTTAGACTATCACAATTTTCTCCTTTGCAAAAAATAAGATAATTTGAAAGACATGCAGGAAGTGAGTATGTTTGGGCTTTAAATATGTGATTAAATTTGAGATAACTTTGAAATGCTTCCCCCAAGATCTAGTGAAGATGATGTTCTGTTTACTAAACTATTGCCAACCTTGTCTGCTCAAGGAAGATCCATTTAATGGTGATTAGATGCCAACTCCTTTCTTTGATCTTGGAAGTTAGTCTTCCAGCCACTAGACCCCTTTCAAGGTAACAGCGGCAGAAGAGACCTTAAGGCAAGGTTTTTATATACAAGAAAGAAACCAAAACAAGAAGAAATAAATTGCAAGGGAGAAAAAACTTAAATAAAAAATATCCATCATTAATAGAGTTAGATACTATATCGTATCCATAAAAATCACAAGAGGAAGCTACTTAAAAAGTAATTACTTCAGATAAGGAAAAAAGTTCTTAGAAAGCAAACCCATCATAGCAGAAATAAAAATTCAATAGAAAGATTAGAGGATAAAGTTGAAGCTCAACTTTTGTTCTATTTTAGTAAAAAAATTTTAAAAAGTAGAAGATCAGTCTAGAATGTCAAACATCTAAATGAGAGTTCCAGAAAAATAACAGAGAATCAGAAGGAAGAAATAATCAAAGTAATTATTTAAAAATAGTTCCCTGATATGAAGAACTGAGTCTCTGTTAGGAAAGAGTATAAAACCTATATGTGATTTATTCCCACTAAGATGTTTAAACATTTTAACAGTAAGGTATTAACAAAGGGCCATGTGGTGGAAGCTGCTCAGGTGAGAGTAGGGATCGGGGTCGGGGAATTGATAAGGGCCTGGCTATACCTGTTTGAGTTTTTTAAACCTACCAATAAGATAAGACAAATGTAAAGGAAAGATATAACGGGTTTAGGCGATGTCGCCGGAGAATGTGAACCCTGTATTATTCAGCCAATGAGGAACCAGGGGAGGGACTCGCGCACTTTGACATAAATTATTGGCGCCAAACTCCCCAGGTGTGCCTGCTCACCAGACACCCGATCTTGCAAGACCGTCATTAAAGCCTCGTTCCGCTGTTCTCTTTGTCTCCGTGTCCACATATTGAATTTGGACCAGTGAGTGTGTTTCTCACAGTCTCTAAATTGAAAGAGTACACTAAGTATCCAGCCAAACAAATCAGGCCCACAGAGAGACACATTACTACAGAATTTCAGAACACTGGACACAGAGAAACAATTTTAAAGTTTCCAGAGAGAAGAACAAGTTGCATATAGAGATTCAAAAATCAGAATAGCATTAGGCTCATCAACTCATCAACACCATAAGGAAGAAGATAATGAAAAAATAACCTTCAAAATTTAGAAGGAAATTATTCCCAACCTAGAACTACACTCAGCCAAACTGCACAAAATAGATCTCAGTAAGGCACAGTTGTAAAAGCAGAGTGGCATAACCATGAACTTTTGAGAAGGGGGGGATACCTGGGCACATTAAACAATAGCTTTCTATTATACCCTCCTTCAGCCCTTGGCAAACACCATTATACTTTCTGTCTCTTAAGATTTTGACTACTTTAAGTATCTCACATAAATAGAATCATATATCTATTTGTGACTGGCTTATTTCACTTAGCATAATATCCTCAAGATTCATCCATGCTGTAGCATATTACAGGATTTCCTTCCTTTTTAAGGCTGAACAATATTCCACTGAAAATATGACACATTTTTCTTACCATTCATGATTGGATGGATCATTTCTGACCATTTAAGAAATGGTCGGACAGACCATGAATGGACACTTGGGTGTTTTATTATTTTTGATGCTAATATAAATGGAATTGTTTCTGTAATTTCTTTTTAAGTTTGTTTATTGTTAATGTATAGAAATGCAACTGAAGCCAAGGCTGTGAGGCCAAGTGGGTGAGGCATTGGATTCAAAATAAAACTGATTTTTATGTGTTGATTTTTATCCTGCTACTTGGCTGAAGTCATTTATTAGATGGAACAGCTTTTTGTGGATGGAGTTTCTACATATAAGATTATGTCATCTACAAACAGAGGTGATTTTGCATCTTCCTTTCCAATTTGGATGCCTTTTATTTCTTTTTCTTGCCAAATTGCTCTGGCTAGAACTTCCAGTACTATGTTGAATAGAAGTGGTTGAGGTGGGCACCCTTGTTTTGTTCCTGATCTATGAGTAAAAGCTTTCAGTCTTTCATCATGGAGTATGATGTTCTCTGTTGGTTTTTCATATATGGCTGTCTTGCCTGAGGGTTTCAGCCCCTGGCAAGTTCACTATGGACTTGGTGAGAATGAGAAATGTCAGCAGAACATTCTTGGGGTAAAAGGGTTTGTACTCTGCTTTATTCTCATGGCAGTAGGTCAAGCGCTAGAATCATGTCTGCATCCAAAAGTCTGCAGGTCCATAATCTACTTCTGTCTCTGCCTCCACACAGAGCACTAGGTGGAGCTCTTTATATAGTGACTCAGTCAATAATAGCTTATTGCATATGGGTGTAGAAGCATTTGCGTAGCAGGAGGCCAGTTACATCATCAAGTAGTTTAGGGTTAGATGAGGACCCTGGCTATAGGAGCCTCCATTGTCCCACGATGGCTTTATTATGGATGTAGTTTTCTTCTATTTTTTTCCTTGAGTGTTTTTATCATGAAAGTGTGCTGAATTTTGTCAAATGCTTTTCCTGTATCAACTGAGATGATAATGTGTTTTTTTCCCTTCATTTTGTTGTGGCATATTACAGTGATCAGTTTTCATATGTTGAATCATTCTTGCATTCCTGAAATAAATCCCACTTGGTCATGGTGTACAGTAATCCTTTTAATATGCTACTGAATTCTGTTTGCTAGTATTTTGTTGAGGATTTTTGCATCATGTTCATAAGGGATATTGTCAGTAGTTTTCTTTTCTTGTAGTATCCTTGTCTAGCTTTGCTATTAGGTTTATGAGAGTAGAAGTTGAGTGCTACTGTAACAAAAACCAAAATATATGGCATTGACATAGCAATCAGGTCATAGGCAATGAGAAAATACTGGAGGCTCAAAGGATTGAAATCTATTTGTGCTGGTAAACAAGACAGTAAACATTTTTCTATTAAGAAAACAGCAACAATTCTGGGTATTTCAAATAGGAAATTTAATACAAATAATCATTTACAAAGGTGCCACAAGAAAGGGAATACAAAAAGGGGAACATAAGATTACTAAATGATTAGTGAACATAGGAAGTTGCTAACTCTAGGGCCATGGAGCAAAAGGGGAAACAATGTTACCCAGAGTCCACCATTGCTGGGACTGTCGTTACTGCTGTTAAAGCTGAGCTAAATGAACACATCTCAGGATCCTATTGCTACCACTTTCACCACTGCAGCTCCCTCCACCATTTTCAGAGCCTAACAGGACACCAGAGGGTTAAGAAGTCTGAGAAATATAATTAAAGTATTCCTAATTAACATGAGAGAATATGTTCTAAAAGGGTACTCATGGAGTTCAGAGACCAAAGGTTGTATCTGGAACATCATGTTATGCAATGGCAAAACACTTGGTAAAATGATGCCTGTAATAATTTGGAAAGTGCACTACATATTACTGAGTTCCAGGGGAGGGTGTTGGAAAGAATCAAATGGTCAGCATGCACTAGCAAATTTTAGCTGCATTACAAAAAAAGTTGTGGGGAGAATTGGCCATTTTTTGCAAGCAAATATGAAAGGGAATCACATGTCCAGAAACATTAGGCCTTGAAGTGTTAGAAATCTCTATTGCTTCAAGACTCAAAATAGTGGGAAACAGAATTGAGAAGGCTTTGACCAAAACAGTTCATTAATATTCAGCCTTGTGGCAAAAAAGATAAAGAATGTGTCCTCTTAAATTAAGAGACAGCAGCATGTGAATAGGGGAGCAAAGAAAATTAAGAACCATTACTAAGAAAGAACTCTGAACATGTAGAATAGAACTCACTCAAGTATACAGACCTGAAGCTACTTTTTTTTGTTTGTTTGTTTGTTTTTTTACTGAAGTATCATTGACATACAATCTTATGTTGGTTTTAAATGTGCAACACAGTGGTTCAACAGTACCCACCTTATCAAATCCTCATCCCCTCTAGTGCGGTTACTATCTGTCAATATAGAAAGATGTGACAGAAACATTTACTGTATTCTCTATGCTGTACTACTTGTCCCTGTGACCAAATTATATTGTGATTGTGAATTATTGTGCTCCTTTATCCCCCTCAACCTTCTACCCCCACCTGCCTCTTGTTTTGTTTTGTCTGAGCATGTGTATATGTGCATTTGTATATTTTACAATATTTCATAGGCATAATTAATTTACAATAAACTATATATTTAATGTTTGTCATCTGAGTTTTAACATATGTATGAAACCACCACCACAATCAAGGTTATGAACAGATCCCTCAGGCCCCAAAATCTCTAAGTTTTTGAAGTACTGCATTGCAAAGAAACAACTGTCTTTGACAGCTCAAATGTAAAACTGCCAAGAGGCTTCTAAGTTTCCACAGATAAGAAGTGGGTTCTAAAGTTTGTACAACCTCAAGGAAGGGATATTCTCCAAAAGTAGTCTACAGAAAACAAGAGGCAAATGTATAGTCTGTCTGACAAACTCCAAGGGAATACAAAATGATGGCAGGACTATCCATGGTGTAAAAGAGGTTTAAAGAGCCAAGGCAACCTAATAGAATATATGGACTTTATTTGCATTATGATTCAAACAAGCCAATATATACATAATATAAAACTCTTTTAAAATTTTATCATTAAAATATAAGATAATCCACTAAATATCTAAAGTAAAAAAAAACTGCCTACTCTAGACTATGCAAGGGAAAATTAATACATAATTTCTAGAACTCAACAGAATCTATGTAGTATTACATTAAAGATTTTAGGTGGCATTCTTATATTATTTTGTTATTGTGAGTTAAAATGAATAAATCAATGTGATTTTATAATTTTTAAACCTTACAGAGATAATTGCTTTTAGGATTTTAGTAGCTGGTATCTAATAAATGTTCAATATATTAAGTATAAAATATATACATAAGATAATCCAGAAAACTTGAAAATACTGAATATTTTATTATAGCATTATTGTTAATTTTTTAGTGTTATATGGTTATATTTTTTAAAAAGATTTTATCTTGTAGAGACAAATATGAAAATACATTTCATTATGGATGGAAAGATATGATGTCTGGGATTTGCTTCATAATAATCTGTGGTGGGGGGTAGTAGTGCAGGGAGGTGGGCAGGGGAATAAATGAAATTAATCTGGCCATAATTGTGAAAGTTAGGTGATACAGAGGGAGTCATTATAATATTTCTAACTTTATATATGCTTTGAATTTTCTATAATAAAATATTTTTTTAAAACACAATCTTAAATATATATATATCTTTTGCCAAGCAACTTCACTTTTATGGATATATTAATACATCTACATATGTACAATGTAATAATCTTTTGTAATAACAAAAGATTGGGGGGACCCTATTTTAATCAGAGCAATAGTGACAAAATAAATAATACACAGTCCTAAAATCAAAAAAGGGTGTTCTATATGTATTGCCATTGAAAAGTCTGTAAAGAAAATACAATTCCTCCTTATTAAAGTGAATGAAAACAAGCTGCAGAATAGTACATTTAATATCCTATATTTGTGTGTAAATAAAGGAAACAGAAAATAGGATTTTCTAGTCATAATTGCTTGGAAACACACAGAGAAAGGCTGGAAGGACACACAAAAGACTAAGAGCCAGGTTACCCAAGAGGGCATGGAGGGCATGATGGGAACTGAGCAGATGGGAGATAAGTTTGGGAGCAAGAATTCTCATTGTATACCTTTTTATACTTCCTGGGTTTTGAATCATGGGAAAGTATTATCCATTTAAAAACTCTATAAGGAATTTAAAATAGCCATAAAAAACTTGTGAGAGACCCCTGTAGTAAGTAGTTGGTGAGATATTTATAGGAGATGAACTTAGAGATAAAGGTAGAAATGAATTAGCTAGGCTAAGCATTCATTTCAAGAAGTTGACTCCAAGTATAAAATAAGCCCTGGGAACATAATGTACAGCATTGTGAATATCATTAATAATACTATATTATATGCTTGAAAGTTGCTAAGAGAGTAGATCTTAAAAGTTCTCATTACAAGAAAAAAAATTGTAACTCCATGAGGTGATGGATGTTAATTAGACTCATTGTAGTGATCATTTCATAATGTATGCAAATGTCAAATCATTTGTACACCTGATGAAATTAATATTATGTTATATGTCAATTATAACCTCAATTTTAAAAAGTTGAAAAAAGAACAGTAAATTAAATTAAAAAGGAAAGAAAATAAAGACTAGACAGGAAGTAATTCTGAAATTTGTATGGAACCACAAAGACCTCAAATTGCCAAAGCAATTCTGAGAAAGAACAGAACTGGAGGCATTACATGCCCTGATCTCAAACTATATTACAAAGCTATAGTAATCAAAGCAGTATGGTATTGTCATAAAAACAGACACATAGATCATTGGTACAGAACAGAAAGCCCAGAAATAACCCACACATATATAGTCAATTAAGTAATGACAAAGGAGTCCAGAATATACAATGGAGCAAGGACATGCTCTTCAATAAATGGTGTTGGGAAGATTGAACAGCAGTATGCAACAGAATGAAACTGGACCACTCTCTTACACCATATACAAAAATTAACTTAAAATAGATTAAAGACTTGAAGGTAAGACCTGAAGCCATAAAACTCCTAGAAGAAAACAGGCTGTAAGCTCCTTGACGTTGGTCTTGGTGTTGAATTTTTGCATCTGACTCCAAAAGCAAAGGCAACAAAAACAAAAACAAACAATTGGGAAAACATCAAACTACAAGGATTCTGCACAGCAAAAGGAAACCATCAACAAGATGAAAAGGCAACCTGTTGAATGAGAGAAAACATTTGCGAATCATGTATCCAATAAGAGGTGTTGACCTTAAAAATAAAAGTCAGTTATTTTACCATGAAAAAAAAAGATGGATTTGTTCGGGAACAGCACAGAATTACAATTTGGGACAAGCAAGCTATGGCAAAAACCTTAGGTTAGTCCAACAAACAATGGGGAGTCGCAGTTTATGGTTAAGATGGAGGAAGTTGGGAGGGGTTGTTTTGAAGGAAAGCCCATTGGAGAAAGGGAAGAGTTCAGGTAAAGATGGTCTCTCATTGGCTGAGTTGCTGAGCTAGCTCATTTCTTATAGGAGCTGCAGTGCACATCTTTTCCTGTTGGGTTCTGTCTTTGATAATTATTTCCTGTTGATATTTGACGGAGGGTCTGCAATTGACAATTCTTGATGTGGAGTGGTATGGCATGAGAGCTCCCCCTTCTGGCCTCCCAATTCCATTTTAGTGAGGTTTCCCATTATTAATTTTCACAGGAGTTAATATCCAAAATATATAAGGAACTCATACAACTCAATAGCAAAAGAGACAAACAATCCAACTGGAAATTGGGCCGAAGATCTCAGTAGACATTCTTCCAAAGTATACATACAGATGGCCAACAGGTACATGAAAGACTCTCAACACTACTAATTATCAGGGAAACGAAAAATCAAAACACAATGAGATATCATGTCATACCCATTCGAATGGCTACTATCAAAAATACAAGAATTGGGAAATGTTGGCAAGGATGTGGAGAAAAGGGAACTCCCATATACTGTTGGTGGGAATGTAAATTGGTGCAGCCGCTGTGGAAAACAGTGTGGGAAGTTTCCCCAAAAAATAACAACAGAACTAACACATGATCCAGCTATTCTACTTGTGGGTATTTATCTGAAGGAAATGAAAACACTAAGTAGAGTAGATATATATTCATTGCAGCATTATTTATTTAATACATTATTTACACATATACATATATTTAAATATGTATTTACATATATACATCAACATACTAACATACAACATATGGAAACAACTTAAGTGTCCATTGATGGGTGAATATATAAAGAAAATGTGCTGTCTGTGTGTGTGTGTATATATATATATATAATATAATATATAAATACATATATATATAATATAATATATAAATACTATTCAACTATAAAAAAGAAGGAACTCTTGCTAGTTGTGAAAACATGGACGGACCTTGAGGGTATTATGCTAAGTGAAATGAGTCAGCCAAAGAAAATAATACTATATAGGCTCACTTATATGTGGAATCTAGAGTAAAAAACAACAAGCTCATAGATACAGAAAACAGATGAGTGGTTGCCAGAGGTGAGGGATGGGAGGTGGGGAATGGAGGGGTGAAATGGGTAAAAGGGATCAAAAGGTAAACACTTCCAGTTATAACATGAATAAGTCCTGGGGTTGTAATATACAATATTATTCCTATAGTTAATACTGTATTGTATAACTGAAAGTTGCTGAGAGTAAATCTTAAAAGTCCTCATCACAAGAAAATAAAAAAATACTGTAACTATGTATGGTGACAGATGTGAACTAGCCTTACTGTGTTGGTCATTTCCAAATACATACAAATATCAAATCATTATGCTGTGCACCTAGAACTAATATAATGTTAAATGTCAACTATTTTTCTATTTAAAAAATAGCATCCATCCATACACATACACACACATACATACACAATAACAAATTGAATTTAGGAAGGTGTAAAAAAGGATAGTCAAAGATAATACCAATATATTATAACCAAATTGGGTTCATTTCAAAAATGCAAAATTGGTTTAACATTAGAAAATCAACAAATCATTTAATTCCATAAGAAAGTTAGGCTCAATAACAAGATATCAATGAAGTACATTAATTTAAAGATGATCAGTCACCAGGAATCAGTGAAATGCATATTAAATTCATGATGAGATACCATCATTACACACCCAATGAATTAGTAAAAATTTTGAAGTCTGATAATGTCAAATATTGGGCAGGATATGGAGTTTTGGAAACTCATACATTGCAATGACTATAAATGGGAAGAGAAACTGGAAAATATTCCTCTTTGCCAAATAAAATGGAACATGGGCTCACCTTCACATCCTATGACCCAGCAATCAAACTCCCAGGTGAATTCTCCTTAAAGGAATTCTTGCACATTACTTAGGAGGCACTTAAAAGAATGCTGCTCATAGCAGCAGTTTTGGTAATAGCAGAAAACTGGACACCATCCAAATGTCCACAGAAGGTATTTGGATGAATAGCTGATGCACTGTACGCAGGAATGCTACGCAGGTTGCCAGTGAAGGCACTGCAGCAGAGCCATCGCCAGGGACGCATCTCACTAACAGTGCTGAGCACAAGAAACAAGTCCCAGGAGACTTCTGCACATCTCCTCTGGATGGTTTCATACGGCATGATGCCTTTTGTATAAAGTTAAGGAAAAGGCTACATTAAATGAGATGCACACACACATGGCAAAGCTCTGAAGAAAAGCAAAGGACTTAGCCTCATCGAGCCAGGGGAGTAGTTACCTATGAGGTAAAAGGAGAGAGAGGTATGTACTGTGCAGGGCAGAGGAACTTCTAAGGTACTGTCAGCGTTCTTCCCTGAGGTGATTCCTTTAGTATTATTGGTATTTCCTTTATGATTCCTTACACAATACATGTATGCTGTACACAGTTTTATGTATTATGTATTGCGATATTTCACAATAAGTTTTTAAAATGGGATTAGGAAAAAATGGTCACAACATTAAGGTATAAGAGGACTAATTTACCATGAAGACATCACAATTCTGAATTTTTAGGTACTTAACGCAGCCTCAAAATATACGAAGGAAAAATTAACAAAATTGCCAAATCTACCATCACAATGAAAATTTTAACACACCCATTTCAATAATTTTTGGGCAACTGGACAAAAAGTTTAGTAGAAAATTGGAATAACAACTAGAGTTTTGAACTGAGGAATTAGAGAAATCATGTTTTCAAGCACACCCAGACTATTTTTTAAAGTTTATCACAAAGAAAGCTCAACAATCGCCAAAAGAATCATTGACAATGGCATAAAATTAGAAATCAGTTGCAATCATATAAAACAACAGAAGTAAAAAAGAAATGGAGTAAGCATAATTCTAAATAAGTTCCGAAGCAAAGTATGAATCATATCAAAACTCAAGGGATGCAACCAACATAGTCTTCAGCATCAAGTGGGCAGCTTTACATATACGATTAGGAAAGGAGAAAGTGAGGGAAACATCCAGAGCAGGAAGTTAGAAGAGCTGCAACTCCTGTTACAGACAAAGGGATAATCTCTCTATTATACAAAGAGCTCTTTTGTCTAAATTGAAAAGTGAAACCTCAACAACCCATTAGGAAAATGGTCAAAGAATTGGATGGTTGAAAGAAAAGAGTAAGTGAGGAAAGAAATGAAGACAAACAGCTCTTTCACATGAGTGAGATTACACATCTTTTCCTAAGAAAAATGCAAATCACTCTTTGATGCCTATTTGATGATTGACCAAAATCCAAAAGTTCAAAAAGACACTAAGTTGGCATGGCTATAGGGAAACTACATTCTTATACATTTCTGGGGGGAGAGTGTATTAGGGTTTTCCAGAGAAACAGAACATACAGTACCTACAAGATTTATTATAAGGAATCAATATATGCAATTATGAAAATATATCAGTTCTCCTCAAATTGATCTATAGATTAACATGAAATTCTAGTAAATCCTAAATTATTTTTATTGATCCTGATAAACTGATTCTAAGGTTTATAGGGCTAAGAGTAGCCGTGAAGAAGGATAGGATGAGAGAATATACCCTCCCAGGTATCAAGACATCTTATAAAGTTGTAGTAATTTAAACAGTGTAATATTGGTGCAGAGAAAGATAAGTAGATAGCAGAACAGTACAGAGCCCAGAAACAGACCTGCACATATATGGACACTTAATATAATATGACAGAGGAGCATTGCAGACAGATTTTTCAGTAATTGGTACTGGAACAACTAAAAGTTCATCAGGAAGGACAGTGACTGTAAGGGGGTTTGTTGGGGGAACTTGGTGATGAGGGGAGTCTAATAAACATAATGTTCCTCATGTAATTGTTGATTAATGATACTAAAATAAATAAGTGTGTGTATATATATATTAATAGTTTAAAACTAAAAACAAAAAAAAAAGTCCATCAGGAAGAAAAATTGAGCCACCCCTACTTCACAGCATCCACAAAAATCAAATGCAGGAGTATTATAAACCTAAATATTCATGGCAAAATTCTGAAGATTTGGGAGATGATAAGAATCTCTTTATGAGTTTCTGTGATGACTGCCCTTGTACTATTCACCATGTAAGAACTTATTCACTATGTAAGAATTTGTTCACCATGTAAGAACTTGTTCGTTATGCTTCAGAAGATTGGAGACTAACAAGAATTAGGCTTGGGGTGGATTAATGATTGTGCATTGAGCATTGAGTCCCCTATACAGAATTTTATTGTTGTTAACAACCATTTGATCAATAAATATGAGAGATGCCCTCTCAAAAAAAAAATCTCTTTATGAACTCTAAACCAAAAGTATTGCCTATAAAGGAAAAGACAAGCTTATATACATTAAAGTTAAGAACTTTGGCTCATCAAAATCTACCAGAAAAAGAGTAAAAAGACAAGCTTTAAACATGAGAGATGTGTGCAAGACATGACCCTTAAAGGACAAATATCCACAATACATCATGAACTCCTATTAATCAAATTGAAAATATAGACAACCCAATAGACAATTGGGCAAAGACTTCAATCTGCACTTCATAACATGAGGGAATGCAAATAACCTAAAATCTTACAAAAAGACCCTTTTAACCTCCTAAGTAACAAGGAAATTGAAAATTAAATTAAAACTGAGATACCATTACTTAGGAAGCAGATAAGCACAAGTTAAATGGTCTTACCATACAAAGTGATAGCAAAGGTGGGAAATAGTTGGATTTCCATATGCTGCTGAGGGGAATGTAAATTGTGCAGTCACTTTGGAAAACAGTCTGGCCCTACCAAAGACGTTGAAAATGTCTTAACCTATGACCCAGTAATTCCACTCATGTGTCTCTACCTGTACACCAGAAGACATTACAGTAATATTTGTTAAAACATAGTTCGAAAGAGCCAAAAATTAGAGGTAACCCAATTCCCATCAGCAACACAATGTTTTGGTTTATATGAGTTATAGCTATTGATATTTACTGTATTAGAAACTGAAATGGAGAAATTTAAAAATACATATTTATAAGTCACTTCAAATAATAATAAAACCACTACTTTTAACATAAATAACATATTTTATTTTAATAAATAACTATATATTCCAAGCCAAAAAACTGAATGAGAAGAGGGACATTGTTTTACACTTTTGTGTATCTCTTTAGTGTGTGGCAGTTAACAGAAGGTAGCTGGCCTCTCATACCTGCTTTGCCATTCAATTGATTGTGATAGGTCATTTTGGTTAAATTATATGAATAAATCTTGCTATATGGTTGGAAAAGGGAGAGGTATTTTAATAGCTTTTTTGTATAATTATGGATATTCTTCTTTGATCTTACACAACTAGACAAGTAGCAGTTTCTTACAATTAGATAAATGTTGAATCTGAAACCGTATCAATAAATTTTCTATTCTATGATATTAAAATCCACCTTGCACTTTGATTGGATCTTTTACTCACAGTTACTTTTGTAACAAGAATTGGTCATTTGGAAAACATTGATTCACAGAGTTACGAAGGTCTTCCAAATATTGACACATTACATTATACAACATCCAAAAAAAATCAGATTAGTTAATATCCCCACCAATCTCTTAAAAGATAGAAAAGTCTTTAAGTATTGAGAAACTGTCAAACACAAGTGGCAGGGACAAGTTTTCCAAAATTCTGCTTTGGGCTTGAAAGCTCCAATTTTATCACTGGCAACAAATACTGTCAAGTTGTTTTCCTTGAAGTGACACGCTCACTTTGTTTATTTTTGTAAAATTACCTGCTTCAAACCCAAACCTCAATAAATATAGGGCTTCACGTTTTCAAGTAAAAATGGTGGTCCATGAAAAGAAAATAACGAGTTCAGCATGCATCTAAACAATGCAAATGCTTTTCTCCCAAACCTCCAAACTTTGGTACCCAGCAGAAGTGCCTTATTTGTACTTCCTACCTCATCGCACAGAATTTAAAAAGACATTTAGGGTGGAGATTTAACAAAATTAACAGCTTTTACTGCTTCATCAAGGACATTCTTTTTTTTTAACTGAAGTACTGTTGGTATACAATCTTATATTGGTTGCAATTATACAACACAGTGGTTCAACAGTTACTCATATTATTAAATCCTCACCCCCACTATTGCAGTTACTATCTGTCAACATAAGAGGATATTACAGAATCATTGTCTATATTCTCTATGCTGCACTACTATCCTTGTGACCAACTTATACTATGATTGAGAATTTTTGTGCCCCTTAATCCCCCTCACCCTCCCCACTCACCCACCCCAACTCCTCCCCCAGTCACTTCTCAGTGCATCAAGGACACTCTTAAGTGCAACTGGCATAATTTACTGCAGTGTGTGCCAGGACAGAAAACAATGACTCTACAGTTGGTGTTACAGCCTTGAGCAGTGCTAAGGAGCCAGAAGTTTTACCCACCACCGCTTTTGCATGCACAAATGTCAACCCAACAAAAAACACAAATGACATCTTAATATTATTATGAAAACAGCTTTGATATTACAGACCTCCAGAAAGGGTCTTGGAGACCCTTAGGGGTACACAGACCACACTTTGAGAACAGCTGCTTTAAAGAAACAAGTAATGCTTTGTTTCTTAAACCAACTACTAAGTACACAGGGGTTATTTTGTAGTTCTTTATACTATAGTTTGTATATATATGTGTGTGTGTGTTTATATATAATATATAACATTAACATAATATAATACATATTGTGTCATATTATATATTATGCATTTGTAACATATTGATATAATTATGATATATTAATATATATTAATATATATTATATTGCATACAATTTATACATAATAAGAAGTGCCAAGAAAATATCAATAATGCAATGTCATATTAGCGCAAAAAAGTGAAGGTGCCCAGTAATAATATCAATCATATGACTAACCATCCCTTTGGCAGGCATTCTTGGAAACTTTTTAATTATGGTACATCTGTAGGATGGAACACTTGGCAGCCTAAAGCCCAGTGAAGTAGTACTTGGAGGGAGTGAAACTGGTATGACCTTTTAGCAGGACAACTGGGCACTAACTATCCGAATTTGCTAGGTATACAATCCTTTCATTTAAAAATCCCATTGCTAGGATGTTGTGGTAAGTGTAATTTATAAATACAAGGTGATATGATATATAAATTCTTGGTAATGTGATATCTTCCATCACCCTAAATTATTTGCTGTGATGTGTTGGACAGAGGAAAAAGGTGTTATTCGTGTGTAAACATGTTACCTTAAACCTGCTGCTAGGCCATCACACTCAAAGATAAATCAAGGTATTATGGCCTATCCCAGCCTGCCTTCAAACACCAGGAACAACAGCATAAGTCTCTCTGAGTCTTTCTGGAGTGCACTGGACGATCTCATGTATGCCACGAGGTCACTTTGACTTGCTTGCTCAGCTTAGGTAGAGAACATCCATGAGCAAAGGATTGCTCTGATGCATCAACTGGAAGCAAACAGTGGCTAAAGCCCAGTAAAGACTGACTGAATCCTGGGAATAAAATAGGCCTGGTCTTTCACTAGCTCTTACTGCTGCTTAACTGGACAGTTTGCTGATTGTTAATCAACATGTCGAATGAGAATAAATGTGCATATGGCAAGTGACAAGTGCTCACAGTTTTCTTGGTTGCCTCTTCAGATTGACATTTTTGAACTGGCTGTTTGCTATAACCTAAGCCAAAAATCTAAATTAAAGAATACTCTCACATATAATAATTGGCATTTGGTTTAAAAAGAACAAACATATTCACATAAGTTCACAAAGTATGTTAATTGCAGCATTGTCTATATAAGAAACAAGGTGTCAATCAATCAGGACTATTTAAATAATTTATTATATATCCACATAAGGTAATAAATAATATTCAGTCAAATCCTTAAAATGAGACATATTTTATGTGCTCTTCTAAAAAGACTCCCAAAACATATGTGTGTGGTTCAGTGAATATAGTATAATTCCTTTTCTGTTAACAAAATAAAAGCTTATAAGTAGACAAATTTCATAGGGTTACTTCCCATCAAAAGGATTAAGTAAATTCAAAAGAAAATCCTCCCTTCACTCCAAACAAAATGGCAGGTAATATGTTCCAATGTATATTAAAAAGACAACCCATGATTTAAAAAAATAAGCATCTCCCTACTATACAAAAGACAAGAAATAACAAATGCTGGCAAGGGTGTGGAGAAATGGACCCTCCTACACTGTTGATGGAACTGCAAATTGGTGCAACTGCTGTGGAAAGCAGTATGGAGGTTCCTCAAAAAATTAAAAATCAAAATACGATTTGACCTGGGAATTCCACTCCTAGGAATTTACCCAAAAAAACAAGACCCCTGGTTCAAAAAGACATATGCAACCCTATGTTTATCACAGCACTATTTACAATAGCTCAGATGTGGAAGCAACCTAAGTGTCCATCAGCAGATGAATGGATAAAGAAGATATGGCACATATACAAAATGGGATATTATTCAACCATAAAAAGAAAAAAAATCCTGCCATTTGCAGCAACATGGATGGATCTAGAGGGTGTTAAGTTCAGTGAAATAAGCCAGGTAGAGAAAGGCAAATACCATATGATTTCACTTATTTGTGGAATACAACAACAAAGCAAAACTGAAGTAACAAAACAGCAGCAGACTCATAGACAATGAGAAATTGGATTGACTAGTGGTTACCAAGGGAGAGGAGAGTGAGCAGAGACAGGGGTAGGGGGAAGGGGAGGGGGACTGTTGAACCACTGTGATGTATATTTGATAATAAAAAAAAAGAAGGAAAAATAAGCATCTCCTTGAACTGGGATAGAAATATGATGGCTGAGAGTGAAGTCACAGGGGCAAGAAATAGCAGCTGCCAGGAACCAGCTCCTTTAGAGAACACACTGGATCTTCCGCTGCATGACTGGTGGTTGCATGTCTTGACCTCTTGACTGGGCTCCTTCCTCTAAGAGTAGCTTGCCTGGTGACTGCAAAGAGCAGAGAGGACTAGGCCAGCCAGCCCTCAAGGCTACCATGCTGAACTGGACTGCACCTGCCACCCATGGGGGACAGAAACAACATCATGCCTGGATCAGATCCTTGCATCTTCATTGCAAACTGTGGTTCTGGACTGGGGAGACACTCACAAAACAACTCAGTAGGGAGGGATGCAAGGGGGAGAGAGGGAACTCTACAACTCCAAAATGGACTGGCATACTTAGGACCGGTTAAAACATCTTCTTATTGTATCTGGCTCTGTGGCAGAAGATGGAATTTGCTACAAACTACATTTCCCCAAATCCCTTGCAGCTAAGTGTTCCTTTGTCAATCAAATACATGCCTGAGAAACCTGAATTGAGACACTCCTTATTTTGAGGAAAGATGACCACCCCCCCAAGTGAAAGGTGTCTGTGGAATGTGAATTGTGGAAGAGGCCGAGGGCTTCTGTAGATAGCAGCTTCCTGTTTTTGGAAGCTTGTCACAGTTATGACCTCAGTTTTGCTGATACCAAGAGTTGTGTGATTCTGGAGTCTGGGAGCTGTTCTTGAACGTTCTGCCTAAGACTCAGTTTTCAGCTGAGTTTCTCTTGGCATCCAGGGAAGGATGAGTCTTTGTTGCATAGGTTTGTTCTATTCATTGTAAGACATTTAGATTAGCTGACACGTGCCCACCAACTGCCATTAGCTTCACCAGTCGTGGCCGCCAAAAATGCCCTCACATATTTCCGAAAACCTGAAGAAGGCACTACTGCCCATGCAAAAACCAACCCCAAAACCACATTGTAAGCCTAACACCCAACAGTAAACCCCTACAGTGGTTTCTGTCATCTATGTTGAACCCTAATCAAGACACACAAGAGAAAGAAACTCTCACAAAAGACAAGATCAATAATCAGGAGAATCCACTCTAGAGTAAATGGAAACAATAGAACAACCTGAAAAATTTTTAAATAAGTATGCTTATTAAATATCCTAAAAGATAAGGAAACTAAGAGATATGAGAAATAAATACATTAAGCATTCCATGATTGGAATTCTTTTAAAAGCTATAAAGGACTGTAGAATCTAAGCATTAGTAAGATTAGTAAATTAGCATAAGCATAGCCATCTTAAGGGCCTAGAAGCCATTTTCTGAGTATGTGACTTAAAAAGAAAAAACTGGGCCTGGGTAAGGCCTTGAAAAACAAGTTAATCAATCATGAGCACCAACTGCAGTGACCTTTAGTCAGCCAACCTCAATCAGTTAATCAGACATACCAAGCTTATCTTGCTAAACCCCAGGATGTGGCGCCAGCCGAAAAGTTATGTGCTTGTGGAAAAACACTGTTACGTGCTTGTGGAAAGATACTTTTTTCTCTCTCTCTTTCTTCGAACATGCTATATAAACCACTGGCTTTGAGTGCTCGGGGTCCTTGTTGAAACCCGCTGCGTCAGGCTGACACTTGGACCCCAGCTAGCTAGTTTCTGAATAAATTCCTCTTGCTTGTTGCATCAAGAGACGCCTTCCGTGAGTGATTTGGGGCGGCGTCCTCCTCTGGGAGAATCCAACAGGACAGCTTTGAGACAACTGGAGAAATTCTAATATGGATGGTATGTTAGGTAATGGTTTTGTGTCAGTGATAAATTTCCTGAGTTGGTAGTTGCTGGGAGCGAGCCTATGGACTTATAAGCAATACTAGTTATGTAAGTCTTAAGACAACGGCAGTCATTTCTGCAGTAAGGCAGAGTTGCTCTCCTAGCCAAATCAATATAGATCTTGCAGTGAGATTGCTAAGCAATGTTTCCTCCTCTGTTCTTTCCACTGGCCTTCTAACCCTGCCAAACTCCGGCTTCTCGAGAACACCCGCTGCCCCAGGGGAAAGCTCCACCCTTAAACCTCCCTCCCACGGGCCCCCACCCACAAGGTGGCGAACTTCCTGCTTCTCTTCCCGGTCCTCGGTTCCCGCCGGCGCCAGCTGAAGACCAATCACCTCTTTACATATGTTTTCGTCACAACCTATATAAATTGAGCCTGAGAAAAATAAAATTGGTCAGCTTGATCAGACATCCTGTCTTGCTGTCCCTTCTTTGTGTCTCTTGCCCCTTCATTCTCTCCTCCAGGTCGTCGACCCCCGTTGATAGTCCTGCGGGTTGGGACAGGTAGTCATATTGCTTATTATTGCTTATTTAAGAGAATACCCTTGTTCTTAAAAGATAAATATTGAAGTATGTAGGTATTTAGGAGAAACAAGTCACATTGTCTAAAACTAACTCAAATGGTTCAGCAAAAATAATTTGTGTGTGTGTGTGTACAGTGAGAGAGGGATAAAATTAGTATTCAGCTGAGGCTAAATATCACCATCAAAGCCAAAGATAAAACTTTAAGCTACCACCCATACTCCAATATTGTCAGTTGTCCCCAAAATGTCTGTTACCACATTTTTCCCCTTGAAGGAAAGGATCCCACTGATGATCACACACTGCATTTAGTTATTTCTTTAGTCTCCTTTCATCTGGAACAGTTCCTCAGCCATTCTTTCTCTTTCATGACATTGACATTAAAAAAAAATACTGGCCAGTTTTTTTGAGGTTTGTGTGTTTACTAATATTTAGAATCAAAATTATGTATCCCAAGCCAAGACACTAAGTGATGTGCCTTTCTCAGGATGACATCCTGGAGGCACAGGGGGTCCCTCTTTCCCTCTTTGGTAATGTTAATTGTGACCACCTAATCAAGGTGCTGTCTGGGTTTTCCATTGTGCAGTTACAATTTTTATTCTTACAACTAATAAGAAAACCGTGGGGTGATATTTTAAGTTATGCAAATACCCTGCTTCTCATCAGACTTTCCCCCCTCAGAATTAGGGCTCAATGATTCTTGCCCAAACCAATTTTTACTATGATGGTCACAAAAGTATCATTTTCCATTCTATCACTCAGACCATTTTTATCAATTGTATCTTATCCTACATTCATTTATTTAATTACGTATTTATTACTTAGTGTGGACTCATGATTCCTATCTTTTAAATGGTTTATAATTCATTTATATCAAATTATTTTGGCGCTCAAATTTTTGCAGATTCAGCCAGTGGAAACCTTTTCAAGCTGGCTCCTGTGTGGCCTTTTTAGCTCCTATCTTTTTTTTTTTTTTAAGTATTTCATTGCTTTCTGACCTGGCAGTTAAACTTCAACTTTTCCTGTCCCAGCCCTGGGATGGGACCTGGAATGAGACCAAGAATCCCTGTTCCTTTTTGTGGAAAAGGGAATTGGAATATCTAGGTGTTTTGTTGATTGTTGCTAGGGTGCATTTACATCAGGCACTTTTGTATACATACCTCCGCCATTTCATAGCATTAATCCATGTAATGTTGACACCGAGTTATTAAGACATCCTTTCTAAAAGTATCTTATGAAGCAACAGCTCCTGGACTTAAAGATGGGCCGTTAGTGATAGTGGCAAATTAGAAATTGTTATACATTCTTTGCAGCTACACTCACTAAGAGGTGGAGTTTAGGCACTCCTTGAATCTGGGATAGCATGATTATTTGCTTGACACATAATATGTATGATTTGCTTTGACATTACAAGCAGGGCTTCTAGGGACCCTGCAGCTTCCACTCTCACCCACTTGCTGCCCTGACATTGCCATGTAATGAAACTCAGGTTAGCCTCTCTGAGGATGAAGGACCACATGAAGAGAGAGGTTCAGCCAAGAGCCAGCGCCAGCCTCCAGCATGGAAGTGAAGGCAGCTCCAGCCAAGCTACCAGATGGTTGCCTCCGCGTGAATAACCCACAGTGACACCCAGCTGAAACTTTGTGTACCGTTTGAAAAAGATACCTTCTGAGTATTTCCAAAAGCAGATTGCAGTTGTTGTTCTCACATGTGTTTAAATGTTATAATCATATATAATAGACATACAGAAAACCAAACAAATCATAAGTATACAACTCAGTGTATTGTCATAAACTAAACACACCTGTGTAATCAACACTTAGATGTAGAAATATAACTTTCCTGACAGCACCCAGATTCCCTTTGACCCCCTTCTAGATACTATTCCCCCCTGCCAAGGATAATCATGATGCCTAATATATTAGTTTTGCCTGTATTCTACTTTAATAAATAGAATCATACAGAATGTAATCTTCTGGGTTTGGTTTTTTTCTTTCAGCATTGTGGGTTATTGTGTGTAGTTGTAGACCATTCATTCTTAGTGCTATATAATATTCTGTTAGTTATCTATTACTATGTAATACTTCACCCCATATCTGGGGGCCTGTAACAGCAAATATTTATTCTATCTGAATGATAACAGAGCATTTTTGTATTGCCAGTAAAATTCTACAAATACTGTTCTCTTAAAATCTTTGTGGATCTTCTATAAATCTTACTGAGATTACAGTAAATGAAGGCCATATCCACAATATTATTGAGATAAGCCCTTTCTATTGTGGATTTCTGCTTAATCGGCTGAGGGGCAATACTTCCTTAGAAGTCCTGCTGTTCGACTGAACTATTCTCTGAGGCATTGCCTTATATCTTTCTTGACAAAGGATTTGTGTTCACATCTTTGGCTTCACTTTCAGACCAGTTTTTCTTGAGAGTTTCCTAGATATGAACTTTGCCTGGAGGTCATTTTTTGATGTTAGCCTCATTGGTTCCTGGAAAGAGACTAAGAATTTTCAAATCCAACAATTCTTTTTGTTTAACATTCCTTCCTTTAGCTTCTCTCTTTATTTTCAAATTTTAGCAAGAAGAAACCAGAAGGTAACCTCAACATTCTGCTTGGAAGCCTCCTTAGCAAAATCTCTAATTCAGTAGGTATGACTTCTACCTTGCATTTCACAGGGTTGCTCAACGTAAAAAGGAACTTCTTTCCTTAATTTACTTACTTTCCCAACTTCCTTCAACTGTAGCCCTCTTTAAGGTCATCTGGCTTCTACTAACACACTCATCAATATTCTTTGGTCTCACTAACACCCCTCAAATTCCTTCCTGCTTCTACCCAAGATGCAAGACCCAGTTCCAAAGCTGTTCCCTCACTTTCAGGTGTTTGTTATGGCCATACCTCACTTACAGACTCTGGGTGGACTCAGAAGCTAAAAGCCACACACCAGAGCCAACTGTATATGCTGTTCTGTATCTTATTTCTTTGGTTTAACAACTTTGGTACCATTCCACATCAGCAGATACAGATGAAGCCAGTGTTCCATTGTCTGACTGAATCTTATCTTTAAACTTTGAAGTTATTAATATTTAGAATTTAAATGGTTAACATTTTAAATGTTAATTGAATTGCTAACTGCTCTCAAGTTGTAAGATTTAGGTTCACAATGATGTAGGGCAGAGGTCACCTCTCCAAACGCTTGACCACACAGTGTTAGCAAATTTTAACCTTCACTAACTTATAATAAAATAAACATTTTATTAATTATGAATAAGGTCAAGTACACTTTCATATATTTAAAAGCCATTTTCACTTTTTCTGTCCACTGTCTAATCATGGTATTTGTCTATTTGGGGGTAGTTAACCACTTTTTCTTATTGATGTTTTAGAGCTCTTAAGGAAAATAGACCTTCGTCTTACATGTTGCAAATATTTTTTTCACATTTTGTAATTTCTCTCGTTTGTTTATAGAAGTTTCTTCACTCAAGTTTTATATAAGCAAATTTATTTAAATTTCCCTCTATATCTTTAGATAGCTCTTCCCCACTCCATGATTCTAAAAAACAAAACAATTCCGTGATTTTTTACTATTTTTATGACTTCAAAATACATGATAGAGTTGGAATTTATTTTGATGTAGAGAGGGTGAGAATTCCACTTCTTCCCCAGCTGATTAATCATTTCATTGTATACAATTCATTCAATAATCCATCTTTCCCTCTCCTCCATCCCGTTTTCATTATGTTCTTTCTGCATTTCTTGTTGTATCTTTTTTGCCCTAGTAAATCCTGATACGTCTTTTATAGAACCATGGAACCACAGGTCTTTGGGTAGTGTCAGGAATTTGGCCGTAGGGAAGGAAGTCCTATGGGTCTAAAGTTTGCAAGTAGAACTCCCACCAATCTAGCCATTATTGGGTTTCCTTCCCCCAGAACTCCGCAACAAAGAGCAGTTAGGGGAAGTGGGCCCTTGAATTACGGAATGTTTCCTCTCCTGAGTGCCTGTTAGATAACTTGGGGTCGAGGTGTGGAGGCTGTGAACCTGTCTTTGCTAGCCAGGCAGTCTTTATTCTCCAGGGGCTGGTCTGCTTCATTTCATCCTAACTGCCCAACTCTTCCTTGAAATAGGGTTTAGGGCGTCCCGCGGCACCTCCCCCAAAGCCCTTGTTGCCGGTCCTTGCGCCGAGGAGAGGGAGGCTCCGAACCAACAGAGACTAGAATGGGATTGGCGGCAGGCGGTTGAGATGCCCGGTTTCGCAGCTAAGGGCTGGGCGGGTTGCAAGAAGTACCTGTCGCGGCGCGGGCTTCGCGCACCCCGCAGTGTCTTCTGCGCCCACCAGACGGCGCCCGGGCGCTCGCCTCCGCAGCACTGCCCGGGAGGCCAGCCGCGCGCAGCTGCGATCTGAAAAGAAGGGCGGCGGCCGGCGCCCTCCTCCCGTGGCAAGTGGGACAGGGTGCTGGGAAGCCCGGGCTTGGTTCCAGGGGCTGGGAGCAGTGGCTTCAACTTCGTTCCCCGCCCCCGCAGGAAACGCCGGGGGGCCGCCCCAGCGCGCGGTCTACAAAGCACAGAGCCGGAGGCGGGAGGGGCTGGGCGCGCCCAGGAGGCCGGGGACCTCCTCGCTCTCAGGCTCCCGCCGGGCTCCCCCATCAGGCCGCCCCGACCCCATGCGGACCCCCAGGCCGGAGCTGAGAGCCTGGCGCAACTTGGACCGAAATCTTGAGGCGGCCTTAGCACGTCAGACAGGTCAGTGCTCGGGCGGGATGGGGGCTGAGCTGGAAGCGAGAGCAGGCGCGCTAACCAGCCCACCCTGTGCCCCGCACGGCTCCCCGAGGCCGCTCGTGAGGCCACCTCCGCCGGGGTACCTAGTAACGGCTGCGTGATTCTGCATTTTTCATGACAGGCAAGGTGTGGGGCCGCCCTTTGCAGCCTTCCCTGGCCAGAGGGAGCGCAGGCCGAGGGGTCAGGGTGCGCGCGGGCCTGGCGGGCGGAGGCCTTGGGAATGTTCGCTGTCCCAGCAGAGCGGTGCTTTTCTACTGATGTGCTGCCTCATCGAAACCACCGCATCCAAAGGTCTCTTGCATCAAGACGCCGGGCCTCTGGAGTGGAGGAAACCGAGATGCGGGAGAAGGCGAGAAGAAAGGAGTCTGGGGGACCGAGGCCTCGGGAGTGCAGGGAGGGGGACAGGGGAAGCGATTCGCTGTGCAAATCCTAGCGCGCCGAGAAGCGGAGAGCGCCCCAGTGAGCCGGCAGGAGCCTCGAGAACCGCCGGCGTCCAGGGCCCGGCCCGCGCCTTCCCTCCCCACCGTTCTCACCCTTCCTTCCTTACCGCCCACCCAGGATGCGGCTGGGCCGCCGGGCCGTGTATGTGCTGGTCCTGCTGCTCGCCTGCGCCTCGCTGGGGCTCCTGTACGCGAGCACCCGGGACGCGACCGGCCTCCGGACACCTCTGGCGCTGTGGGCGCCCCTGCAGGTGCCCTCCAGGCCAGAGCTCCCAGCCCTGGCCCCGGAGCCCCGCTATGCACACATCCCCGTTAGGATCAAGAAGCGAGTGGTGGGGTGAGTGCTGGAAAGGGTGGCGGCAGCGCGGCGTCGCTGGGTGGGTGGTGTGGGCAGCTTTTGTTTGCTCCACTCTCAGCATTGAGCCTGGGTTCTCCAGACTGGTTTTGCAGGGTGAGGTAGAGGTGGGGGCAGGTACTCCGACCTGGACTGGGGGGAAAAATATGTCCTTTCTGAATATTTTCATGGTGTTGTGAGGGCCCTGAAAGGCTTTCTGATGTCCCAGTGAGTCCACATGAAAGGAGAGTCCAGGTGGGGGCCTGAATGGTTTGTAGACGACTCCGAAATCCTAGCAATTGGCCCTATTCTACATCTCTGTAAAATACATAGATAGGGGAGGGGTCTGGTCCCTCCTCCTAGGGCCTATTTGAAGAGGAGTGTTTAAGGGGACAGATATTGCATGGGCAGAACTGAAGGGCTAAGGGTGCACCTTAGTGTACGGTGCTGGATAATGTTTTGTAAGGTGAATAGAGCTGTGTGACTGGACTCTGATGACCTTCCCTCCATCCCCTCCAGGCTGCTCTCTAGACACAACTGCAGCTGTGAGCCCAGTGGAGGGAGCCTTCACCTCCCCTTCCAGAGGCAGGTCCAAGCCATTGACTTCACCAAGGCGTTTGACCCTGAGGAGCTGAAGACTGCCTCTGCCTTGAGAGAGCAGGAGTTTCAGGCCTTCCTTTCAAGGTACCAGCAGGAAAGGAGGGTCTACCTCCGCAGGTGGACAGCGTGGGAAGCCTGGGTGGTGGGTGTGGCCAGAGGGAAAGCCCCTCCCCCTGACTCCTCCTCTGTCCTCCTCCTCCTCAAATGCCAGGAGCCAGTCCGCTGCTGACCAGCTGCTCATAGCCCCTGCCAACTCCCCCCTCCAGTACCCCTTGCAGGGTGTGGAGGTGCAGCCACTCAGGAGCATCTTGGTGCCAGGTGGGAACAGCAGTCCTAGGGGATGAGCCAAGCCACTGTGGGGGTGGCAGAGCCTGAGGCTGGGTGGGGAAGAATGAGGGAAAATTGGAATGGGACGCAGGGGGACTTCAGCTGAAAGGTGAACTTGAAGTCAGAAGGGGGATCCTGAACTGGGAGGTGGGGACAGAACGGATTCTAGGGCTGTCAGGAATTGCAGAAGACCTGTAATTGTTTTTTTTAATTAAGATATCATTGATATACATCTTAGGAAAGTTTCACATGAGCAACATTGTGATTTCAACATTCACCTATATTACCAAGCGCCCCCCCCATCAGTCACTGTCCATTAGCATAGTAAGATGCTATAGAGTCATTACTTGTCTTCTCTATGCTGTGACCTACCTATATTGTGTGTGCTAATTATAATGCCCCTTAATCCCCTTCTCCCTCCTTCCCCAACCCCTTCCCTTTGGTAATCTCTAGTCCCTTCTTGGAGTCTGTTAGTCTCCTACTGTTTTGTTCCTTCAATTTTGCTTTGTTGTTATACTCCACAAATGAGTGAAATCATTTGGTACTTGTCTTTCTCTGCTTGGCTTATTTCACTGAGCAAAATACCCTCTAGTTCCATCCATGTTGTTGCAATGGCAGGATTTCTTTTCTTTTCTTTTTTAGCAGGAGAAAAAAAAGCAAAGTTTAATTATGCATGTTCAGGGAATCCATAGAATGAGATTTCAAAGACAGCCAGGGAGAATGAGGCATATCTGTCATCCTGAACTAAGGAGAAAGGGGCAGGGGCCTGGACTTCAAAGGGAAAGGGAAGCAGTTCACGACAGGAGAGTAAATGTTTGGCAAACAGATACTTGATGGGCCACAGAGGAATTTTTTTTTTAATTTTGGTATCATTAATCTACAATTACATGAAGGACATTATGTTTACTAGGCTCCCCCTTCACCAAGTCCCCCCCACATCCCTGTTCACAGTCACTGTCCATCAACATAGTAAGATGCTGTAAAATCACTACTTGTCACCAAGTTCACAGTCACTGTCCTTCAACATAGTAAGATGCTGTAGAATCACTACTTGTCTTCTCTGTGTTGCATAGCCCTCCCCGTGCCCCCCCAACACTATACATGCTAATCGTAATGCCCCCTTTCTTTTCTTCCCACCCTTATCCCTCCCTTCCCACCCGTCCTCCCCAGTCCTTTTCCCTTTGGTAACTGTTAGTCCATTCTTGGGTTCTGTGCTTCTGCTGCTGTTTTGTTCCTTCAGTTTTCTTTTGTTCTTATACTCCACATGAGGGAGATCATTTGGTACTTGTCTTTCTCCGCCTGGCTTATTTCACTGAGCATAATACCCTCTAGCTCCATCCATGTTGTTGGGAATGGTAGGATTTCTTTTCTTTTTATAGCTGAATAACATTCCATTTTGTATATGTGCCACATCTCCTTTATCTATTCATCTACTGATGGACACTTAGGTTGCTTCCATATCTTGGCTATTGTAAATAGTACTGCAGTAAACATAGGGGTGCATATGTCTTTAATCAGAGATCTTGTTTTCTTCAGGTAAATTCCTAGGAGTGGAATTCCTGGGTCAAATGGTATTTCAATTTTTAGTTTTTTGGGGAACCTCCATACTGCTTTCCACAATGGTTGAACTAGCTTATATTCCTACCAACAGTGTAGGAGGGTTCTCCTTTCACTGCATCCTCACCAGCAATTGTTTCTTGTCTTTTGGATGTTGGCCATCCTAAGTGGTGTGAGGTGATATCTTATTGTGAGACCTGTAATTGTAATCAGAGAGGTTTGGGGAAAAGAACCCATTCTTTGCTGACTGACCAAAGGTTAGGTGGATAGGTCAGACAAGCTGTAGAAGAGCTCCTGCTTTGAGAAGAAAGAGTGAAAAATCAGTTACTTTAGGCTGTGTCCCGCAGCATGCCCTGCAGTGGCCTTAACCAGAGGGATGGGTGAGAACTTCTGTGTTGTGTATGGTGAAAGAGGGAAGAGAAAGGGAAGAAGAATTCAAGGCTTCCTGTGATTTTGATCCCCTCCTCCTTCCCTTCAGGGCTGAGCCTGCAGGCAGCTTCTGGTCAGGAGGTATACCAGGTGAGAGGAACCAGGTGAGAGGAGCCAGGGGGCGGGGAGACCAGGGGGCATCAAGGATGCAGGAGGGAGATGGGGCTGCTAACAGAGAAATGGAGGAACCAGGGGGCCAAGAGGTGGGTGTGGGGCCTAACATGCAGTCTGCAATCCCCTCTCCCAGGTGAACCTGACTGCCTCCTTGGGCACCTGGGATGTGGCAGGGGAAGTGACCGGAGTGACTGTCACTGGAGAGGGGCAACCAGATCTCACCCTCGCCAGCCCAGGGCTGGACCGACTCAATCGGCAGCTGCAACTAGTCACTTACAGCAGCCAAAGCTATCAGGCAAATACAGCAGACACAGGTGTGAGGCCTGGGTGGAGGTAGGGGCAGGCTGGGTGAACAGGAAGAGCCCAGAAAGGCTTGAGTGGGCAAATGGCAGAGAGTGTAGGAGACGCTGGGGCAATGGCCAGAGCTGCCCAGTCACACAATGGGCATTTCAGCTAGGCCAGCAGGGCCAGGGAGGGAGAGAAGGGGCCTTTGTTCATCTGGGGCCAGAGCAGGCCAGAGGGAACCCGAGCCTTGGGTGTGTCCCTGCTGCTTTAGCCCAACCATGGGGGCTCCAGGAAGTGACCTGTCCCAGGAGCCAGAAGAGTCAAGCTTCACAGCCAGCTGTACACTTACTAGCAGGCAAAGGGCTTTATCTCTCAGAGCTCCTATTTCTCCTCTAGCAAAAGGGGTGCCCCCTGCTCTTCGACCAGGCTTGCTACCCCAAACCTGTGCTCCCATTGGGAACTTTGCACTTGCTGTTCCCTCTGCCTAGAATGCTCTTCCCCCAGGTTTTTGCAGGGCTGGCTCCTTCTTGTCATTTGGTGATCCTACCTTAAATGTCCCCTCTTCAGTATCACATTACCTGTCTTATTTTCTAATCAATACTTATCAGTATCTGAGTTTTCTTATTTACTTTACCTGGAACAAGACTGACTAGGTTCCTTTATCAGCTTCATTGCTTCATAGTTGTGTAAATGTGGACAAGTTACTTAATTTCTCTGTACCTTCTTTTTCTGTAGTAGTACTCTACTTAGCAGGTCTGTTGTGAAGAGTAAATAAATTCATATGTTTAAAGTCATTTGAAAGGGGCCTGTCAGGAAGTAAGGGCTTAGTAAAGGTTAGCTTTTAATACATCTTTTATTATCTTTCTCCCACCCATTAGAATGTAAGTTCCATGGGGTAAGAAACTTGCATTCTTGTCCATCAGGCCTAGAAAGGTAGTACACAGAGTAGACACTTAAATAACGATTTACTGAAAAACAATGTTGTCCCAGCCATAAGGGCCACATCTCATGTCCTTCCTTTCCAGTCCGGTTTTCCACTGAGGGACATGAGGTAGCCTTCACCATTCGCATAAGACACCCCCCCAACCCTCGGCTGTATTCACTTGGATCTCTACCCCAGGGAGGTGAGGCTGTCTTTCCCAGAGAAGTGGTCCAGGCCTCCTGGGGAGCAAGTTGGGAGAGGGCGGCCCTGGGAGATGCCGCCCTGCTCCTCACTCCCTACTCTCCTTGCCTGCACCTCACCCTGCCCCTCACTCCCAGCCCAGTACAACCTCAGTGCTCTGGTCACCATCGCCACTAAGACCTTCCTTCGTTACAATCGGCTACGGGCACTCATTGCCAGCATCCGCCGCTTCTACCCGACGGTCACCGTGGTCATCGCTGACGACAGCGACAAGCCAGAGAGCATTAGCGGACTCCACATTGAGCACTATCTCATGCCTTTCGGCAAGGTGCGCAGCCTGAGGCTGAAGGGCGCCCCAGCGGGCACCAGGAGGGGCACACCTTCAGTCTGCAGTCTTGAGTAGTGATGCCAGAACTTCCTGCTTCAGAATCACTGGTGCCTGTCACGGTTGAGGGTCCCCGGGATGTAAGCTCCGTGGCAGCAGGAATCATACCCGCCTTATTCACGCTGCATTCTTAGAATGGTGCTTAGCATCTAGTGGGCGCTCAATACACTGTTGAATGCATGAAACCACACATGAATAAGACGCATTCCCAGACCCTCTCCCAGAACAGACTCAGAACCTCTGGCTGTGGGAAACTGAATTTTTTCCTAGCTCTGGGCCATTGGTAAGCACTTGAACGTTTGGAGAGGGGCACCGGCTGTTGAGAGGAGAGAGGTATCAGAGGGTTGTGTCCTTTGTCTACAGCCTCACCAATCATACATACCCTTCTCCCAGGGTTGGTTTGCAGGCCGAAACCTGGCCATATCCCAAGTAACCACCAAGTACGTGCTGTGGGTGGATGACGACTTCATCTTCACCGCGCGGACACGGCTGGAGAGGCTGGTGGATGTGCTGGAGAGGACACCGCTGGACCTGGTAGGGGAGAGGCCCCGGGGCTGGGGTGGGAGGAGAGCCTCCAGCAAGCTAAGGCCACCAGGAGAGGCCCGGCTTCCAGGCGCCAGCCTGGGACAAAGAGAGGACGACGAAGCGTAGAGGACTCTCTGGGTCCTGCAGGGGTCCAACGGAAAAGGACTGGACAAGAGAATGGCCCCGGGGAGAGGGAGCATGGTGTCCCCGCTCCCAGACCCAGCCCTACCTGGAGCCAACCTCCTACTCCTGCAGGTGGGGGGCGCAGTGCGCGAGATCTCGGGCTTCGCCACTACCTACCGACAGCTGCTGAGCGTGGAGTCCGGTGCACCAGGCCGCGGGAACTGCCTTCGGCAAAGGCGCGGCTTCCACCATGAGCTCGTCGGCTTCCCAGGCTGCGTAGTCACTGACGGCGTGGTCAACTTCTTCCTGGCGCGCACCGATAAGGTGCGAGAGGTCGGCTTCGACCCACGCCTCAGCCGCGTGGCGCATCTGGGTGAGTGGCGCCCCCTCCCAGCCTGGCCTGACAGGGACCCCGCGGGGCGAGGCTTGGTGCAGCCAGGCGCCCAGAGGCCAGGATACGCCTGTCCCATCCACGTGGAGCTCACGGCTGCCACCCGAGGCCCCTAGAGCGGTTCTGAGATTTACCAAGACCTGTGCCTGGGCAAGAGACTTGAGCTCCCACCCTCCCAGCCCCCACAGACGCTGGGTCCACCTTGAACTTCCCCACCAGTGTCAGCGGCACCTTTACCCGACTCCCAGCCACTGCCTCTTGTTCAGCCCACTCAGAGCAGCCCATTCAGCATCACTGAACCTGGGTGCGTGTGTTGGGGGGACGTGGGGGTGGGGGTGGAGTCCGTTTTCAAAGCACAAGGTGAGTATATTGACTGCATTTTCCACAGGAGTAACACTAAGACCCAAAAGGATTCATTACTAGCCCCAAGTCTTTAGAAATGGAGTCTTTGCTGTGCACCCTCCATACCCCAAATTTCAGTTCTCCCTGAAGGGTTGGCCTTCAGCTCCCTCAAGACCCTTCACTGTGTGCTTTCACCTCCAGAATTCTTCCTGGATGGGCTTGGTTCCCTTAGGGTGGGCTCCTGCTCAGACGTCATTGTGGATCATGCATCCAAGCTGAAGCTGCCTTGGACATCAAAGGATGCTGGGGCAGAGACTTATGCCCGATACCGTTATCCAGGATCACTGGATGAAAGTCAAGTGGCCAAACACCGCCTGCTCTTCTTCAAACACCGTCTGCAGTGCATGACCTCAGAGTGATGGCCACTCAGAGCCTTCTGTAAGGCTGGGCCTGCCTCCTTGTCCCTACCAGGAATTTCTAGCAAACCCACCACCCAGTGACCACTGACTCTCCCTGATGCCCTTCAGAACCTAATCCCAAATAGGGGCCTATCCTGGTGACACTCCTCCTGTTCAAGTGCCCAGGGACAGGATAGAGCCATAACTTGTCCCATAGCCAGTGCCAAGTCCTCCCCAACCCCCTTCTCATGGGGCAGGAAGTGGGGGGGGTCACTTTCCAAGTGCCAAAGAGCCCATGGGGACTCTTAGAACCTAAAGTGTAGACACTCCCATCTCCTAGGGACTGAGGGGATGGGAAAGCCCCCAACATGTATTCCCAGGTCTGTGCTGCTGTTCCTCATCCCTGGATCCAGGACTCTGTGCACTGGCTCCAGCCCCATCCCCATAGAGAGAGCCAGGGACTCTGGAGCTGGGGTCACAGCTGAACACACAAGTGAAAGCTGTTTGCAGTTGTGTCTCTGTGGTGCTGTGGGCATAGAGGTCAGTGAACCAAGGGTCCATGTGTGGATGCCCAAACTCACTTCAAGACTCCCAGAGGCTCTCAGCTTCATTTTATTAGTTATATTAGGGAAGAGACCTCCTCATGCACACATTGTTGGGACCCTCCAACTGACCAGGTCAGACCCACACTGTGCAAGGCTTTGGACCAGTGGGCACCCGGAAAAAGGAGGGAACATGTCAGGGATAGACCAGATACCCCCTCACCCTATATTTGGCAGTCTTCTGAGGGCCACACACCCCTCATAGGGACCTTAGTTCCTCCTTTCTTCACCCATAACTAGACTTCATCTTAAGTTGACTAATCATTTCATCCCAACCCCTTCCTCCTCAGCTTCTTCCTCAGTCCCCTACCCAAATCCCTCTGCCTGGATCTTCATCCACTGATTCATACTTCACTGGCTTTAGCCCAGCACCTCCTGGATCCCACTGCCTTTGCTGCTGTCCCTCACCAGTCTCTCCAGGGCATGAACAGCTGCATCCTGGACACTCACAAACAGCTGCTCTGGGGTCACGCCGTCCAGGAGCCCTGCCTGGGTCAGTGTCCCCAGCACTGAGGCTGTGTGGATAGAGGGGCCAGGCTCTTAGGTCTTAAGTGAACACAGTATACTCTGAGCTCCCCCAAGTGTCCAGCTATCCCCCAGGTTGCAGGGCCCTCCAGCCTCCACACTTCTCACCATTACACTGAGCCAGGAGAAGGTGGATCCCAGCATCTCGGCAAAGGCTGGCCAGCTGCAGAGGTTGGGCAGGAGTTAATGCTAGAGCAGAGAGTATGCTTCAGATGACAAGGGGCTTTTCTCCTCCACCTATGCTCTCCCTCACCTGTACCACTTCTCTGGCCCCAGCGGCATCTGCAAAGGTGACCCCGCTGCAGTCTAGGACCACCACTCTGACAGGCTCAGCAACTAGAATGGGAGAAGGCACAGTACCCAGATGCTTCTATGGGTCATGCCCAAACCTGCCTCCTGTCATCCCATCTCACCTGCATCAGATGGGCCATCTGTCTTTGGGGTCTCCTGTGAGTAGAGAAGGGGACTCAATACCTCTGAGACATAAGCCTAAACATATACCCCTTGAGCACAGTGGTCCCCCTCAGAAGACCCACCTGCCTCCCATTCCCAGAGAAGTCACACTTCCCTTTGACCAAGTCTCACCTTGCCTCCTTCTCCAAGCCCCAGATGCTGCTGGAGGGTGCGGCGAAACTGCCCACAGGTCCCAAAGTACAGTGGTGTTGGATAGCTCAGGATGCAGAGTCCTGGGACCTGAAGGAGCTAAGGGGTCAGAGGGTCAGAGAAATATCTGCATCTAATCTTCTCTTCCTTCTTTGGTATAATCCACCCACCTTATGGCTCTCTCTGAGTGGCCTGTAGAGCTCAGTCCCCTCAGCAAGTCCAAGTGCCAGGCACTGAACCCTGGGCAGGAAGCTGGGGTCAGATTTCCAGCCTGGACTGGCTGGAGAGTCACCCCAAGCACTCTGTTCTCTCCCCTCCCATATCCCAATTCCTCTCATCTCTGCTCCCACCTCTGGGTGCGGCAGACCACTGTCATCATGGAGAAGACCACACCTACAGCCAGGCCGAGGTCCACACTCAGGATCACTACCGCCACCCACGTGACCATCCACACAGCCTGCAGGATGTGGATGGGAGTGAAATGCCCAGAAGAAATTCCAGGCCACCACTGCCAGAGAAAGGGGCCCAGGGGCAGTGACTGACAGGGCAAGTGATGGGGAGGGATAGCCCAGGAGAAGATAGAAAGAATGCAGAGTGGGGGACAGGACTGACCCAACAGGGGATAGACACCAAATGCAATGACCCCAGAACTTGTACCAGCTGTGGAGTTATAAAAATTGAGGCCTGACGGGTTCAAACCTCACCTTTCACCTTGTCTCTGAGTAAAGGGACTAGGAGGTATGCATGTTGGGGTTGGGGGCACTGCATAACTTAGGACAATAGGCTTTGATCCTGGGCAGAGGCTGGGGATCCAGGGAAATGGGAGGGGGCACTCTGGGGTGAGACTGCCATTTCTCACAAAGTCCACACGGCTGATGCGCCATAGTTGTGGAAGTTCCTGCATCTGGAAGAACATCTGGCGCATGCTGGAGATGTTGATGCAGGCCAGGACAGCCTTGGGGGAGAGGAGGCGAGCTGACCACCCCAATGTCCTGGCATGTAGCCATCCCTGCCAGCCACCCCACACCTTGTCCCCTCTGCTCCTCACCTTGGGTAGATAGTGGAAGAAAGGCCCCAGCCACAGCAACACAGACAAAACAACTATGCAGGAGAAGAGGCCTGCCAGCTAGAGAAAAGATGGACAGGAGCAAAGAAGTGAGAATCTCGCCCACCCTGTGTGAGAGCGGCTTTCCCTGCCCACTCTGCCTCTGCCTCACCTTCCTTGGATGTCTCCCTCCTCTGAAATCTCCCACGCAGACATTCCTCACCCTTCAACTCCCCTCTTGATATTCTGTCGCTTATACCTACCTTTCCCCTTCCCCCAAATAAATGCCTATCATTCACAGGTCTCTCCCTACATGTAGTTCAACGTCCCTACTTTTAGCCCAGCTCCATCTTAAAAGCCACTGTTGGATTACCCTTAAAGCAGGCTAACTCTATGCTTAGGATACAGGCAAAGTAAAGGAAACAACATTTTAGGGGGAAACTCTCAAGTGATACTTCTTTTTAAAAGAAAATGTCCTTGTAGGGAAAAAAATAAGAACTTTGTCTTTCAAAGTTATTTCATAGTTTAGTTTTGTTCTTAGTTTGAACTACATAAGTTAAGCACCATAGACCTTTTCAGTGCTCAGAGTCTACAAAACTCTTAATGGAGCTTTGTTATGTTCCATCTCTCCTACCTAGATACCTATCCATGTCCTCCCTCACCCACCCTCACAGTTTTCCATCTGCCACCTGGGTCTTCCATTTGTCTCTCCACCACCACCACCACCCCGACCAGGGATGTGCTCCTACCTGTGTGTTCCCACCAGCATCCACCAGTAGGCTGGTTGTGGCCAATGTGGCTGAGTTGGGAAAGCAAGAGAAGAGGGAGGAGATGAGGTTGGAGACACCATGGGCCAAGAGCTCCTGGAGGGATACAGTGAGATGAAGAGGAGAGAGACAAAGGCATTGCGGGTTCAGATCAGGGGTTTGGGTTCCTCAGTCGGAGTCACACCTGGTTGGAATCAATTGTGTAGTTATACTTGTCTGCATAGATGGAGGCCAGGGAGACAGACACAGCAAAAGTAACCAGTGCGATGGGCAGTGAGTCAGCCAGAATCCTGGGCAGCTCAGCCAGGTTGGGGAGATGGGGCTGGAGAAATCTGGAGAGAGAGGGGTCCATGGTGAGGGCAGTTGGGTATAACAAGAATATAGGGAAGATAGAGAAAATAGGACTGGGCAGGACAAGAGGAGGTGTTGGGTAGGACAAGTGTGAAAAGAGCAGGTTGGTGTCTTCATTCTCTCTTACCCTCCAGGAAGCAGCCCCACTATCTGGACATTGTATCTTGTGTCCAAGGAAGAAGTGAAGCAGAGCACAGAGGCCAGAAGCACCTGGGAAAGAGCAAATTAGGACATGGGAGGAGATGGGCCGCCTGGCAGGGGCTGAAGGGGCTCAACATGAGACAAGAACATGATGCAGATTAAATGGTTGTGGGAGCCCAGCACCTGGGGAAGATGGGATGTGTTTGAGGTGGATGCCTGACAACTAATTTAGAGTGAAGGAGAGTGGGGCTGGGAAAGAGGAAGGATGTACACCTGAGGTGGGGGAGAGAGATGGACGGGAGGACATAAGAGGGAGCAATGGTGGGCATCAAGAGGTGCAACTGAGCCATTCTACGCAGGGAAGCCAGGCTGGATCTAGGAATATAGGGAATATCGGTGGAGACGTGGAAAGCTCTTCTCGTTGGAGAGAGAGAAATGTGGGCGTGGGAAGGAAGATAAATGGCAAGTTACAGTGGGCGACCCCGGGAGGAGAGACGGGAGTGGAGGTGCTGTGAGAGCTGTGCGCAAGAAGACACTCTTAAGAGGTCTAGAGGGGGCTCTGCGATGGAGTGTAACGTGTGGGTGGGGGTTCCGAAGGGTCAATGTGTTCTGGGAAGGGGCCTGGCAAAGTACACGTTTAAGCACCGCCTCTCGTCTGTGAGCCCTCTGCATTCCACGAGGGGGAGGCAGCAGCCAGCTCCTACCCAAGGGGCAAAGTCTGAGCTGTGCAGGCGGCGGGGACCCAGGAGCCAGCCTCACCAGGACGATTTCCCCTGGGATCGGGGTGGGTAGTCTGTCTCGGAATCTCACGTTCAATTCCTTGATTGGCACGAGCAGCGCCAGGCTGAGTGCCGAGATGGTCAGCTCGGCCGGACTGCTCCGTGGCAGCGCCGTCAGCACAGCAGCCAGCGTCTGCGGGCACGGGCGGTGAGCAGAGGGCCCGGCGCCGGGACTACTGCCCGCAGCGCGGACCCACCTGACCCCGACAAGGCCTCCTTGCTCTGATCAGGGCTCCTACCTCCGCGGCGTGGTTATAACCTTTTGTCCTCCACCCCAGGCGCGCTCTAGCCCTTCCTTCCTTTATTTTCGGATTCCCTTTGCCCGGGACCGCTAGAAGCTTCTTCGCTGTTCTCCCACCCCACCTTGAAGAGAGCGAAGCAGCCGATCTGGCGCGGGAGGGGCAACCCCAAAAGGCTTGGCAGTTGGGACACGAGCACGTGCAGCGCGGCCCCGCTGGTCAGAGCTTTGACCACAGGCTCCGACAAGAAGATGGACAGGACGCCGAGCTGCAGCACGAACATCCCCAGCTGCCGCGGAGGAGATGCGCAATCACCGATCGGCGCAGGGGCAGGAGCCGCCCAGTCCCAGCGCGGGGCGCCAGCTTCTTCGCGCACGTCTCCCAACTGGTCCAGCGCGGGAGACTTATCCCTGACCAACTCCTCTCCCCTGGCTCCCCGCGTGCATCCCCCAGAATCCTCCCCCAGGGTCCATCCTCACCATCAGAGCCCCGCTTCCGAAGGCCAAGGCCGAAGCCACCTCAACCCGCTGAGCGTCCAACTGTTCCCTCTGGATTCCGCTCAGGTTCCCCCCGAGGGGTTCGGGTACCAGTCGCTCCACGGCCGAGCCAGTCATGAGGCTGAGTACCGCGAAAGTTCCTGCGGGACAAATTCAGAGATCACCAGCGCTGCTCCGCGCTCGCGGCCCGGGACGCTGCTGACGGACCCTACTCTCTTAGAAGTCTGATGCTCAAGCGGAGACGTGGGGCCAAGAGCTGGCGCAGCAGGCCGGAGCCCACGGAGAACAAGGAGGTGGGCGCGCCAGCCGGCGAAAACTGCCCCCGAACTGCGTTGCAGCCCACTCTGCAGAAGCCCCGCAGACTGTGCTGCTTTGGGTGACCACGCAACTCTTCTCCCCTCTTCCAAGTCCCGGATATGTTCGTTTTAGCCAAATTTCATGGGGAGAAAAAGTCCGAGGAAACTCCAGCCTCTTTGCACCCACTCAGCACTCCAGCCAGCATTGCTGGGATTGGAGGTTCACTGCTTCAGCGGCGGTTTGGGGAGAGGAAGAGGGGAAGAAGAGCAGGGAGCTTATTGGAACAGAAGCCGCACCCCACAGAGGAGGAGAGGAGTCACCGGATCACTCACCCGTGGACAGGTGTCTCCCAGTACCCAACAAGGTGTAAATGAGGACGGGAAAGAAAGAAGTGTAGAGTCCGAACACTGGTGGCACGGAGGTCAGGAGGGCGAAAGCCATGCCTGGGGAAGAGGTGGAAGGAAAAATGTTCGGCATGGGAGAGGGAAGGGGGTGTCCAGCTACCCCCTTCCTGCACTCCTAGGACTGGCATGGGGACGCTAATCATGGCACAAGAGGGAGTTGAGGGGTTAACAGGCCTCAGTGGGAGGCCCTGGAGCATACAAGGTCAGAGCTCCTTGTCGGGCTGAGTCCTGGGGGGCAGGCGCCGTGCCTCTCTCCAGTTCCCCGAGCTGGAACGTGTCCTAGACTTCTCGCAGGATTGCGCAGATGAGGGGAGCTGGGGGTGGGCATCTGATGGGGCCCACGGTCCTTACCGGGTACTTGGTTTCTGGGTCCTGTCTGCGAACTCAGCTCACCCCTGGTTTCCCAGCCTCCGCGCCTCCCGGAAACGCTCTAGAGCTTGGGCCCCGGACAGGCTGGTGTTGGAGCCGCTCACCCTGGGGCACGTGCACGATGCCCACGGTCACTCCTGCCACCGCATCCCCAAGCAGCCAGGCCCGCCATCGGTAGTGGGGCAGCCAACGCAGCAGGGGGAGCCGCGCAAGCAGCAGGCGCCACGCCCCGGGTCCCCAACACGCACGGGCCCGCTGCCTCCACTGTCTGAAATGCCGACTCCAGGCGGGCCCCGAGAATAGTTCCGGTTCCGGCTCTGCGTCCCCGAAGAGCTGCTGGAACCGGGCCTCGGTGAGAGGTTCCCTGAACTTGGCGCACAGCGGGGGCGTAGGGTGTGAGGCCTCTCCTGGGCCTGGGCAGGTGCTAGCACCTAGCAGTTCACTCATTTTTGCACTTGGCCACCTCCTGCACAGCCCAGTCTTAAATAGCCCTCCGCCCACCAGTCCGGAGTTCCGCCTCCAAGAAGCAGGGGCCAATCGGGCCTTGGAGGCCTCCCTCAGGGACCTCTACCGCGGAAAGAGCCGTGGCTTGGGAACCGGGTGTCAGGCGTTTTGTTTCTTCAAACATCCTTGGCCATATCCCTCAGATCGCCGCCTATGCAGGGGTGGCTGTGTAAAGTGTAGGGACCAGAGAGCACATCCTCAACACCCAGCACCCACTCTGTACCACTCCTAAGCCTTTCGACTACCGCCTCTTCAGTCCAGGTTCCTTTTCATTATCTGCACTCTGGGAGGAGATAGAAACTGGGTCCTGTAAGGTAACCGGTCATGCCCGGAGCTGCCGCATTCCTGGAAAGAAAGCTCAGCGCAATTTCGACTCCCCTCTCCTCGCATACCCACATTTTTGTCCGGTACACCTTGCCCCAAGAAAGTGCAGGGTACTCTGTTGGCCTCAGTCATCCAACAACCTAGTGAGATGGGAAGCAGCTACAGGTATGGGATGGGATGGCAGGGAACCACCAGCTTCTATCTCTACTTGGAGGGGCTGGGCCTACATTTCCAGTTCAGGGCCTCAGGGAAAAATACCGAACTGATAGGAAATTATGATTTTATTTCTCAGGAGCCAAAAAATCTGAAGCACCATTTATTACATTCAAGTGCTATTCATAAAGTAGGCAATAAAAAGCACATTAAATTAAGTACAAAAATGTCACCCAGCCACCTCATGTGCCCTGTGGTCCCACAAGACAAAGCTCTGAGCTCCGGGATCCTGCTGTGGCCCATCCTCTCCTCCTTTCCCAAAGATCCTCAGCACTCCTCCCATCACCCTCGGGTCCCCAGTCCCTGACCCCAAAACCCTGGGGGTGGGGTACAGTGAGGGTGGGTCTCCCCTCTTCAATTCCTCTTATTGTTCCCCAGAAGTCTTATCTGGGCTCCAGGTCCTGCCCACCCTCCTCTAGAGGTCCCTCCCCTCATTGTGGCCAGAAGGACCTCAGGCCCGCAGGGAGGTCCTGGCTCCTCCTGCCCTCCCACCCCAGCTGTCTATTGTCTGCTGAGGAAGCCCAAGTACACGTGACTGGGCCCAGGAAACAAGTGGACACACCGATGCCCAAAGACCCAGGACAGGGCATCTGGACATGTATCTCTGCAGGTTTGGCCCTTTCTGTTCCAGGGCTGTCCCGGAAGTTGGGAGGGGTGAAGACCCCTTTGAGCTCTCCACTCTTGGGTCTGTGGCTTGTAGAAGAATTCACTCCTGCTCGGTGTGGATATGCCTTACAACCTCTCAGACAGCAAGAATAAGGAGACCAGAGCCAAAAGGGACCACAGCCCCCAGAGGTGGCCCTCTCCACCTTCCCATTCTTCCTCAGCTGAACATGGAAGCCTCAGAAGTAAAGGCATAGAGGGCATTTGGTGCTTTAGAATCTGGGTTTGGGGAATGGTGGAAAGTCACATTACACTGGACTTCCAGCAGGGTCTAGAACAGAGGCCAGATGAGAGGGGTCTTTGTATAAAGGGGAGGCTACATCAAGGATCTGGGGTTTTCCAGTGGTCCCAAGCTCCAGGTCTGGACACAGAGATGCTGCAACTGCGTGAGGGACAAAGAGAGCAGCTCTTTATCTTGCACCCTGTGCCCTACTTTTACTGGACCCCTCCTCAAGACGACTGATCTGAGGGCCAGCTGATCACTTCCATACCACTTCACCCAACTTACCCCTACTACAGGCCTCCCCTTTGCTCTGTCAAGACAGCAGCCTTAGTGATATAACAAAACCTTTATTCTCAGAAAACAGAAAAAAACAAAAGAAATAAGAAAACCGGTCCTGTCTATCTGGTCCCTGCCCAGCACTCCCCTCCAAGCATACCCTTCTTTTGGAGAAAACTGTGAAGCATGCATAGGGGTGGGAACTGAAGGAATCTGGGTTCCTTGGGCAGAAAGAAGTCTTTTTGAGTTAGATACCCTCCTCCAAGTTCACACCACTCCCACTATGCCCACCCTCAGACACACCAAGAAGGGGATTTCCAGGGTGGTGCCACGACTGCCCTTAAGTTCCTTGGGAATAGAGTGGCTGAGCAGCACCATCCCCATGGCCTTCACAAGTTACAGCTCATCCTCATCCAGCTTGGCAAGTCTGGCTTGGCAGGGAAGAGTGTTAGGAATTGGTGGAACTGGAGGAGAGTCACAAGGAGGCTGAGGGATGTCACTGGGGTCCTGAAGAAAGGCTCAAGTCAGAAGATCAAAAAAATAAGGTAATCTACCCTCACTCTACTCTTTTCAGTGTAAGCCCCTAGCCAAGCCACCTCCTCTTGCTAGATAACTTAGATTATTTGAGACCATCATCTTCTCCCTGGGTTAAACTGGAGTGGGGAGGTAAGAAATGGGAAGTAGGAAGGGACAGACAAAAGGAAGGTGGTGGAAGAAAGGAATGATATGGAGGAGGGGGATTTGGAGATCCCAAAACAAGAGAGGCCCTCCCCATTCTGCCCCTACAACCAGGAAACTCCATTCCTCATTACCTGTGTGTCCAGGGGCAGGATGGCTCTAGCCACCTCCCCTTTGGGCAACAGCAGCAGGGAGGAGAGAGAGCCATTGATGGGTGTGTGTGTGCTGACCTGGGCCTGGTCTCCAGGCCGAATTCTTCCAGAGCTCCCCACCCCAGGCCCTCCTGTTCTCCCCAGGCTGTTGGTCTGGCTCTCCCGCCTCTGGTACTCAATTGGTGACTGTAGTGCTGGGGCAAAGAGAGGAACAAAAGGAAGGTTACAGCAGAGACAGGTCCTTTCCCGAGGGGCTCTGCTCAGGCCACCCTCCCATTTTGTTCTGCTTCCCAAGGATGGTCAGCCAATGTAAGCTGCTTGGTGTTTAGGGGATTCTGAGTTATCAAATCTTGAGCTAGGAGTGGAAAAGTGGGAATGAGCAATGGGGAGAAGCTAGGGTCAGAGAGCAGGGGGTGCAGATTGGGCAGTGAGGGATTCAGGAGGTCAAAGGGCTGAGGGCACACATTGGGGAAGTGGGGGGAGCTTCACCATTGAGAAAGTCCCGCTGGCTTTCCAGAATCTGGGCCACTTGCTTGATCCAGGCCTGACTAACTGCAGGGTCTGCAGTTTGTAGAACATAGCGCTGGATTCCACCCTCTGGCCTTCTGGAGGTCAGTGCAAAGCGGCAAGGGTCACCTTGGAGGTTCCCCTCCAGTCCCAGGCAGCTCACCTGGATTGGAACATAGGAGATGGTCCCTAAATTCTCCAGGCCCCCTCTGGCTCCTACCCTCTCCAACGAATCCAAGAGGCACACACCTTCTCAGATGCCTCACCCCCTCCCAGACAGATCCCCTCCCCTGGACCAACACCCTCCCACCTTGATGCTGCTCTTGTACACATATCCAGGCTGTGTTCCACCTCGCACACCTCCTCCCAGGGCCTCACTGAAGATAACGATTTGCTCAAAGAGGAAGACACGCCTCTCTCGACCTCGGGAGGACAGCAGCCCCCCAGCCTCTGGCTCCGTGACCCAGAATGTGTCCTGACCCAAGAGCTTTCCCTGAGCAGTCAATTTGCCCTAGAATCAAAAGATAGTGGCCTTTGAGAAAAAACAAGGAGAAAAGGGGTAACTCTCTGCTCTTCCCTCCCTGACACTTCCAACCAACAGTGGGGTCAGCCCCAGGAGACGACTGCCCATAACGACCTCCCAAGGAGCTCACACTGGGGCAGAAGGGCATTGAACCTCCAGCCTCTGCTCCATCTCCATACCTCAAACCCCCGCAGTCTCCCCAAGGTCATCATGTCATTGCAGCGCTTGGGCACGAAGCACATGACCTCCACAGCTTGCTGGCAGGTGAAGAGAGGAGCACTATCATGGCTGGGAAAGAGGCCTCTTCATATCCAGCCTCCCCCTAAAAACCAGACAGCTCTACACCACCTTAGGAGCTGGGGGAACCCAGGAGACTACAAAGATAAGGTATGTGTGGTGTGTCCTGGAAGGTCTGGGAGTCCTCACCTCTAGCTCTTCAGTATCCACCCCAGCTCTACTGTAATACTTGAGAAAATCCTAAGATGTAGAAAAGAAATGCTCAGGGGGGATCATGAGGACATACTCAGCAGCTCTCACATCATCCCCTGAGCACAAAGATAAGGACCCCCAGGAAGTCTGGGGGCAGCCTTAAGGAACTTTGGGGATATGAATGAGAAAAGGGCTGTTTCCACCTGTTGTGCCCCCAAGGAATAGGTGGGCCTGACCTTGAGTAGCAGCTGGTATTTCATGATCCTCTGCACTGGCTTGATGAGGAGGTCACTGAGCTGCAGACGGTGCCCCAGCTGCAGCCTGAGCTCCTGGGGAACAGGGATGGGATGCTTATGCAGCCTGGAAAGCCAGAAGATTCTGTCCCCTTCCCCCAAAGCAGCTCTGCCACTCACTTCAAAATAGCTGTCCCCAAATTCTGACACCACGTGCTCTGACTTCGGCTTATTCTGACAGTACACCACGTACATATGCAGTCTGCGTTCCTAATAGGGGAAAAGTTCAAGAGCAGGGCGGATGAGTAGTGCAAGCTCGTCTCAGAGCGCCGAGCATTCCCAAGCCCCTCCCATCCAGGCCCCTCCCTCTCAACCCTTACGTGTTTGATGAATAGCTGAGCCAGCCAATCAGGATCCTTTAAACACCGCTGTAGCTCCTGGAGGAAATAGCTGGAGGGATTGGCAGGGAAAAGGCAGGTCAAATACTCCAATCGCACGCAATTTTGAGCTATCTGCCCTGGTAGTGCTAGCCACAAAGCCCCTCCAAACATTCCTCAGGCAACAATGGCCCCTAGATAGAAGGATACAGAGACAACCAAACACCCCCCTCTCCCTTACTCTCAGGGACCCACCACTCACTCTCGATGCCACTCATAGATTTGCTGGATATTCCCAAACACAATCCTGTCTCGGCCTCGAAGACTCTCTGGGACCCCCTGAGCAGCCATGGTAGCCATGTACCCCTGTGGGAAGGTTCGGGTGTGTGGAGCCGGCTCCAGCGGGAATCCCCACCCTTGTCCCCACCCCAGCACACCAAGAAGTCCAGGATGGAGAGGGCACTGGCAAGGCATAGAGGAGCACCAAGGCTCCTAAAATTAGCCATGGGCAGAAGGAAAGGACTGGACTAGGGCTGAGAAGGGAAAAGAGAGCTACCTCCACAATCTGTCCCAAGTCCTCCACGTACATTTTCTCTGTTTCTACCAGTTCACTCAGGACATACCTGGGGAAAACAGGAGTGCACATCCTTTGTTTAGCCACTTCCTCCCCCTTGAACCAGAAGCCCCTTCATTACCACAGCCAACCTCAGAGGAAATTCCAAGTCTCAATTCTAAAATGTATGAGAGTTGGGCAATTTAGTGGGGGTTGGGTGATGATGCATACTTACATACTCCTTTCCAGAGCCTTCTTCTTCAGTTCCTCCTCATTCTCAGGGGCTTGGGACAAAGTCTCCTCCTCAGGTGGCTGGAAGGAGAGAACATCCAAGAGTAAGCAAATGGGTTAGGGAAGCCATCCCAGATCCATTTCTTCATACCCGTGTCTTATCTCCAGGGCCCTCCAACAATGTGGTCAGTAGGGTCAGTTCTGGCAGCTCCTCTCCTGTGGCTAGAGCTGGTTCCAGCATCCAGTTCTGGGGACCAGAGGTCAAGTGTCAGAGGTCAGAGACAATAGCTGTGTCTCCCCAGTGACCAGCGGCCCCCAACCTGCTTCTCCCAGTGTCTTTCATGAACATCTTACATGCTTCTCTGGTGCTCCCTGCTCACCTCATATGGCCCAGTCTGGCCACCGCTTGCATCAGTTTCCACATTGAGACAATGTTTAGAATGATCCAACCATCTTTTCAGGCCACTGACTGGCTCTGGGGGGCCAGGGGAACAGGGGCCAGAGCTGAGCCTGGAACTGGGACCAGAGTGTGCAGCCAGACCCGAGGCAGCTGAAGCCGAGATACTCCCATCACTGCCAGCAATGGAATAGGGTTCTAATGGGGTGGGAGGAAAGAAAAGAGGGATAGCTATTGCTCCAGCTCCAGATTCCAGGTCCCTGGGGAGCTCCAGAGTCTTCTCTCCTTGATGTTCAGCCCCTCTCCCCCAGGGCTCACTCTCTCACCATCCTCATTTGAGTTGGCCAGTATAGAAAATTTCATCAGGGCACCCTTGGGAGGAAGGCTCACCAGGTCTGGAATCCCCAGTTACATGTGGAGGTTCCCCCATATCCTGAGCATGGTACAGATATAGGGGTGGGGGTAGCCATCTGGGCAGACACTGGAAGCTGAGGGTGGCCATCTGCTCTCCTACATCCCACCCCATCCCAAAGGGTACAGACCATTCTGAGTAGTGGGGGAGAAAAAAAAGCTAAAAGTCCATCTGCCACCCCCAGGCCCCCTCCCCCAGACTGCTGTAGCCCACCTCCCCAACAAAGGTACAGACCCAGTGGAGGAGGCAGGTGAGGACAGCTCATCAGGGCTATCTTTGGATTGGGCTCAGGGACAGAGGAGCTGTGATTCGCCATAGAGCCCCTGGTAGGCCCCCTCATTCCTCATTCCTCCATCCCCCATCCCTCTTCAGATTAGCAAAAGGATTTGAGGCAAGATGCAGTTCTAGGCCTGTGAGGACCCTGGATGGGTTTTTCTCACAGCCAACTGACTATCGGAAGGAGAGATGTCCCCTGTCCCTTCCCCAATTTAAGTTGAACTGATAGAAATTTGGAGGCAAAAGGTATATTAATTAAGTCACTTCCCTGGAAAACACAGGTACAGTCTCCAGTCTTTATATCCTTCGGGCCAGGGCAAACAGAAGTCTTAAAACCTCAGCCCGCCCCCAACTGGACACTGGGGCCCTGCGACCTCGCACTCACCACGTACCCCCTGGGCGAAGCAGCAGCCGCATTTTGCCAGCACTTTTCGGATCACATGGGGACAGGCACAGCGACCCCCCTTGTGCCCTCCCCGCATGGCGCCCGGGCCCCCCCGCATCCCCCGCCCGGGCCGGCCATACAGGGGGAATCACGGGGGGCGGGGCGGGGACGGCGCAGGGCGCACACACCCCCTCCCTCCTACCCCGCTCCAGACTTGGGGAGGCGGGGAGGGAGGGAAGCGGGAGGGGGCGTCCAGGGGTAGGCGGAAGTCTGGTCTGGAGGAAGACTGGGGTCTCTGCAGAGAGGGCGGCGCGGGGCCCAGCTGCCGTGCTGGGCGGGGAGAGTTTCCGGAGCCCTGTCGTTGCGGGGCCCAGGGTCCCGACGTCCAGCGCAGAGGGGAGGGATGGTATGGGAGGCTGGGCCGGGATGCGGCAGCCTCTCCAGCTCCGTCTCCGGCCTCTCGGGTTGGGGTTGGTTCCAGGCCTGGGCAGGGGGCGGACTCCCCGAGCCACTGGCGCTGCGTGGGTCTCGGGCAAACAGCTAGCCGAATAACAGGCCGGGCCGCGGCGCGGCCGCTGGGAGGGGCTTCTGGGCCCAGCTCCGCCCTCTCGCGCTTCTCCTGGCCTAGGCCGGGTTCCCGCCTCCTCCCCCTTCCCCTCCTCCAGGCTCTACCACGTTCCCACTCCACGTCCCCGGCGCCTCCGCCCCCTCTCCGTAGCCTGGGCTCCCCCGCCCCGGGTTCCCCCTCCTTCCCACATCTCGGGCTCGGACTGCGGAGCTCTGGGGCGGGGGTTAAACCGACAGCGGGGTCTGCCTGTCTGCCTGGTCGCCCCTCCGCCTCTGCGGAGGAACGGTGCGGTGGATGGGGCTTTGGCCTGTATGAAGATGTCTTGGGCTGGGACTGTGCTTAGCCGCGCAGGGGTGGCCAGGTCCTCCAGTAGGGAGTACATAAATGGGGAGCTCTTTGTGGGGAACATAGGCCAGGTGCCGCCCTCTCGCCGGACCCTTCTTTCCTCCAGGCCCTGCTACTCCAGCTGAGGCTAATCACCAATTAAGGCGAAGTCCTGGAGCCCGGGCTGGCGAAGGGCCAGGGGTGGGGCGCGGGGACACTCCGCCCGCGGGGACTCGGGACCCACCGAGGTTGGGGACACAGCGGATGGAGGGCGAGAAGAGGAGTGGAGGTCTCAGCGATTAAATGGGTCTCATGCAAATTAGATGCGAACCTTTATGCTAATAAGAGCAGTATGTAGTTGAATTCTCCACTTTGCGCTGGATGGCAAACGGTGCCCCACTCCACCCCTAGCCTCTTACCGGGCAGCGGAGACCAGGCGGGGGCCATGTGTTCGCGTTCCCCTTCCTGATAGCCCTCCGTTTGGTCAGACTCTGGCTCGGTGCCCCCCTGCCCTAGAGGGCTCCTCTTCTGGGGCTGCGGGGACAGAATGATCCGAAGGAACCCGCTCTCCACGCCCAGCCAAGACCGACCGCCTCCCCTTTTTCCTTCTGTCAAAATCCACAATGTTACAAAAGGGTCGCCCAAGCTGGGGTGGAGGGAGCGGTTCACCCAGAATGTGGCCAAGGCCCTCTTAATGGAACTCCTGGAGTTCTACGACTGCCCCGCATAATTCCTGGTTGCAGGTAAATTGAATTGTGGGGTTCAGCCCTCCTGAAGCCCCCTAAAGACCCCGACCCCACCGTGGTCTCCATCTCTTACCACCTCCTGCCCGGGAAGGGCGCATGCGCGCAGCATGCCCCCCATGACCCCCAGTATCCGGTCAGTGCGGCCAGGGGCGGGGCGGTCCGGGGGCTTCATGCTGGACCCCTACCCAGCTCCAAATTTCAGGGCCGAGGGGGCACGGAAGCTGGGGGGCTCTGAGGCCTGCGTGCGTCCGGGGAGTTGCTGCTGCCGAATCCACCCCCTGCCCGGCTCCGCCCCCACTCCCACCCCAGCCAAACTTCTCAAAGGGGGTAGGGTTGTTCCTTTCTCTACAACTGTAGTTCAGCGACAAACAAACCCCTCTTAATCCCGATTCTAACGTCGAAGAGTGATGCAGGCCTTCGCAGAATTATTATGGAGCCCACTGAGAATATGCCCTGCCCAAGGCCCTCCGGAGACAGTGAGCTGGGGAAGCACATCGGTTTCCGATCACCACCCCCTCCACCCTCCCCGCCCTCCATAGTAGGTCACGCTCCCCACCCCACCCCCACCTCGTCCCCAGAACAGCACGGGCGTGGCATGGAAGGTTGCATATTTTACTTTATTTTTATTAAATTAAAAGCTAGAGTCTGGCGGCGATTCCAGAACAGGGTAAGGAGGCTCCTTATAGAGGGGGAGAAGAGCAGGAGAAAGACAGACTGACAGAGACAGAGACACAGGAGAGAAAGGACACGTTAAGGTAGAAGGGGAATTGTTTCTGATGAACTCACAAGGCCGGCTCCACGGGGACTCACACCAGCCTGATACCCCCTCCCGGCACCGAAGTTCAGCAGTGGCGCAGTATGTGGGTCTGGGGGCTCAAGAGACCCTCCCCTCATCGCCCTGGTCCTTTCTCAGCTTAGTTGGTGGAGCACAGCACAGACCAGAAAAAGCCAAGGGCAATGGAAGGGGCCGGGAGACTGGGAGTCTGTACTTGGGGAGGACGGGAGGAAAGCCTGGGAGATCAGCCTCTGCCAGAAGGGAGTGGCTCACACTGCACTGAAGCACTTGGCCTGTGGGGACAGGGAAAGGGCTTGCCCATTCCTCTCTGAACTCCTTCCCCAGTTGGCCAGGTCCCCTACTCGGGTGCTGTGGTGTGGGGAGACAGAGGGAGAGAGGAGAACAGAGACTTCCAGCGGTCCTAGTGGAGGAGCCAGCAGGGGCCTTGGCAAAAAGGACGTCCTTCAGTCATCTGTGATACCCTTGGCTCTCAACTCCTCTTGCACCCGAGTCAGGTAGGTGGGGTCTGGGTACCCAAACCTAGGAGAAAGAAATGGGGCCAAGGTTTAGCTGTTTTGCCTTGCTCATATAACCAACCCCCTTGCTCACTTCATTCTGGGTGCCTCATTCCAGTCCCTACCCACTTCCCCTAAGGTTATCCAAACCCAAGATAAACTTAGCCCAATTCTGTTATTGTAGGTTAAGCTGGGCACATCAAAACCAAGCTGAATGTAGGAGAAAGTGGGAAGAAGAGATTGTATATAGTTTGGGAGTAGGCCTCTCCAGTGGGGAGGCTCCCAGAGAGGGCCTGATGTCGTTCCCTCATTGGAGAGGAAGACAGGGAAGAGCCAAGGAAAGGGAAATGAAGGGATGTCGCACAGCTGGGGTCCCCCTGTGCAGCTGGTCTTGTGGTGGATGTCGTTCCAGGTGATGACATTCGGTCTCCCTGTGGTCATAGACGTGCCGATAGTGAAGGTGAGACGCTGGTCAAATGCCTTACGGAAGAGGGTCAGCACCTTGTTGCCCTCCGGGCAGTCCGGGAGGTAGGCCACCCGTGTGGTGCCAGGGTACCGAACTCCTGGGTTTGGGTGTTCAGCCTAGGAGGGGAGAGCAAAGTGGGCAGTGAGCAGCTGGGCACCTTAAGGCCCATGATGCCAAAGGAGGGTTACCCTGGCCAGCCTTCTGTCTGTGCTAATGCTGACAGAGCGGCAACACGCTGACAGCCTTTCCAGGAGGGAGAGACTCTAGGGTTTGGGCAGTAGGAGCCTGTTTTTGGATAGAATCCTTATTGTTAATAAAGTTCTTTCTGCTGTCTCAAGACTCAATTCAGCAACAAATGGATTCTCAGAAGTGAAAGGTAGCCGGTCCTTACTCTGGGTAACTCAGCAGAAATGTGAAAACAGTAATTTATCTTCCAGTCTTCCCATCTCCACCTGAAAACATTCCCAATGCTTCTTCCACTGTCTAACCTTTTCAATTTTTCTATTACTCTTCTTCAGACCTTAGCTCTCTGCCAACAAAACTGGAAATTAGTCTTTACCAAGTGGGAAGACACCTGTGGGCTCCTGACCACTCCCATTTTAAATTTTAACCTTTCACCATTATCTAGGTTTCCCTTGCTCATAAATCTGGAATAAAGTAACTCTGATCTGTTAGGAGGGCCAGATCCCTGCCTGCTGTGTCTGCCTGCACTTGAGCCACCACCTCTCAGAATTCACCTCTGCCAAGAATAGTCATCAACCTCCAAGTTCATGGAGGATATAGTATTCAATACCCTTCTCTCATACCTGATTTTCATGTGTGCCCTGGGGTCATGGAGATGGAAAAGTTGGGCCTCAAAGGGACCTCCTAGCTCCAGGGCACTGAGCAGGAAGGCACACTGGGAGACAGCAAGACTGTATCATATCTAACAAACACACTCACCCTCACCCAGTTTTCCTAGGTCAGAGAACAGGCATGGGGAAAACCAAAGGGTAAGGGCAGGCGGGAGTCTTCTTACCCCCTGGACACCGGGTGGGAAGACATACTGGATGACGATGGTGCCGTACTTCTCATAGCTGGGCAGCAGGAGGGTGGCATCCTTAGAGACCAGCATCCGCCCGTTCTGGGGCTGGTTGCCCACCAGCTGCCCATAGAAGCGGCCACACATAGGGCAGGCCTTTTTCACCTGCAGGGCCCGGGTGATGCAGCCCTCGCAGAATGAGTGCCTGCACTTCTCCAGTGTCTTGGCGTTCTGGATCTCCCCCAGACAGATGGGGCAGGTGCTCTCCTGCTCTTCTGCCTCCTCCCGAAGGCGAGGAGGAAGAGGAGGGGGCAGGGGAGGAGGAGGTGGGGGAAGCCCCCGTGCTCCTGGGGTCAGGAGTGGGGCTGCTCGGAGATGGGGTGGGCCTGGGCGATGTAGCTCAGGGTGCTCTCCCCCACCCCCCAAAGCCAGGCAGCCTATAAGCTCCCCCTGCCTCTGAGCTTTCTTCAGCTCTTTCTCTGCCTCTTTTAGCAGCCCCTTGAGAGCCTTCCGGGCCAGGTAGAGCCCATTGGGAGGGGCCGGGGGCGGGCCCTGTGGGGAAAGCTGGAGAACATAGATGTCAGAAGTCTCGCCATCTATGAGGATAGACACACGGTGCTCCTCTCGAAGCCGGGCCAGCCGAGCTGGGGTCTCCTTGCTCAGGAAGTCCCACACAGGCTTGGAGACAGTCACTTTGTTCTTGCAGGTGCCTCCACAGGCTGCCATTCTGGACAGGACGAACGACACTGCCCCCAGGGTGAAAGGGTCTCAGGGTGGGGGGGTCCCAATATTGACAGATATCAGTGCCTCCTACTTCACGTTCCTTTCCAGCCGTGTTACCTCTATGCTTTCAAAGGCCAACCCCAACTCCTCCCCCAAATTCATTTTCTATCTCCTCTTAAATTTCAAACCCCAGCACCCACTGAAGAGCAAGAACGTTTCTATACCTTTATTATTATCATCTAAGCGGACCATCAGTCTTGGATCTCCTTATAACCCTCCCAAGATAACAGAAACAATCTGCCCCTCCCCACTTCTGAGCAAAAACTGAGTTCTTTAAAGGGGAGGGAGACTTTTTGACCTCCTTTTTGCTCACTTTGATCCTGAGGAGCTTGGAATTGGCATGCAGGCTCTCTCTCTGTCCCTGCTCCCTACTTGTAGGTTGTGTGACCTGGTGGGTGGAAAAGAAAAGGAGGGAAAGTGAGAAACCTCTTCCCTCATTCCCACATGCCCCAACCCAGCAGCCCAGGCAACAGAGAAGGATCCTGAGTGTAAGTTACTGAAAATTGGACTCTTTGGAACATAGAATGGAGGGAACCAATTTAAAGGTGAAAAGTTAGGTTCCCTTGGGAGGCAGACACCTGGAAAGTCCATGGACAATGACAGAAGAAGTCCCTCTTGTTTCCATACTCAGCTGATCAGGACTAGGAGGCGGGCAGTGGGGGCAAGGGTTATGATGACAAATGTTACCATGTTCCCCAGTCAGCCCAGAATCAGAACAAAAACCCCTCTTCCATTTCCTTTCCTTCTCTCCTTCAGAATTCCATCCTCAGCCTTTCCCCAAGGAGCTAAAGGAGGAACTTCAACAGGCTAACTTTCATCTTCCCTTCCCCAGCTCTGAGGTTCTCAAGAAAGCCTAGGGAATGGATAAGAGAAGTCAGGGCAGGAAGAGCCCAGACAGACCGAGGTCTTGCCACCTCCCTCGGATCACGTGGATAAGCATATTTCCTATATTCCCCACAACTCCTCGCCCTGCTCCACCTTCCGAAATAATTCTGGCCCTATTGCTAGGAAGCCTTCCTTGAGAGCTAGCCCAGTCTCTTCAGAAGTCTCTCTGGAATGCAGAGTGGCACCAGCCCCTTCAACTACAAACTTCTCATTGACACCTTTTAAACCCAGCACACAGAGTGCAAGCCTGTCAGCAACTCAGTCTGCTTTAGGGAGGGTGGGGCTCCGCTGGAGGAGTTGATGTTTCCCCCTAGTCTTCCCATGATCAGCTACAGAGCTGTCCCTACAACACCTCCAAATGCAGCTCAAATAGAACGAGGGGCCATTAGTATGACCTCAATTCCTTGACTTGATCCAAAGGGGACAGGCTCTCCATTTGTGCCCCCTTCATAGTCTCCTAAGGACCAGATGCACAGATAGTGAAACTGGACCCCTAGAGCCTCGGATCATACAGTCTGACCAGGGTGGGACACCCCCTTCCCCATCAGAGGGAACCCAGGACCCAGGTGTCCTTAGCTCCAAGTCCTGCTGACACGGAAGAGGGCGGCGGGGCCACAGTTAATGCCGGGTCTCTGATTCCCCTGGAGCAACCCAGGCCGGACCGGAGCCCATTCCTCCCTCCAGGCAGGCCGGTGGCAGGGGCCGCCTCGTAGGGCAAGGATCCCTGGGGGCCTCAATCGAGGCGGCTCCACCCCTCCCCTCAAGACCGCTTGCAGGGCAAGACCCGGAACCAACCCCCCACATCCCCATCTCACCGAGCCCCTAGCGCCCCACCACTGGGTAGGGGGTGCATGTCGGCCAGATCGCTGTCCCCAGAACCCTAAATGGAGGCCCAGGCTGGAAGGTGATAGGAAAAGGATGGGCCGCGCCTGGAGGGAGTCCCCGGCGCCGCGCGCGGGGCAAGGAGGTGAGCAGGGGGTACAGGGAGAGCGGGGAGGGCGCGCGGGGGCGCAAGCGGGGTCCAGGGGGCGCGCGGCGGGTGTGGGGGGCGCCGGGCTCACCTACCTCCCTTCAGCGCCGCCATTGCCGGTCACATGACCGAGGCTGTTGCTGGGATGACGGTCCGGGCCTTAGCAACAAGGGGGGAGATCCCAACGAGGTGGGGGGAGCTTACAGGGGGTGTGGGCTGAGCGGAAGGGAAGGAGGACAGCACCTTCTTTCCCCGTCGGGTGATAGTCACTGTTTTCTTTGACCCCCTCTACCCGGAGATCTTGCCCTTCCGCCCCAAAATAAAAATGGAGGCGCCATCCCAGGATTCGGATGGAGGGGGTGGCGTCGTGGAACCGAGGGTAGGAGGTTAAGTTCCCTGGAGACGCCACCCTTGTCGGAGGAGCCATCTCCCTTTTCTTTCCCAGCCAGCTGGGTGGCGGCTTCTGGGAGCTGGTGGCGGATGGGTGGGTGGGTGTCGGTTAAGATAGCTGGGGAAGACGGAACAGATTTTCTGTGGTCCTTATGCTAGAAGGGCTTTTGAGGAATGATATGGGATGGGAAGAGTCATAGTAAAACACTGGTCCTAAAAAACCATTTCCACCCCCTCCCTCATGTCTTTTCCTAGACTGTTACTGCCTGTGAGCCCGACAACCTCTCCCAGACTGTATTGGTGTGTGCCTGTCATTTTTCTCTTTCCACAATCAGGGATACTGAGGCTGGTACAGAATGAGACGTGTGTATTTTTAAAAAACGCCTTCGGGTGGTGGTAGTGTCAAGTCTGTGGTTCAACTAGAGTTAAAAAACTCTCAGAAAAAAGCATGCTCTGTTCTTCCCACATCAGAGCAGTCTCCACCCCCTGTCCAACTCACTTCCCTGGGGCCACATCAAGCCAGGTTTTTCCACCAGCAAAAGACTTCCTCAGCCAAGTAGTGCAGGATCTCCCAGACTGGCAACCACCTCTGTTTACCCACCTACTTTCTTCACTCCCTCTGTGGGCTGGAGGGTTGGACACTTTCTTCTTGGCTTTCCTAGGACCGTGCTGTACTCTTCCTGCCTTCCACACAGAGGATGTCTTTCCCAGGAAGCCTGGGATAACACCGAATTCCACCTTTCAGCTCTCACTTGCATGCTCTGAGAGGCTCGCTCACCTTTAGAGATGCGAGTGTAATAATCAATCCCAGAACCTTGGGGAAATGGGGGTCACATCATCTCAGTTCTCACTGACCCCCTATAACTGAATCCTCACAAAGTTGGGGAGTAAGTTTTCCATTTCCATGCATGCTCCTCACCACCTTTAAGTTCACAGCCATCTATCTGGAAACCCACCTCCTCAAGTGCCCAACACCTTACAGATCAAAATTCTTCATCTGGTCTCCTCATTCCTAAGCACAGGCTTCCTCCGAAAAGGAAGAAAAAGAAAAGGCATTTCCATGAAGGAATTTGGATTCAATAATTTATTTTTATACAGTGACAGCAATGGGAGTAAATATACAAGGTCTTTTTTTAAATTATTAAAACAGAAAAGATGAAAAACAGAAGCAACAAATGAAGACCACACTGCTCATGATACATCAGCCACGTGGTCAGAACCCCCATTTCTAAAGCACAGCAGCTGCTGGTGTTGCAGGGCTTTATCACGTTTGTTCGACAGGGGAAAGGCAGATGACTGGGTGAAGACCAGCCAGCCAGCCCCTGGCAGGCTATTATAGACGCTCCAGTCCTTAACTGGGGACTCCTCTTGTTACTTCCTTGGGAGCAGAAGATGGAGGAGAGAGGGGAATTCTCCTTTATGCCTGCATGACTTCTTGTTAGACAGATTAGTCCAGCCAGATATAAAGCAAAGACTCTTTGTGCCCCCACAGGCCAGTTGCTGGTGCCTATCTGTGTATTTAAAAAAATGTAGAAACCTCACAGGTGATGAAGGAGAGTAAGAATGACTGCCTTGGCCCCAAAGGCATTAGTGAGAAGGGAAGGCAATATCTGGGTTCATCAGGGCCCTCTACATTCTGGGAATATCACTCATCAACTCAACTATCTTGGAGGGGGCCCGGTGATTGAGTTGAGTTATGGCTCTGATTCCTCTCTGGGGGTGGAGAATGAAGATGACAAAGAAGGCTATCTGTTCTCTGGGAGACACACAGCAGAATAAGACAGGACAGAAAAGAACACAATAACAAATCCAACCAGAAAAAGGGCTTGAGAAAGGATGGGATAAGGAAGTATGTTAGGCATGCACCTCTAGGGAATAGAAGAGGTTCCCACCCTAACACCTCCATCCTTTTGAAATGACCAGAGTTGACCCAGGTAGAGATAGTCCTTTCTGCTAGGAATAAAACCTCAGGGATGGCTAGACATGAAGAAAGGGAATTTAACATGGGAAATGAACCTTATACCCTGGTCCATCATCATCCCAGCTTCTAGAATGACCATACCCCCACTGTCAGGTTCCAGCCCCAGGAGGGGTGTTAGGTCCTGGGGAAGAGCACAACAGTCAAATACCTTCACCCATGTCTGCAAACTCTGGCCATCTCTGGGCTCCTGCACCCAGAAGTACAGGGTGGGGGTGAAAGTGAGGTGAGGGAAAAGATGGGAGAGCAGTCAGTCCTTAGCAGAGACCTTCTCCAATGCCCTGCATAATCACAAGAGTCCCCTTAAGTCCCACCTCCATGAGGTGCCAGCCGGCTGACCACTCTCCATGCCACCTCTGTAAAATTAGCCATATCCCATCATGTGTGCGTGGCAGCACCCGTATCTGTAGTATCCTGAAAGTCCTCCATCCCAGGCCTGTCAGGAAGCATGTGCTGGCAAGTTCTATAGTTACCAGCAAAATTCAGACACTCTTAGTTCATCCCACACAGCAAAGTGCCTCCAGTAGTTGTATAAGCCAGGTCCAGCTGCCCAGTCAGGTCCTGAAGACGGCAAAGAGCCCCCTTCCCCCAGCATCCCTGATATCACAGAGATAACAGGACATTTTATAAAGACCAAGGCACTTGGGAGAGTCACAGTAACAATAACAAAGCAAGCAGACTTGTTGGAGGGGAGGGAGAGAGAGAAGAAAACTGGACAAAGGAGAGAGAGAACGATGTGTTTCTGAGGGCTAGGAAGGGCCTACTTAACAAGATGGAGTTATTTGGATGGAAGGAGCCTGCAGCCTGAATTTAGCAAAGGAGGAAGAGAAGACATAGTGGCCTCAATAACCACAATCCCCACAAGCCTCTCAGAACACTGCCACCTTGAACAAAAAGCAGCAGTCACCACGGAGACAGTCAGTCTCTTAGGCAAAAATGTTGGTAATAAAATCCAGGAATCGCTTAGCATACTGCTCAGGATGGACAGTAGAGATCTCGGCCCCAGCCTGTGAGGAGAGGTATGGGTATGGTATCAGGCCACCCCACCATGCTTCCCCATTCCCTGCCCTCTGGTTCTACTCCACACCATTACCATACCCAACCCTCATCCTTCTGCTACCCCATTACTCTGGCACAAGAGGCTCTCTATTCCCAAAGAGTCAAGACCAGAAAAGAAAGGCTGTGGGAAACTCTCACCCCATGCTTGACAGTCTTGGCTGCATGAGCTGCTTTCTTCTTGGCATCATACTGTGTCAGGATGTCAATTAGGCCCATGAAATACACCTCCTTCTGGGGGGCCCCTGTGGAGAGAAACCAGCAATGAAGAGCAAGTATAGTCCCAATTCCCTTTCCCCAGGAATAAGTCAGGTCTGTTTTGAAAGCTAACCAACCTCTCCACCCACCTCTGCTCTGTACCCCAAGGCAAACCCTCCCTACCCTAAATATTTCCAGGATCTCGCTCACCCTCAGCACTCTGGATGGCATAGACATCAATGAAGGACTCAAACTCTCCAGGGCCCAGGGGCCGATGGGAATGGATGTGGCCGCCAATACCCTCAGGGGAGGTGCCATAGGAGCCCACCAGAGCAGGAGGTCCAGTCAGGCCACACTCCCCATCCCCTTCTGACTCCTCCTCACGCACAGGCCCCTCCTCCTCTGGTTCAGAGCCCCGAATGACGTCGTGGATGCCCAGCAGAAGGCTGTAGTCCATAATCTTCAGCTGCACTAGGAACTGAGACCCCCATGCACAAATCAGTCACCCCAGATCTCCCTTCCCACTCCAAGTTACCACCCTTATACCTCCATCCCTGATTTTAAGGGGACCTCATGGAGAAAGGAAGTGTAAAAATTGAGGGTTGGGAGTATACCACTGCCCTTTAGTACCTAAATGTGCTTATATCTAAGATCATCCTTTTAGCTCATTCTGCCAGCCCTGCTATGGTCACCTCCAGGGATTTTTCATAGCTCATACCAAGAACCCTACACACAGAGACCCCAAAGAGTAAAAAGGGGAAGAGAGGGGAGGAGTTCTTACAGACTGAATGAGAGGGACAACTGCCCTATAGGGAGCAAAAAAGGGAAACCAAGCCAATCCCAGAACACCCAAGTCATCACCTCCACATCTCTCTTGAGCTTCTCTAGGAATACTTTCTTCTCCTCTTCACCAATGTAAACCTTCTGGTTCTTGTTGAGAAAGTCCATATCCTTAAGGGTGGGCAATTCTTTAACCTGAGAATAATTATAGGGGCTTCTTGGGAATACAGCCCTTCCTCCAAAAGACTCTGAGAACCCTGCTCTACCTAGGGCTCTACCTATAACTTAGTGGCCTCTTGTAGAGAGGGATCTTATAGCCCCCCCTCATTTGACTCCATTGTGATGCTGCCCCAGGGGCTGTGCTCATGCCCAGTGGCTTCCCCAGACTCATCAGAAGAGGCTGTACTCCAACACATCCCAACTTCTCTCTGCTTATGGTTTTAGTCAAGACACCCCCATGCATACTTTTATTTCTCCTAAAGCAAAAGTAACTGCTGGAATAAAAGAACCCAGAGCAGAAGATGGAGGGTAAGCATTTTGCTTGTAAAGCCTGGCACCCTTATCCATCCCCAAACCTTCCACCAGGAACAGCCCATGAGAGTGACAAAGCCATGGCTCCCACTGCCCATTCCAGGCAATCCTGGGATTATAGAAGTTTGTATCTCTCTTCTTTTTGGTGGCTTAAGACCAGACTAAATAGCTACCTATTTATCCTATCTTCTTATGACCCCTACCTCTTTATCCTGTCCCCCATCTGCCTCCCTCATCCCTCACCCCATCCCCTAAGTCAGTATCACCTTTTCTTTATCGCTGGCTTCCCGAGACACTAGGGAGCCCTGTGGAGAGACCCCAAGACCAAGTCAGCAGAAGTGGTGAGAAGACAGACTCCCATTCCTAAGACAATACTCAAAGCCACAATCCTCTTCCCATTACAGTGAACATCTGGTACCCACATCCCTTGGGCCCTCCCGCACTCTCAGGCCATCAGGAGCTTCCCCTCAGCTCTAGCTATCCTCTCCTTACCTTGAGGTCATACTTCCTGTGCACAGGGAGGCGGTGGCTGAACATGTTGCGCATCACAAGCATGTAGCTGTCTTCATTGTCCACACTAACTCGGTACATGCCCAGGAATTGGGGCAGCAGCGTGTTGCCATGGCACTTCACAATGTACTGGGGTGGAAGGGAGGAACGAGTGGGGAGTGGCTGAGCAGCAGATACACTAAAAGCCTGGAACGGGAACTCAAACGCCATTCCAGAGTAGGGCAGAAAACTTCAAGTAAAGAGGTTACAAAGGGCAAAAGGGGTGAGAGCTTTCTAAATATGCCTCCGGTTTTCCACACAGTTTCCAAATCCTCATCTCCTCTGACTTATTCCATTAGTTTTAAAGTGCCTTTTCTTACTTTATCTTTATCTTTCTTTGAGATAAGGAAGGTAGGAGTTATTATCCTTACTTTAGACCCTCTTTATTTGCAAGTGGCCACAGAACAAGGATTAGTTATTACATCTGCTTATCAATGAAATGATTTTATCTAAATCAATGTTTCTTGATGGGATGGGCTACTTATAGTAAAAATGTTTGTATGACGACCAATAACTTGGATTCTGAAAAAAATATTCCTGAGTGCCACCTTCTTTCAATACTGTCGCCTACCTCTCTTAATAGCCAACATTCTCGGAAAAACAGTCAGCAATCGATCCATTTCTATTTCTCATTCACACCTCAAACCAGTGAATCAGATTTTACCCTTTCTCCTCAGAAATCTCTCTACTCCTCCCTTCCCCAAATCTCTCAGTTGCCAAATCCAATGGGTATTCTAGTCATTATATTTAATGTGGTGACATTTGGTATTGCTGACCAGCCTCTCCTAAAAATTTCTCACCCTGACTGAGTTCTCAGTACACTGCTTTTCTGATTGTCTTCTCTGTCCTCAAATCCTGGATTGAGGGAACTATAGCACGTATAATGAAAACCGTGGGTTGACTCTTGGTCTCCCCTGGGGGCTCTTTTTGCTACTTGTCCCTTCCGGTCTATCCTCAACCTTCTCTTCTCCACACACTTCTCTTCAGTAATCTTTTCTCTACTCATGGTTTTCCTAGTCACCCATAACTCTCAAATCTAGACTCCTAGTCTAATCCTCTTCTCTGAACTCCATTCTCAACTGCAATACCTGGATAAACTGCAGAACCCCCAAACTCAACATATCTATATCAGAACTGTCTTCCCCCAAAACTGTTTCTTTTTCTTCTTCCCACTTATTCCTAACCAGGAATCTGGCTTAATTCCCACAATTCTCCCATAGGTCTTATTCCAGACAGTATATTTGGTGTTAACACTTTGCGTAATCCTGACTTGGCTACAGTTTATACTCTGTCCATACATGTGCCTTTTTTGTATGCCACAGCAGTTTCAGATTGTATGTACAAATGAGAAGGAATACATCTAAATTGTTCTATTTAGTCAAACAGAAATAAGTATGCAAAGGCTCCTCTTTTCAAATTTCTAGTTTTCAAAACCACGATGTCAAGTGCTTCTTGGGACGCAAAACTGATTGTAGTGAGGAAAAGGGACAGGAAGTGTCTCCCAACTGCTCTGGCAGCTGAGCTACAAGTAGAGAGGGAAGGGAAAAAATAAAGCTGGAGGCCTGACCTGGTGGTAGTTGGAGAGATTGCTATGCATGTCAGCGATGTCCTCACCAGACACTTCTTTGATGACCAGAGTCCGATCATAGGAGATAAGAAAGCGACCATCACTGCCTTCACTTTCACTTGGGGGACTTCGGGTCAGAGACACCTGGGGACACAAAATAGGCTAGAGGCTCTTTTTCTTCTTTACATGAAGATGCAAGTCATAGACCATAGTAATGGTCAACTGAATGTATCTGAAAGTAGATAAAACCCTGGGGTGAGAGGTTGAGCAGGGGTTTTTAACCTGGTGTCCATATAGGGACTGAATATATTAAAGTGAAAACAAAACTTTTAATGTATCTATATTTTCCCCCCAGGACAGAATTCATAGCTTTCATCAGATTTTTGAAAATGCCTGGGACCACAAATAGGTAGAGAATCACACTTGCTAAGGCTCTCATTTCTCCAAATGTGACTGTACCGGGAGTCCCCAGTTGTTAGTGAGAAAGGACTGCCCTCACCCTCATAACGGACTCTCACCAAGTAATCCTGGTCATCAATGCCAAATCGATCACGGAGGTTCCTGAAGACCTGGGGACAATACTCCTTGAACTTGAAATGACTAGGCAGATTTTCCCTGAAATAAGGATAACAATATTACCTTATATTTATGTAAGCTTTTATAGTTTATAAATCACTTCCACACATTATTACCTTATTTGATTCTCATAAAACCCTTGTGAGATCCTTTAAAGGAATATCATTCCCATTTTATAGAAAGGGAGACTATGGCTCAGGGTGGTTGAATGACCTGTTTAAGTTACATGGCTGGTAAGTAGCTTAAGTAGAATGAGGATCTAGCCCACCCAAACAGCAGCATTCCCCAAATCTCAAGCAAGTTAGAGACATCCTAAAATTGGCAGTAGGTGCCATTGTTTTGAAGGTAATAATAATGGCATCTGAATGTACTTACTCTGGGGAATTGCTAGTACATACATATAAGGATATAGAGAACATTGGGAGTTCTTTTAGTGGTTTCTTTGCACAGTACTAAGTTTCTGCATTGGGAAAATTTGACCATCCCACTTGTGAGTTGCCTTCGAAGTCTAAAATCTTCAACTCATTCAATCTTAACTCTTAAAGTTATGTATTACTCTTCTCTAGGAAGGTCGACATGAGAAGGGTGGGGATCCCTGTATACCTGTGGAAAAGATGATTGTTGACCTTGATCTTGGAGCTGGCCTTGAAGTCATCTGGGAGCAACATCACAGGGGGAGGCACCTGGCTGAGCTCATTAATCTGATAAACCAAAACAAGAACAGAGAGGCAGTGAGCAGGGGTTGTGGAGAGCTTCTTATACTCTGTGTCTGAGCAAGAGTCAGAAAAGGGCACCTCAAGCCTCATACCTTTAAAACCACTGGTTATGCACATGCTTGACAAAGGTGAGTATATGTGTCTGAACTCTCCTGCTGCCCAACAAGAACTGCAGTAAGCAACCCTCTCACATGGCCCCTTACACTCCCACCCCCGTGGAACTTCATGCTCATAACAGTCATTTTATATTAGGCAAGCCCTGTAAGCAACTTAGGACTATTTTTAAAGCTGTGCGAAATTCTAGAGAAAAAAAATACCCTCAGCAGACTCAAGACACTCAAGACAAACAGTTCTATACTCCATTAAAAACAAAACAAAAGGTATTTTAAAAGTACACAGGAGAGTTAGTGGGACTCTGAGGGTCAACAGCAGCAATAGTGAAATGTCCACATCCTACTGGAGGCACCTCCTGACACACAGAACCAGTCCTTCGAGACTAGCCTGACCCAGTTCTCCACAGTAAGCCCCCACCTGCCCAGGTGAAGGTAAAAAAAGAGCAGTGGATTTCAGAGGGAATGCAGGCCAGATGAGGATATGAGCTCATTAGACATCTGTTCACTAGAATCAAGCCAAACCACAGCCCAAAGGATGCAAGCACCACACACTCTCCTCATCCCCCAGAACCCACAGTCTGCTAACTCAGGGTGGACGGGGAGATTCCTGCACTAAGAAATCCCGAGATGTGCTTTCTCCCTGGTGTGACCAGAGTGTCTTTCTCTCACCTTCCACAGTGCACTGACCATATGGCTGTAATCACTAGTTTATGTAAGTTCCCCACCTAGAATGTGAGCTCTTCAAGGGCAAGGACTAGATCTAGTCATCTGCATCTCTCAAGTGCCTAGATAGCACAATGTATTCTGTGTTTATCAATGGAATAAATGGATGCTTTGCCTCTCCTTACTTGATCATTTGACAGAGGTTATGAAGTGCAGTCTAACCTAAATCCCACATGTAGCAATGAAACCCAGCTCCTCTCATTCTCACCAAAAAGGAGGACAGAACATATTCCTCTAGGAAAAAAAAAGCCACTTGAGATTCTCAGCCTAAAATTCAGCTACAGTTCTTCATGCCCCCTCCTTGCCACCTGCTGTTAAGCAGGCTGAATCATCACTAAGACATATGTTAAAGGAATTTCTCCAGACACTTCAAGTAAATGTGTGTTAGCTGGAAGATGGGGTATTGGGGCTAAAGTACATATTCTTAGGGCAGCTGAAGCAGGTCTCATGTGTAATGCCCTCAATCCTGAACAAAGGAAAAATCCACCTTGTTAAGCCTCCCAAAGGGATGGATGAGTCACCTGGAAGTTACATATGAAAGGCAGCCTTATCTCTATCAGCTGGCCCATACCAAGTGCCTTAGACTGGATATTCGCTGATAAGACACTACTCAGGGAGCTGGGAGCAGTCCACAGAGCCACAGATGCAAAAGGGAGATAACCAAACCCAAATGATATTCTAAACCACAATTTAAGAATGTGACAAAAATTACATTCTTCCTCACCACCTTCAAGGAAGTTGACTTACAAAAAATTGCCTGTCACATTCAAGGTTACTGCATCCCTCCCACTCCAGAGCTGAGGAAGGGCATTGGCTGTGCTTCCTTCACCTAAGGTATCCTCAGGAAAGGAGATGCACTGGCCTCTTTGTCCTCCTCCTGATTCCCAGGCCATAACCTCCACAGCAGTTCCCTGTTCCTAAAGTTCACCACCATCGCCTCCCCAGGACCAGAGCTCCTCAGGCATTTCTTTGGTCAAAGATCCCCAGCAATGGGGATGCAGTTAAGAATCAAAGGCATATGTACACAAGTCTTGAGAGAGTGCAACCCTAGGTTTAGAGTAGGGTAGCTTCTCTGAAATGCTGTACCTCTGGAAGGGAAAAGAAGGGAGAAGCAGAATTAGAAGGTCCCGGAAGCCTGGAGCTTCCCACAGAGCCAAGGTTTCAAAGTCAAAGACGACGTCTGGAAAGCAAGGTGGAAAGGGAAGTGAGCTATTCCTCTCGTCCAGCCACTCTCCCTGCACCCCTTCCACAAGCAATCTCTCCGGAGGCCTCACACCACCAACCCTGAAGAGCCACTCCCCTTAATGGCCTTCCCGCTGGAGCCTAGTCCTGGCCGGTCCCCGCAGCCCGAGGATGAGGCTGGGTCTAGCAGGGAGGAGGCCGAGTCCTGGATTTCAGGTGGGAAAGGCGGAACTAGAGTGGAGAAGTAAAGGGCGAGAAAAAAGTCTGCAATTCAAAAAAAAAAAAAAAAAACAGGAAAATCTAGAGCGAGAAGATATTCTGTGGGGACAACTGAGGTTGGTGCGCAGGGGCCAGGGCAGCCCGGAGAAAGAGCGGCAGAGCGAGGGGCTCCGAGGGCGGGAGCCTGGAACCGGGGGTACCCAGAAGCACAGGAGCGGAGGGTTCGGGCAGGGCGCCGGGGCTAGGACCGGGTCTCACCGAGTGGGCTACGCCCCACAGGAACACGCCCACCAGAGGATCGGCTGCCCGGAACACCTTCACCTTCTGCTGCACGAAATGCTTCTTCTTGGTTTTGGAGGCGAAGCCGAAACTCGAGCCTGGGGCCGCTGTCGCCGCCGGGACGGTGGCCGACGGGACCGAAGAGGACGCCATGGTTTCCCGCGACCCCGACTAAGTGAATGCCGGTGGCCGCGACGCGGGCTTCCGACCCCGGAAGCGCTGCTCACCTGCGCCGGCGTCAGGGGCGTCATAGAGGCTGGCCCGCGGGCGGGGCGCGGCGGACTAGCTCCGCCCCTCAGCGCCCGCCCGCCGCCACGTCGCCGCGCGGTGGGTGGGCACACCTGGCGGAGGGGCGGACCCGGGAAACAGTCCCTGGCGGGCAGCTAGCGGCTCGAGCACCGGGCCAGTCCTCCGGCGACTGGATGCGGCTGGGCTGAATCACTACTGGGTTGGGGGCTTCTTGGCTGCAAAGTCGTGGCCTTCCGGTTTTGCCCAGTTAGTAAGAGTAACTCCCGCTTGTGACTAAGCCGAAAGCATTTTTTTTACGAAGTAGGAGATCCCTTACGTGGTTCAGATGTATTAGATGTGCTTTTTAGAAGGACCACTCATGCATCATTCTGGAGGGTGCCTGGAATGTTCCAAAGTCTAGGCACGAGATGACAAACTGAAACAGTGGCTGTTGGGGTGGAAAGAAGAATACGGCATCTAAAGATATAATTTGAGGTCAATTTGGAAAATTCTTAGTGGATGTGGGGTTTTGAAGGAAAGGGAGACATTGAGAATGAATCCCAGGCTCCTGGCTAAGGTGAAGAGAGATGACATGAAGCAGTTTTGGTGAAAAGATGAGTTCATTTTGGAACACGTTCGAAGCACCTGAGGGCAACTGGACATACATGGGCCCAGAGCTCAGCATCATGACCTGAGCAGGGGATAGAGATTTAATTGCTGTGGAAACTCTGGGTGTGGATGACATCTCCCAGACGGAGGTTTTTTTAAGGGGCTGGGGGGAGAAGACTGAGAAAGGAAAGCCAGAGAAGTAAAACGACCCTTAAGAGCGGGGCCACAGAAGACAAGGGATTCAGATTTCAAGAAGGAAGAAGTACAGAGCAGTGTCAAATGTCCTGGAGAGGTGGAGCAGGACAAGGATGAAGTATCCATCATATCTGCAACTAGTCACCTTTAGAAAGCAGTTTCAGCAGAACAAGAGCCAGATCAAGGTGCGCTGGAGAATGAATGGGAAGTGAGGACGCAGTGAGACGAAGCTTCGGACTTTTTCAATAAAATTGGTTTTAAGAAAACAAGATGGGGAGTCACTTATAGAGAAATAAAATAAAACACACTTTTAAAGGAGACCTTAACAAGGGAGGAAGAAATCATGAGACAGAAGTTAACAAAGATGCAAACTGCCCAAGTCTGCATTGCTTCTAGTTATTTTATGTAGTGAGTCTGCATATCTCAAGAATGAAGGCTCTAGAAGAGACTCGCTTTGGTACTGAGAAGTGAATTTTATCAGTGCGAGGAAGGAAAGGATCTGTACACACAGGTGAGTTTGTAGGTGTAGGGGAGAGATGAAGAATTTCCTGCTCAATCGTCTTCCTTTGTCCTTAAAAGCAGAGTTGTTGCCTAAGGAGGAGAGTGAGAAGGAATCTTGAGGAGGGAGGGTTTAGAGCAGTTGCTCAGGGGTGGGGCTGGGGACAGAGGATAGGAAACTGAACAGGGGTACACAGAAGGAACCTTAAGCAAAGACCCAGTTAAGTTTTGTAGCCTTTTTGGTTGCCCATGCTTGGGTTGTGCATTTTTCTCCATTCCTCTCAGAAGCTGTGAGGGATGAGCAGAGAAGACAGGTAGGGGTATGCCCTAAAAATGGGGGTTAGATAGGTGATTGTGGTAGAGGATGGTGGGATAAGAGAATTAAACTGTTAGCAAGAGAGAGCTGGAGCCACACTGGAGAAGGACAGAACTGATGCCAGAACAGAGGTGAGAGTGAGGGGAAATAATGAAGAGAACAGGATATCAAAATTACATATTTTAATGAGCTAAATCTACATATATTGACATGAAAAGATCTTCATGATATATTGTCATTGGGGGAAAAAAACCCTATGTGTGAATACAGAGAAAATATCTGGAAGGATATATACCACACATCAGATGCAGCGAAGCGAGTGAGATAGGGAAGGGAACAAAGATTTACACCACCACAGTCATCATTTAATTTATTTTATTTTAAAGGTATTTATATACACCAAATAAATACACACTGGGGTTTGTGCAGTTTGGTTTGTCTTCCACGCTGGCATGCAACATTTTGGCAGATGTGAGTGGGCAGGCCAGGTGCCCCTGGCTCTGAAAGGGCCTTGGTGAGGGGTGGGGATGGGGGAAGAGGAGTGAAGCATCTGGTAACGGCTCTGTGTGTGTGTTCTTATTTATGTAAGTGAATTATATTTCCCTTACATCTTGCTGAAGAGAAAGCTGTTCCTTCTGTCACCTCTCTCCTCATCTGCCCTACACCTTCACATTTTCTTATGTGTTTTAAAAGAATCATTTGGTGGCAAGATTACATAAAGCCCACTGCATTCTTAGGTGCCCTGCTGGCAAATATTAGCACAAGTCTACAGCAGAACAGGTATCTGTCTTCCTCTCTGACTGGGTCTGAAGATGGTCTGGTTAGGCTACCCACCATTTCCCATTTCACTAGGAGTAGTGGGCTTGGGGCAGGGGCAAAGGGATTGAATGCCTTTCCTTGGGGCAGTGGTTTTCAAACTGCTCTCTGGAACCCACAGGTTCTGAACTCTTAGGACTGTTCAAAGGCTCCTCAAATAATGGAGCATTTTCCACCAAATAAAGAAAATGCAAACCGCCCAGGTCACTTTAAGTGATTTTTTATATATATCAGGGTTCTGTGTAAGATTTATTTTGAAAAATATTTGACTATCACCGCCTTGGAATATCAGCGCACACACCCCTTCAGGTATGTTTTTCCCTGTATTTCTCTTTAATTGCTAAAAGGGGCCCAACAGGTAAAGGGAGAAGGGACTTTTTCTCTTGAAGGAGTCATGGGCCAGTACAGCCTGTGTTTACCAGCTGACACAATGAGCTTTCCTTCCGGACTTGGAAGCTAGGTGATGGTTACCCTGCTGCTGAGGGATCCTGTTCTTCCATCTTGGATAAGACTGGGTATCTGGCCCAGTCTTTCCTTCTTGACTTTGCTGGCTTGTGACCTCCACTCTCCATCCCTGCAGTTACCTGGAAAACCACCTTAGCACCATTTGGAAGGAAGGGATGTCTAAAACCAAAACAATAGTCCCATCAATTACATGGGGTGAGGGGTGCTGGGAGAGGAGCCCCCCTGGGGAAGCCTGTGGGTTCCTTCACCTCTGGAAAATCTTCACTGCCCTGTCTTTAAAGTGCATTTAATGCCAGATAGGGACATTATGGAAGGAGTTCAAAAAAATTTTTTAATGTATATTTGGGAAAAGCCAGGCTTTAGCTTGAAAGGAGGTATATCTTGAGATAGATATTTTGCTAATGAACTGGAAGCCCCAAACCGAAAGGTGGAAATGAGAAGAACACGCAACCCAATATAGGACAGAGAAAGGGATCCAGCTCATCACTGTGTCAGAAAAACTTAGGAATTTCTCAGCTTGTTCACCCCACACCTAAAGAAGCTTTCATTTGACCACATTTGCCTAGTAACTATCACCATGGACAGACGAGCAACCATTTGACAGACTGTTGGAAGGATCTGCCTCCTCAATTTTTCCAAATATTTCAAATATTCTAAAGTAGCTCTAGGTTCTGGTCATGAGCTCGGGGGTACAGAATATCAAAAGGCATATTGATGAGGAAAAGAAATGGTTCCTTGAGCAATCCAGGTTCGCAGTCATCCAGGGGGAACAGGAAGAGAGAGGCAAAAGGCAGACTATGGAGGGCAGAGGGTCACACCTGGAATCCCCCAGTTTGGGTGAGGGGTATATAAAGAAAATTCTAGTATAATTTAGCAGTCCTCCCAGTTTACCCAACTCTGTGTTGTGTGGGAAAGAAGAAGGAGGAACAGTCTATTTCTGTATCTTCTTATGATGCTAAGACATGCTTCTGCTTAAGGCTCTGTGTGTGTGTGCATGTGTGTATGAGTGTGTGAATGAGAAGGATCACAGCCCTCTTGCTCCTGTTTTCCCTTTTATCATCTCCGTGACTAACACCACTCAGTGTGAAGACACGTGTATGAGAGAAAGAAGAAACACTCACCCTCCTCCTATTTCCCCAAATGAGGAGGGAATACTATGCTTAGAAATTGCTAAATACATCTTCAGATATTTAGAGAATAAGACAGAGAGAAGAGAGAGACATAGCAGCAGCTTCTGATATATAGGTTCAGAATACAATGAAATACAGAGGACAAGAAGACATCAAACAGTACGTTCAACAAGGGTCAGGGGGAGTTAGTATCAGAGACCACAGGTTTGCAGCATGCTGAGAGAAGAGGCCTCAGTCCCTCTTAGAAACTGGGGAAGAAAGAGAAACAGGTTGTGAGGAACACCCCTGCAGTCCAGCCACTGAACAGGAACAGGGTGGCACTTGTGCCAACTTTGGTTTACAGCCCTGTTCCTTTAAGAACAACCACCGGACACCACCCTTCCAGTCTCTGCTCCTCCACCCTACACCTTCCCTAAGTCTTCTTTACCCATCCCTCCTTCTTGGCTTCTTGTGCCTGTCTTTCTGCCTGTATGTGCCTAGCCCAACACCCTGAAAAACCCCTAGAGAGGGCTTGGCTTAGGCACAGACCAGTGAGAGACTGGCCATGTTCTGTCATTTCTAGTTCTCCAAGGATCCAACGTGGCCAAAAAACAGGGTCCCAGGGGCCAGTTCTGGTCTGTCAAGCAACCATGCAGATGATACCCAAGGACCAGGAAGGTGCCTGTGCTGCTAGAGGAAAAGACTGGGGACAGAGGTGGAGAAGAGGGGCCTTGGCAGTGGGGACACAAATGTCCTCCTCCACTGAGCAAGATGGAAGGGGAGTGCTAACAAGGCAGCTAGAGAGACAGAAAGTTAGGCCTCCTGGGATATGTTATAAAGCTGACTGCTGACACACTGATATGGAGAGTATAGGATCCAGGTGCAGGAATAAAACATCCCCTTGCCTGGAGATATCCTAGTTCAGTAAATACCTATCCTTCTACAATTACTTTAGAGTGGAGGCAGAGGGAGGGTTGGGATGATCCTCCAAGGTCCCCAGGTATCCTCTACATTCTGTGACCCATGTGTGGCTCTAGATTGACACCACCTCGCGCACTTCTTTTGACAGGTGGCAGTGACCCCTAGTGGCAGAAAGGCAGTACTGTGCTTACTACTATGGGCAAAGAAGAAATAATGGGGCAGGGGGAGGTCAGTGTCCAGAGGACATGGGCTGGCAGGAATGCAGCCCCTGGCAGGGAAAGCAGGCGTGGCGGGACAACTATGCAGTAAAAGTTTTGAGATGATAAAACAGTGGGAGAAACAAAGAGGCTGAGGGCAAGAAAGGAGGCAATCTGAGGCTGGTCAGAGGACGCGGCTTGAAGCTACCTGAAAGTGCAGGTGCACAGCAGTCCTCTGCACGGGAGATTAGCTGGCAGCCGTCTCTTGGTGGAGAGGGAAAAGCTTGGCCTGGTCCTCAGCCTCATAGCCACACGGCAGGTCACTCCTGGGGGAAGAGAGCCAGCACAGTCACAGTGCCTCAGCTCCACATAAGGAGAGTTTGCCGCCACTTTGCTCTTTTCCTGCGTGATGATGAGGAGCAGGAACTATTCACATTGTACAGGAGTACAGGGAAACCAAGGCCGGAGACAAGCAGCTGACTTGTCCAAGGTCACAAAGTTCCCAAGGGTAGGAAGAGAAATCCAGGTCAGCGTGGGTTTGTGGCATTTCCCCCAACCCCCAGAACCAGTTCTGTGGAGAAGCCACAGAAGGGATTGGAGGGGATGGGTGCAGCACTGAGGCAGGGGAATTACTAGACCTCCTGGACAACACAGTGACAGCAGGAATGGTTTTCATGTTCTCCTCCTTCCCTGGAAGGCTCCAGGGAACTTTAAGCAGGGCAGGAGGGAAATCTGAGTCTCTTCTGGTACCACCCAGACAACCCAAGTTGTGGAGATGGATGTACCTATTGTCATTGATATCTGTGGCATTTCCTGTAGAGATCATTGTTGAGAACACAGGTTTAGAAGAAGAAAAAAGATGGCGTTAGAAACAGTCTCCTCAAACCCTCTCTCACCCTTACCCCTTATAGAAAAGGACAACTTTTTGGAGCACAGCTGCTGCGTGGGTCTACGGCACTCTATCTTCAGCTACCCCAAGCTACATGGTTCTTTGAGAAGCAGCATCCCTGGCCCCACATGCAGAACAGGAGGAGGGGAAAGGAAGGGAAGGGTGGGGACAGGCATGGAAACAGGAGGGATCTATTTCTAAAAGTCCATGACCCTGAAGGGATGGGTGGTGTTCAAGTTGTAAGTACAGGTCACTTACTTTGCTTATACTTTTCAAAACTGCCATGGGATCCCCAGGGCTGGCTCCCCGTCATCTTCACTTACCATTGTCCATGTTGGCCTTCTGATAGGAAGCCAAGGGGCCGCCAGAAGATGTGGCCCCACTGCTGGTACAGGAGTTTGCAAAACTGGATGGAGCAGAGAGAGTGGCAGCCTTGGGTACTCACCTCCACTATTCTGAGGACCACTAATCCATGCTTGCCCTCAGGGATGGAGCCATATATCCTCCCATCCCCAGAGAATAGAAGACTGTTAACAAACGTGGGTTACAGGCTGGGAGGACTTTTAGTCATAGGTGTGAATTGAGAAAGGGTTAGAAATGAAGCCACTTAGGAAAAGAATTAAGTCTCACCCAATAAGTGACCCAACCGTATGTCTTATAGGGAGCAGAGAGCCTTGCATTGGGATGGGACCACAGCCCATGCCCATGGCCACTCACTACATATCTGGGGTAGAGCTTGGTGCAGCCTGCAGGTACAAATTCTGGTAGTTCTGGAAGAGGCTGTTGGTGTAACTGATGCACTCAGGACTCCGGGTGCCGTAGGGGTTGGTGGGTGAGGACGCTGGGTAGTGGCCAGGCCGGACAGGTTTGGCTGTGGTAAAGAAAGGAAACCAACCCTGAGGAGGTTATTTGTTACCCTGGTCCCTGAGGTCAGTTAGCTGGAGCTGAACTGAGTTGCTTACATATTTTCCTACGGTGGTGGTAGGGTGAGGTGAATGGGGAGGTGGGTTAAGAACCGGTAGTCTAGTTGCTTGGCACTCAGGAGCTTGCCGAACTCCCCCAGGTGGTAATCCCACCCTGCCTGCTGCCAGCCACTCCCCACTCACCGATCTGGGCAGAATGGCCCCGCTTGCCCGAGCTCTTGTACCGCACAGCCTCCTTGATGCGGTCCACCTCCTGCTGGTACCGGCGCTTGTCCTTCATGGCACCCTCCTTGGCCTCCTTCAGTGCACCCTCCAGGGCCTTAACTCTCTCAGCCGTAGCCCTAAGTCGTTTTTCCAATTTAGGAAGCTCACAACGCAGATCTGCATTGTCACGTACCAGCTGTGGGGGAAGCCCGAGGAGAGAGGCCAAGAAAACGAGAGCAACCGGAGAAAGCCAATGGAGTGTGGGAGTATGGGGTGGGGAGAGAGAACAAAGGAAAACCAAGTCAGGGAATACAGAGACCATGCTGTTTTCTTGAGGCCTCATTCCCTTTTCCTAATTGCTCCTCTGGCCAGTTCTTTTCTTCTCCGTGAGGGAACAGTAGCCAGGCATTAAAAAGTCACATCATAATGTATAGCATAAGGAATATAGTCAAAATATTGTAACAACTTGGTATGGTGATAGCTAGTACCTAGAATTACCATGTATATAAATGTTGAATCACTGTGTTGTACACCTGAAACTAATGTAATATTGTGTGTCAACTACCCTTCAATAAAAAATAATTATCTAAAAAAAAAAAGAAAAAAAACCCCAAATAAACATGGAATAAAAGGCTCAAAGGTTATAAACTAAAATGTTAACAGTGGTTATGGATAGTCAGAATCAGAAGTGACTTGAAAGCTTTTAAGTATTTTTCTGTACTTCCTAAATTTTGCATATTGCCCCTTTATATAATAAAAATATTACAACAACAAAAAAGTCACATCATTTCCTGTGTAGCAAAATGTGCTGACTCTACAGAAGCCCGAAAGCCTTATTACAGTGCCCTGTCCCAGTCTTCTGGCCTAGACTCTCCAACAGCTCACAGCTTGTGTCAAACCAAGAGCCCCAGGGCAGCCATGCAGATGAGGCACCCCCACACCGAGGTGGCCTTGTGGGCAGGAACACAGCAGTGGGCTGGAGGGAGGCTGTGGTACCGAGTGCCAGTTAGGTGCAGTGCAGAGCAAGAGCTGAAGCTAGAATATAGAAGCCCCCGCCTCTGCCCCCACCCACACTCACAGTCAGGGCATCCATAAGAAGGAAAGAAAATGTTGCGTTCTCACAAACATTTGTGCTCATTGCCTGCATATTCAAGGATTTCCTGGGCTGTCCTCCCCATTTAAATTAAGCTAGAGAAGGGTAGCAACTACCCTACAGTCAGAAAAGCCTTCCTGATCTTTTCACGGGGTTTCACTCAACGCCTAGGGGTACCTCGACTGCAAAAGGAGTCAGACTTGAAAGATACCAGGCAAATCAGTGTCACAAGGAATACTGGGAGAAAGGGTAGAGCAGAAACGCTCCCATGCCCCTTTGATTTTGGACAATTTACAGATTATAAACACTGGTTTTCTATGACAATAACCTAGCTTAATTAGTAATAGAGTTGTAGCCCTGGCTGTTAAGATTTTATTAACTGAGAAGTTTCTACATCTCTCTCATTTCTCTTTCTAGTATTTTGTCTGCTGAGATAGGAAATTATGAGGAGTCCTCCATCCTACAGGTGAGTACTTTTTGGTCTTTGGGACTTAGAATCAAAGAGGCAGAGGCTTCAACAAGGGAAGAGGGAACAGCTTACAGTTTCCTGACGTATACCACAATATTGATGAACCTAGAGGACATCGGGCTAAGTGAAACAAACCCATTACAAAAGGACAAATAATGTACAATTCCACTTATCTGAGGTATTTAAAGTAGTCAAAATCACAGAGAAATTAGAATGGGATTGCCAGGGCCTGGGGGAAGGAGGGAATGGGGAGATAGTGATTCATGGGTAAAGAGACTGCAGCCTTACCAGATGAGAATTATGGGATAATGGATGATGGCGATGTTGCACAACATTACAAATGTATCTAATAACACTGAACTGTATGCTTAGAAATAATTAAGGTGCTAACTTTTATGTGTATTTTACCACAAAAAAATAATGGGGGGAAAAAGCAAGATGTTGCACATTTGAACACAGAAGGAAAGTGACCACACAGAAATGAAAGTAGAATGGCAATTGATTATAACTGTTTCTTCCCTGGCTTTCAACTTATCCTTAATGTTATTATACTGTTACACTGTTTTATAATAAGCACAGGGGAAAAGATGGTAATAAAGCCCTCTTCAGCCCAAATAAAATAAGTAAACTCTGCAGACTATCACTGGGCCACAGTTCTGGAATTTTTTTTTTCATCATAAAGAGAAAAAAAACAAGTTCTGCCAAGTATATACTATCTCTGCTGGGCATTGAACTGGGGAGAAAAGAAACTTAAGCTCTAGTTTAGCAAGAATATGAGTTCAAAGAATATTTTAAGGTGGACTTGAAAGGAAGGGAATGAAGTATAGGTTAGGGTTTATTTTACGAACCAGTTCAAAGAGCTAGCTGACAAGACTGTTGCACCTGTCTTCAAGGCTCAGATATTTGGCACTAGTGAGGGCGCTCCTGCTTTATACTCACCAAACATCTCCTGTTCTGACTCCTTTGGACTGCCCCTCCACCTCCCTACCCCCTACCCTTGAAACCCAGTCATCCACCTAAGGAACCTCAGCAGCAAGAAGGGGACAGAGAAGCGGCAACTCAATACGCAAGAGTTTTGGCGGCCCCAACCAGGGCAGGACTGGGCCATCGGGAGGGCATCATTTAATTTCCATGCATGCCTGCCCCAGGCCTAGGCACATGGAGTAATCCTCATCAGAGAAAGCCTAACGTCCCTGGCCACTTCTTGTCCCGCTGCTTCCTAACCCTGGCTCAAGTCTGACCGGTGTTCCTGGTGCACAGCTACAGCTCCATGCCTCTGAAACCTCCATCAGTTTCAAACTCTCCCTCCAACTCCACAGGCCTGGGGCATTTCATGCTGAGCAGAGGCAGGCTGGGAACTCTGAGAAAGGGGAACAGGCATGGAACAAACAAGTAAAAGTGGAACCCAAGGTGGCATAAGGAAAGGATCAGGAGGAAAGGTAAAAGGAAAGAGGAAGCTGACTTCCCTAAATCCAAGGGACCCCCGAAGGCTAAGCATCTGGCCTTAAGAGTTCTCTTCTCCACCACCCCATACTTGTACCTGTTTGTGAACCTTTGTAAGCTGTTCCAGGTTGTTCTCAAGAAAGGAAATCTTCTGCTTTTGGGAGTGAATCCCCCCACTGTCCTCGGGCTCCATTTCTGCACTCTGCTTAAAGACAGAGGGAAAGATGTGGCTGTCCTGAGGCCAAACAGGGCCCACTGAGACCGGGCCAAGCCAAACCCACTGAAGGCCACTGGAGAGACCTGAGGATAGGAGAATCGGGGGCTGAGAAGACCCTGAGATGGCACTCACTTTCTTGACTCGAGTCGTGACGTCTTGAACGAACAGTTTGCGAAGGTTGTGCAGGGTCTGGAGTTCCCGGGCCTGGAAAGAATAATGGAAAATTGGGGGCAAATACCAGGTCAGCCTTCTGGCTCTGAAATTACTGGAACTGTCTGTCTACCTAGTCAAATAAGTCATTTATCCTTTGGAAAAGGACGAGTCCTGATTATGGCACAGACTGGTTTTGTATAAGGGCAGGGGGAATGAGGTTAGGAAGACATCAGGGGTGGGGGAATAAATGAAGTCCCCCCACGCCCTGTTAACTTGGCACAGAAGGAAACCACTCACAACTGTTTCCTCCAGGCCCTTGAGGTCCTGCTTGGACTGTTCATGTCGCTCGTACAGAAATCTGGAGGAAGAGGAAAACAGAAGACTCCCTCAGGACTCTCCTTCCTCCCTGTCTCCTCCCTCTCCATTCCTTTGAACTGTATTTTACTATTATTTACTGTACAAGTTACTCATGTTCACTATGCAGAAATTAGAAAACAAAAGATGAGTTTCACAAAAAGCCTGTGAATCTACCACTACAGTCAAACCATCAACATTCTAGTGTCCATCTTGCCAGAAACTTTCTTCTAGGCATGTATATCCCACAGAAATGTTATGGGGTCTTATCATTCACACCAGTTTGTAACCTGCTTTTTATACTTAAGAGACCGTCACAGACATTGTTCTGTGTCAGCTAATATTCAACAGAGGTCATTTCTGGAAGGCCCTGTCTTTTTCCTCCCCCATCCCGTCATATTAGTCTTTGGATGCACTTGCTTCCTGTGGTCACCATATTCACAGCGACCTTGCATCCTGCCCTGCGGGTGTGTCTGAGCCTGTGTGGCCCCAGGTTTGCAGGCGGCCTGTCACTCACGTCAGCTCCTGCAGTTTGATGCTCTTCTCGTGTTCCTCATTCTTCAGCTTCTCATGGTCAGCCTGAAGCTTCTCTAGCTCTAACTGGAGCTTCTGGTTCAGGCTGTGGAAGGCGAGCAGGTATGGAAGTGAAGAAAAAGAAAAGATGAGAAAAGGGAAGACCCACTCCTCAAACACTCTCCTTCCTGTACACATGAGCCCAATTAGGACCCAGATTTCCCATCGGATACCAGAGGCAGACTTGGGCCACTTTTTCCATGGCAGAATAAGGAACCCTGATCTATCTCATCCTGGAGCCTCAAGGATAGGAACTAGTCCTTACTCCCCATACCTCCTGCGGTTAGGCTGCAAGGTCCTGTCTTGTTGGGGGAGTGACACATGGCAGTGAAAGAACTGGATCCTGGGCCAAGAGGGAGCATGTGTGTGGGTGCAGCGAGGCGAGAACAGGGGCTGGAGCCACCTTAGGATGCTTACTCTTTGAGTTCATCAATGGTCTTTTGCTTCTCATTGATCTCGTCCCGGAGCCGGGCCAGCTGCCGGTGGTGGGCCTCACGGTGACTCTCCATCTGCAGCTCCAGGGCCTTCTGCCAACAACCCACCCCAAGCTCAGAACCAGGCTCCCAGACACCAGCTCACTGAGGGCCAGTGCAGCAGGCCCTGGCCACACCCCAGTCATCCCCACACCTTCCCCACTCGCCTTCACTTCATCGGCATCCTGTGTGTCTGGCTCCTTGTCCTTCAGGGCCACTTCATTCACAGTTTCTTAGGGAAAGAGGGAAGACAGCTTATATCATGCCTATATCTTCCAGAAAGAACTTAATATTGTGACCAGAGCTCCAGGCAGGGCAGGGGACATCTGCCCAGAAAGGGCCCTCAGGGATGTTCTTCTGGGTTGGGACAGGTCAATTTGACATAGCAGGGACAGAACAGTGGAGGGTTTATGGTTTACACACAATAAGCTATATGCAAAAGCCTGCTGAAGAGCCTGAAGCTGGCCTGCATTTCAGTCCAATGCACTGGGTGAGTGTGCTGTGGTGTTTCTTCTGATGTCTGAGCTTTCCTTCCCTGCCTGTTCTGGGGTCTCAGGTCCCAGGACGGTGCCTTGGAGGTTTAAGAAGGCCTCACCCTGGGCCTGGAGCCTGGCCAGCTCCTCACTCAGGGAGTCGTAGCACTCTTCCAGGTGCCGCTTCTTTAGCTCCACACCCTGCATGTACTCCGTCAGTGAGCGGATCTTGGCCTCATGCTGGTGGGGGAAGGGGCGGTAAGAGGAGCACATTGGCATGAAGGACACACTCCAGGCAGCACAGGCTTCTGCAAACCCCAGCTCTCCTCCCAGGCCTCCCCTCCTGCTCTGCCTGCCTGAAGAGGCAGGGGTCAGGGGTCACACCTCTTTAGGTCCCATGAGCTCAGAGGGCAGTACCCTCTGAATCTCCACTGCTCTAGTCTGGCCTCTCCCCTGCTCCCCCCAGCTCTTCTGCCCTGGAATTCAGCTGACCCGAGACCCTTGACATAAACATGGGCAAAAGGAAATTTATCCTATAAGCAGAGTCACCCTCTCTCCTCTCTCCCCACAGCATTCACCTGGGAGATAAGGAGCTGGCAGGATGAGAGCTCGCGCCCAGTCACTTCCATCTTGCGATGACATTCAACCTGGAGGTTCTCCAGTTGCCGGCACCGCTTGACCACAGACTTGACTTCTGATTTGATTTTGCTGATGTAGAGTCGGGCCACAGTGAACTCCTCCTCGATGGCGCCGCTGATTTCCACTGGCTGTGGGCAGGGAAAGGAGGGAACAGATACTTCTCTGCTTCAGGGAGCCTGTATCCACTCCCTTCCACTCAGCCTACCCCACCCCCCACACCCAACACACACACACACATACACGGCAACTTAGGGGCAACAACCGTATTTTTCTCAACAACTTTTAGCAGCTATCAGCTGGCATTTGATACTAAATCCCTCTAATGTGCGCTGAATGGTGCAATTCCAACAGTCACCCTCTTCTATCTGACAGCAATACGATTTTCTTTTGTAGTCAAAGTGATCTGCTTGATCAGCCAGATGGGTCACTGCCAACCTATAGATGTGCATATATCATTCCTGACTGTGCCCACCTCCAAATCCTGCTAATGCACATCTCCACTGCTTCCTTACTCAGCATCCTTTGGGAGGTATATTTTCAGTTGAGTCTATATAAAATACTGCTTGTTTTCCTATGTCTAGTTTGAAGGCTTGTTTCCCAGATCTTTGGCCCACCCCTCTCAGTCTCCCTGAGGGCCTGGATTGTCCTGCCTTGCATCTCCTATCCGTGCCCAGAATAAGAGCCACCTGAACAAGGCTTCTTCTCCACTCACCAGCTTAATCTCCCCGTTGCCCACGATGACACTGAACTCACTCAGGTCCTTCATCAGTCCATTCAGCACCTCAGCAATTCGTTTTCGCTGGTGTCCACTGACCTCCTGTAGCCGCTGCAGCTCAGACTCCAGAGACAGCATGGTGGCCTGCGGACAGCCCCTTGGGTCATCCCATTACCACCTTCCTGCCCTCCTCCCCAGCCCAGGCAGAGGCCTCTCCCTTTGTGCATGACCTTGAGTACTGCTATAAGCTCTATAGAAGCTACTGGAAGAGAGAGGGGTCAGGAGGGCAAAGGGCAGTGACAGGATGGGGGAAGGTCTCACATCATACTGAACAGCAGTGCAAAGCTGTAAACATGATGCAGCCCCTTCAGGAAGCAGAGGCCCCTTCGGACGTGGCTGACATTCAAAGGCAGGGAGCTCTTGGACGCCAAGTGGCCACTCACCACCTTCTGAGATAGCTCATCCACCAGAAGCTGGTTCTGCTGGCTCTTTTCCTCCACTTCCTGGGACTTCTGGTCATAGTTCACAGCTAGCTCCTCCAGGGCCTGCAGCACTTCCTTCACCTCATCTTTAGCAGCATCATTCTCTGACTGCAGGTGGCTCAGCTCCCGCTGGACCTTCTCATTGTCTCCTCGAGTGGATACCAGCAGCTTCAAGGGAGAGACAAGGCATATGTGAGGGAGTCTGCCACCAGTGGCCACCTCTGTGGCCCCGTGATCTGAGGAAGCTGAGCCCCCCACCCAGGCAGGGCTCCAGGAGAGAGACAAGGACCAAGGCAAGAGTCAAGAGGAAGGAGGCTTTAGGCTTCATAGAAATAGGGCAGCTGAGTGGAGAAGCACCTAGACTCCAAAACCTGTGCTTTAAGCAAAGCCCTAATTGAGTCCCCAGATTCCAGAGTTTTAGGGGGTGACTAACCCCAAGGAGAATGCCCTTTCTTCCAACTGATTGTAAAAGGTCTGCCTGATCCCTTCATGGGTGAAAACACACCCCCTCTTCCAGTGTCCTGCCCTCCTTTCCATTACCTCTTCTTGGTCCAGCATCTGATGCTTGAGCTTCTCTATAAGCTGACTCTGCTGGTTGATCTCATCATCCTGTTGGAGGCAGGGTGGGGAGTGAAGGAAAGCTGCCCCTTCCCCTCTAGACTGGAGGGGATGGGGTTGGGGTACAGCTAGGGTCCCAATAAAAATCCAGATAGTTTAGGCTTTGACTTAGAAACCCCATATCCTGAAAAGAGGTCTTTTCCTTGGCTTCTTTCCTCGACTCCTGCCCTCACTTTTAAATTCCTTTCTTCCCAGAAGTTGGTATAACCTTGACAATACATGGCAAAAGCCTTTAAATGTTCATATCCTTTCATCTATAAACCCTACCCTAGCACTGCGTTCTAATCAAATCATTCCAAAGCAAAGTCTTATATACAAGAGGCAAAGAGAGTCACCTCAGAGTTATTTGTAATGTGAAAACCAAATGATCAAAAGCAAAAACACTAGAAGCCTGGTAATAAATAAATGGCTAACTACATTTTGATAAACGGACTGTTAGGCAGCCATTTCAAAGTATTTTTAAGAAGTGCTGTTAACAAAGCAGGAAATTGCTCTTCATATAATGTGAATGATAAAAGTCAGATTCGAAGTCATATATATATATATAGTGTATCTCAATTGCATGGTATCTGCATGAAGAAAAGCAAAATGCTAATAGTGTCATTTCTGAATGGTGGCGTAATAGGTGATTTAAGTTTTCTTCTATATATTTGTGTTTATCTTCCATATTTCCAAATAGCATTTATACCTTTCAAACTCAGAAAAAGGCAGCAAAATCTACTTCTTTTATCCCTCACTCCTCACGCCTGGCTGATCTCACCTTGTCATCGAGCTGCTTGTAGAGGCGGCGGATCTCCTCCTCATATTTCTGCCGCTCCTCTGGTGCGATGCGCACCACGATGGATGAATTGTCATTCACAGGCGTCTCCTCACAGAGCTCAGCTCCCAGGGCTGCATCCTCCCCAACCAGGCGCTCAGTCTCAGGTACATTCTCCCCTGACGAAGGGGCAGGACAAGGTGAGGGACGGAGAAGAGGAAGCTGTACCCACCCTCACTCCATAGGCCAAGACCTCCAGGCCTCCATCTCCCTTGCCAAGTGGAACTTCAACCTTTTCAGGGGTGAAGTATCAGAAGGGTACTCAGCTCCTGCCCCCCTTCACTCTACTGCACCCCTCCAGAAACACAGCTCTTCTTGGAGATGGGCCGGCCCTTAAAGCCCACCCCATGCAGGGCTCTCTCTGGCTCCCTGAGCTGCGCCTTCTCCTGCCACCTCCCACAAGCCCTCTCTAACCGCCACGCCACCGGCTCAGCTCTGCCTCCAGCTTTGCAATGGTCTCCTTCTGAGTCTTTGTCTTCTCCTTCTCCTTCTCGTATTTCTTCTTCCACTGCTCAGCAGTCAACTCTAGATTCACTGAGGCAGTGTTCTTAATGGTCTTTGCCCTGGGTGAAGAGAACAAAGAGATGAATGCTCCCTGAAGGCTTGCCTGACACAGGGGAGAGAGCAGCAGGGGTGTGAGCAGAGGGCTGGGGACCCTGCCACCGACCGCTGTCCGAACATCAGGGTGGACTTGGTCTCTGCATCATTGTAGCTGGAAGGCGAACAGCAGATGAACATAGTTGTCCGGCAGTTTCCTCCCAGAGAGTCCTGGAGAATCCGTGTCATTTTGCTGTCACGATATGGAACATAGCTTTTCTGGGGGAAGAGGGAGACCATGAATCAGGAAAATAAATTCAACAGGAGAATCAGGAAGGGTAGTGGTGCCCATTAGGGACTGAGCGTCCATGATGGGGCATAATGAGAGTGTGGTATCAGGAGAACGGGTGGACCAGGGCCTAAGGGAAGCTCACAGTGCCCTCAGCCAGCGCAGAGATCACGTTCCCCAGGGCTGACAGGGATTTGTTGATGTTCTTTGCCTCGTCCAGCACAGCTCCCTCCGCTCCAGTCTTGCTGACCTGTCAGGGCATTAAAGGATCGAGTGTGTCATGAGCAGCTGCAAAGGAAAAGGCTCTCCCTGCCTCTCCTCCACTTAGGGGGGCTCAATAGGATGGGAGGAGACAGGGAAAGAGGACAGAGAAGGCTCTCTTCTGCCTGTATCCCTAAACTCTCCTGCCATAGGCCACCCCCTCTCACCTACATATTATACATATTACATGATCCCACACAGATGAAATGTCCAGAAAGGCAAATGCATAGAGATGAAAAGTGGATTACTGGTTGCCAGGGGCCAGGGAAGGAGAGAAGAGGGAGGAACTGTTAACAGGTGAAGAAAATGTCCTGGCCTTAGTGATGATGGTTGCACAACCTTCCAAACATTCTTTAAAAACCATTTAATTGTACACTTTAAAACGGTGAACTTTATGGTCTGTGAATTGTATCTCAATGAAAAAGCTATTTGATTTTTAAAAAAGCCCCCCGCCAGGCTTCCTTCTCTGCCACACCCCACCACCCACAGGACCCCCAACCTTCTCGCTCCCTGCCAGGTCCACTAGATACAGCTTCCCGCTAAGCTTCTGCTCTGTCTCCATATTCTCCTGCTTAATGTTGATGAGGAAGATGCTATGGCTTCGGGAGCTGTGTTCATTCATGTCTGCAGGAGCAAAGGAAAACCAGTTACAGTGCCAGTGCCAGCGGAACTGATGCCCTCCGCGCCCAGCTTCCGCGACTGCTGCCCCCACCCACGGAGACATGAGGGGCCCACCAGACTGGCCCCACCACTCCATCTCCTGGGCCACAGGGCCTTGCAGACAAGACTGACCTCCTCTTCTGGAGGACACAGGCTTCCCTTGCTCACTTTCAAGTCCCTTAGCCTCAGAGGGCAGAGAGGAGAGACAGTCCCCCACATTCAAGAGCCCCTGAGATTCCCACTCACTGGTGACAGCCACATGACGATTCGATTTCCCCTCATCAATCACATCTAAAATCTCCTCCGGGCTGGACACAAAGCGCTCAGTACAGCCCTGCAGGGGGCAGATGGATAGTGACCCGTAAAGTTCGACCTGCAAATTGAGTTACCTGCACACTGGCCAAATGACCTTTCAAGACAGTGTTTTTTCCAAGCACCCAGACTCTCCTCAGCCCCTTGGCATGTCTCACTCCTCCAGGTTAACCACCTCTAATTTCTGTGTCACTGGTCTAGCCTCCTCTTACACCCATATGCTTAAAATACTAACCCCATCTGGATGCCCCTAGCCCCACTCTCACCTTGACAAATGGCACCCGGTTCTTGTCCTCATGCACAGACAGATTGGTCTTGGTCACTGAATCAAGACAGTGCAGGGTAAGCAAAGTCAACACTTCCGCCCTCAACCCTGTACCCTGTAGTCCACCCACATAGTGGCCTCTTCTATTGAAAAAGGGAGGAAGATGTCCCTGTGAAGCCTAAAGTCCCTGCACACATTGAAGACTCAGTTTCTTCTCCAGGATTCCAGCCCCAGGGATCCAGCTCATCTCAGCCTGTTTATACATAGGCCTGGGCATCTAAGCTCATCTCCTGACCCTTTAGTTTTTGGAAACCTTGGTGGGTGGGAGCAAGGGACACACTATGAGTGAGTGTGCCCTCTGCACCTCTTGCTAAACAGTTCCTGACCCCAAAGGCAATGTGATCTCTCTTTCCCTTGCCCTCCTCACACCCACACCCACCCACTGGGGTTAAACACCACTCACCATCCAGAAGGTCACGAATTTTGTCCAGGTAAATCTCAAAGTAAGAAACCTGATTAAGGAGAAAGGAAGAGTATGAAGAAAAGAGGGCCTATCTTGGATCTGACACCGGGACCGTGAGCTAATGTGATCCACTCAAACCATGGTAGTGGGAGGGGAAGGGCAGAAGAGAATATCTTGTTGGAGAACAGAGGTAACGGTAGGGGAAAATAAGTTGGGGCACCCAGGACCTCAGTGGGCTTATACCAGATCTTCCCCTCCCAGTCCCCATCTGAGGACACCTAGCTGTCATGCCCTAACTACCTTGATGTGGAACTCGAGGTTCTCATCCATGGAGTAGATGTGGTTGAAGATGTCTCGGGCAATTCGAGGAATGATTCCCATCAGCTGGGGGTCATGCAGCTTTCCCTGGGGAGTAAGAGTGTCCCAGAATGAGGCTGGGGCTCAGGAAGACTGAGACAACGCAAGAGGTATGCAGGTGGACACAAAGGTAATGGTCACTGAGGAGACCATCCTAAGGTCGGAGCCAGTCACCACCATGTCTACCTTTCAGTGGAAGGAGGAAAGAACTGAGTAGCTCTTGGGACTTACATTGCTGTTGCTTTTTCAGATCAGAAGAAAACTGGAATAATGGGAAGGAGGGTAAACTGCAGTATGCTGAAGGGATTCCATTCCACTTTCACTGTAATATTGCCCCTCAGCTCATCCTTAGACCAGGCAAACCGTGATGCCTAGATCTTCCCCCAGTGAGGTTCCTTGGCCTCCCATTACCACTGCCAACTCCCACACCATCGTGGAAGTCAGAACCCTCACCTCCATGGTATGTGTCTTCCCTGAGGATGTCTGACCATAAGCAAAAATGGTGCCATTGTAGCCAGCAAGGACATCTGGAAGAAATGACAGAGAAGGAACACTGGTGGGGAGAAGTCGGGTAGGGAATGGGGAGCCTGGAAAGCACATTCTAAAAATCCACCCATTACCTTTGACAATCTGCATGGCACATGCATGATAAACTTGCTCCTGAGTCGTGTTTGGAGGGAATACACGGTCAAAGACATATGGCTTCCCCTGAGTGGAGATAAAAGATGGCAGACATCAGCAGGCAGGGGGTGAAAAAGAAAGGCTGTGGCCCCTTTCATCAGGCTGAGAGGGCAGACACTCTCCAACCCCCTGTATGTGTGGCTGAGCATGGGGATGAGGGAAATGAGTGGGAGAGAGGAGCAAAACTCGTGACACCAAGAGTCATGTCCATGCGGTACTATGTCCTTGAAATCATGTTCATGCGGTACTGTGTCTCTCCCTGTGAGCTTGTGTGTGATGATTTATCACTCCACTATCCCAGGCCCTCTCCCTGAGAACCAAACAGGAGAAGACAACAAGGCCACCGGCAATGGAGAGGAAAGAACAATTTGTTGATATTAAAAATCTAAGTTTAAAAATACCTTCTTCAACAGATCCATGCATATCAATATGTAAAGATCTTCAAGATACATTAAGTGAAAGATGCAAATTAGGGACATAGGTATACTATGTTCCCTATCATGCAAATGAAAAATATACATATACTGAACAGCTGAGCTGTTGTAGAAACATTCACTCTCTGTAAAAAGAATATATGAAATTAGAAATGTGGATCTCCCTTTTAAAGAATCAGTTTTAAATAAAGAGAAACTGAGGTAAATCACTTAGACCTACAAGTACTTTGTAATTCAGGTCATATGTTATTAATCATGTGTGCTGGTAGGAAGGCTAAAAATACAAAATACAACCCAGGGAGCCAAAGAATGAATGTATTTGCTATCCAATCATATTGAAGGGAAGATCTCTGCTAAGATGAAATGAGACTATGCTTGTTCTCCATCATAAGTTTCTCAGTTGTGTTTTCCTGCCATTCAGTATAAAGTGACTATGACTTAGCTGTTGAATTGTTTTGCTACAGAGCCTGTCTTTATCCAGTGGAAATGTAAACCTCTAAGTCTATGAACACCAAAGTTTGGGAGACACATTCTAACTAATTAAGGGAAGTTATAAAACAACCAGAGCTGGAGATGTGGCTCTGGGTATATTTACAGTATTGTATCACATATATAGTGAATTTTTTCTAGAAGGAATTATACAAAAATATTAAGAGTGGTTACTTTGGGGAGAAACTGGAAGAAAGGAGACTTTCATTTTTCATTTTGTATCCTGGATTTGTTTACATTTTTAGACCATGTACAAGTATTCTTTTTTTCTTTTAATGTGAAAGAGCATGAGACAATAGTGCATTATTGTGTTTCTTTTTTACTTCTTTGCACAAAGGAAAATTAATATTTTTTAATATTTAAAAGATTTGCAAAAAAAATCTGGGTTATGAAAAAAATCTACCTGAAATATTAAACTGGTCTCTCTGTGGGAAAAGCCTCTGAAGCCCAAAAAAGAGAATCTACAACAAGAAAGAAGCTGTGAAGGCACTCACTACAATGGAGTACTGTAAACTGGTAGAGCCTTTCTGGAGGACAATTCTATTAAATATTTAAATATCCATACTATTTGACTCTGTACCAGTGATTCCAGTGCTAGGAATTCATTTTAAAACACTTGCTTAATCATGTCAGGATATGTATAGAAGGATGTTCATGGCAACCCTCTGTATTAAAGAAAAACAAGAAACATCCATCAATAAGATGTTATGATCCCTCCATACTCTACCTCTGTTAAAATGAGTGAGGTAGGTTTACATATATTTGACATGTCCAAGATAGATTATGTCACAAAATAAAAACAATGTGTACAATGTGATTATATGTTTAACAAAGCATATGGATATAGTGGCCTTAGAAAGAAGATGTGGAACACTATACACAGAACTGTTAATGGTATTATCAACTAGAGAACAGAATGACAGGAACTTATGCTTACTACATTTTTTTTCTGTGATATTTAAATGATATACAGGGACAACATACTACTTTTAGATGTAAAAAATAAAATATTACAGATGATGTTAAAGAAATTTATGTAATGACATGACAAGGTATACACAAAATACTGTTAAGCAAAAGAAGTGATTCCATTTCTGTTAACAAAACATATTATGTATATGTATATGTGTACCTTGTTTAGAAAAACACATCAATAGTGATTATCCTTGGACAGTAGGATTTTAGGAGTTTCTGCTTTTTTAGATTTAAAATTTCCCTAAAATTAAAATACATGAGAAAAATAAGAAAATTTGAAGTTCTTTAAACAAAGATATAAACATTCCTACTATATCAAGAACTCTCATAAATTAGTAACAAATAGGTAAAAGTAAACAAAAAAAATGGACAAGAGCTAAGTACCAACAACAGAAGAAACACAAATGTTCAGTAACATAAAGATGTTCAACATTTGTGAAGAAAAGGAAACTAAAACACCACCACCATTTTTTACCTACCAAATTGGAAAACAAAAACTTAACTGTAATACCTAGTGTAGATAAGGGATCAGTGAGGTATAATTTCCTAGAAGTGAGCATCCTCATTCTTTTCTGACAGGACATTAAAACAACTTTTATGGAAACAATTGTCTTGAATTGTACATACCCATTGACTCTGATATTCTACTTCCAAGAATTCACACTGTGGAAATACTTGTAGCAAATATTTAGCTACAAGAATTTTATAATCACAATGCTTATAATAAGGAGAAATTGAAAACAACTAAGGGAGTAACATTTAGGGGACTGGTTAACATAAGGAATTGGTTAAATGATGATATGTGCATATTTTGATGCTTTGTGCTATTTAAAATGATGTTACAATAGAATATCGATAAATCTAAAAAATGTGCTGAGTGAAAAAAACCACACAAAAGAGTACATGCATACTGTATTATTTCCTTTATATGAAGCTCAAGAACAGACAAAACTTATCTGTAGAGATAGAAGTCAAAATAGTGGTTGCCTGGGGGTGATACTGACAGGAAGGGGACACAAGGAAATTTTCAGAGGTGATAAAAATGTTCTAGATCTCAGTTTGAGGTGGTTACAGGGGTGCCAAAATATGTCATAAAGTTCACTGAGCTGTTTACATAGGATTTGTGCACACACTGTATGTAAATTATACCTGTGCTATCATAAAATGATGTTATAATGGCTCTTAAAATATGAATTGATGTACGTCACTGTTAAAAAGAGAAATACACATTAAGACTATAAAATACCATTTAACCTATCAAAGTGGCCAAAACAAAGTAGTTTGATGATTTTGGAAGAATTACATTGGCGAGAGCATGTATCAGCTGGGTCCAACTCCATGAAAGGCAATTTGGAACTAGCTCTTAAATTTTTTAATGCATATGCCTTATGACCTCCACTTGCAAAAATGTATCCTATAGACATACTTCACATATGCAAAATATATACACAGACAAGGTCATTCAGTTGTTTGTAATAGCAAATGATTAAGACAATCCTGAATGTCCACCAATAAGGACCTGATTAAAGAAATCACAGCACAGCTGTACAACAAGTTATGCAGTTGTTAAAAAGAATGAGATCTAGCTTTACATGCTGATGTGGAAGTATCCCCAAGACTCATTGTTAAGTTAAAAAAAAAAACAAACAAGGTGCAGAACAGTATGTATTGTATGCTACCATTTGTTTAAAAAAAAACAGCACATGCTTGTGTATATGTATTTGATTGTAAATATATATATATTTGCTTTTGGAAGGATCCACAAAAACTGGTAAAAAGGTTGTGTTCTGAAAGGGAAATTGGGTAGAAAAGAAGGTTAGGAAGGAGGCTTGCTTTTCATTGTATACCTTTAAATGGCATTTGAATTTTGTCACATGTGCATGTAAGACTTGTTCAAAAATTAAACTTTTTTAAAAATAAAGTTATGTAAAATATTTAATGATGGTAAAATAGTCATTATAGTGAAAGGATAGGTTATAAAACAATATATAGTTTATGATATACTTTTATCAAAATTAATATAAGTATATATGGAGAGAAAACCCACTGGAAACAAATACAACAACTGTTAACAGTATTTTTCTTGGGGTGGTGGGATTTCAAGGGATTTTTAGTTTCTTTGATTTTAACTTTGTCAACTATTAAAATACATTGTAATCAGATCATGTTTAATATTATTAAAGAAAAAAGCTACCTAGATCTTTTTTTAAAATATTTGAGTGAATTTATGGGTTATTCATAGGACTTTTGTGACTTTTTCATCCTTTCTAACTGAACAGTTTATCATTACATTTCGTTACAAAGAATAAAATCCCTATTACATAGAATAAAATCATTCACTGTTACAATTAATGGATTTAAAGTGCCACTGATGCCTCTTCTCCTCAGTGGTAATATCTTCTTGTATTTTACTTTTTAACTGAACCTCTGGAATTATAATCTAATTCAATGTTTCTCCCATCCAGTGGCCAAGAAACAGAAACAAACAAACCATGGCTCTCTCAGGCCAATGGTTCTCAGATCTTCACCAGTGTTGATTATTCATGCTTCTTGAAGCCAAGCGGTGTGCAGCCAAAGCGGATTAAATATAACATTTCAAGCCAATGCCCCGCCCTTCTTCCCTTTTGGGAACAAGGGCACCAACATGGACACACACACACAGAGTTACAGGATTCCAGAGAAGGTTGTAGATACTTCAAAATGAAGGGTGCTCTCCAAGTGCAGAAGGCAATTATTGTCTGAGGAACCCCGTTTCCACAGCCTAGGCTGGGAAGAAGGAAGAGAGCAGAGAGGGAGGAAGGGTGGCATTCTCAGTACTGTGAAGATAAAAGATATCCATGAGCTAAAAATGGGTGCACTTGGTAATCTTCTGAGCAGAGACATGGAATATCATTTCAGGGGTTCTGAGAAGACCTGCTACCACTCCCCTACTTGCATCTGGGTTCTTAAATGCCAAATCTCGTTCTTTCTTTTCTTTTCTCTTCTCTTCTCTTCTCTTCTCTTCTCTTCTCTTCTCCTTCCTTTCTTTCTTTCTCTTTCCTTCCTTCCTTCCTTCCTTCCTTCCTTCCTTCCTTCCTTCCTTCCTTCCTTCCTTCCTTCCTTCCTTCCTTCCTTCCTTTCTCTCTTTCCCTCTTTCCTTCCTTCCTTCCTTCCTTCCTTCCTTCCTTCCTTCCTTCCTTCCTTCCTTCCTTCCTTCCTTCCTTCCTTCCTCTCTCTCTCTCTCTCTCTCTTTTCTTTCTTTCATATCATTAATCTACAATTACATGAAGAACATTGTTTACTAGGCTCCCCCCTTCACAGTCACTGTCCATCAGCGTAGTAAGATGCTGTAAAGTCACTAGTCTTCTCTGTGTTGAACAGCCCTCCCCGTGCCCCGCCCCCACACTATACATGCTAATCATAATGCCCCCTTGTTCTTTATTTCTTTATGTTAAGATTTTTATTTCTGTTAAGTGTGAAATTCTTTTAATTCTCATTGATCATACAATGTATATTAATTATACATTAGTTTTCTACTTTTTCTGCCTCTAACCTACTCACATGGGAAACACTGGCATCATTTACATCTCTCATGGCACACAATTACTTTGAGTCAGACTGTAGTTTGTTGTGGGGTGGGTGCTTATCAGAATCTGGGGGAGTGTATGTACAGTTAGCAAAAGCCATTTCTGATGCTCACTCCCAAGCCTCTACCCAGACTACTCCACAGCCCACATCACCACCTAGACCAAAACTCCCTCTAAATCTCCAACATCAAGCAGCATACTTGGCCCATAGGATATTCGTTATAAGCATTTGTTGAATAAACACAGATGTTGATGGAGGAAGAGAACAAGAAAATACCACGGACCTGGAAGTTTGGATGAGACAACTAATAAGAGGTGATAATGTTAAGCACTCACAGTTGTGTCAAAGGCTAGCCTGTGGGGAGATGGCATATATAAAATAGTAACATCTAACTCTTTCTGGAAGTTTATGATGTGCCTGTCTCTGTGCTAAGCAGTGATCTATGCATTACTGCATTTAATACTCACAGTAATCCTAGGAGGTAGGTACTACTATTATTCCATTTTATAGATGGAGAAACTGAGGTCCAAAAAGGTAAGGTAGCTTGCCCACTGTCACACTGATAGACATGGTAAAGCATTCTGATTGCAGACTCACAGTGACAAAGTGATCCAAGAACTGATGTGCCAGCACTGCATCAGATCCTTCGCATGGCTTTTCTTTCCCTCCCCCAGATCCATCCCTCAAATTTGGACATTTCTCCAAATGTTTCCTGACAGAACTCAAGCCCTTCATCACTCCCTTTTTCCAAACTCAATCCCATCTTCAGAATTCACCAACCTATTCTCTCTGAGGAACCTCCCTCACCATCTCTACCTCCAGGTAACCCAAGGCCCATAAATTGGGGCAGTGTCAGAGACTGGAACACTTGTTATGTTAGAAGAACTCTGGGAGGCCCTTTACCTTTGAGGAACACCCCCAAGATCCTCTTTCTGTCCCGCCCTCAGCAGCCCAAGCACTCCCATAGCCTTCTCCGGAGACCTTCCTTTCAGTGTCCTGAGCCCAGGGCTCTCTGTACTCCTTTAACCCCACCCAAGCCTCTTTGTTCTCTCCTTGTCCATTTGTGTCTCCCAGCACTTATCTGTGGTTTCCCATTATGTGTGCAGACTAAAACTAACAGGGGGCCTAAAATCAGGGGTCCAGAGACAACCAACCTTTTCAACCCTTAGGGAAGCACTTGAAAGAGGCTGAACTTCAGAGCACTAGGCTTGATTTCCATGGTGACACTCTTGGGGATTGTTGCTATGGTAATGCTGGAGAGACACTGTCCATGGTGAACATCACCTCCCAGCTCCATTTTCCTTTGTGAGACTCCCCTTACCCCAAAGCCAAGGGGAGACCTGCTCTTCATCTGCAGGTATCAAAGGAATCTGGGGTCACCCCAAACAAAACTGCTCTGCTCCAATAATCCTGCAGTTCCCAGCCTAGCTTTTCCAAATGAGGTACTTGATGGCCCTGAATTTCTGCCTCCTTAAGGACCCACTTCACCACTGGGAGACCTGAGGGAGGTAAAATGTAGTGGATACCTGAATGAATGAGGGAATTGGGGGAGCGAGTGTGTGTGTGCCTTTACTGTCATCCCTCCCATGCCTGGTATAGATGCAGCAGCCCAGACAGCATCTGGGACACCGCCCACCAAGACCAAGGCAGAGAGACACATAAATGGTTCCAGGGAAAAAGTCACAGTGACACAAAGAGCAAAACAAGGTACTCAGCACACACAGCAGTGACCCTGACACCTTCCACTATAACTCAGGCCATTATCTTTAGCTAAGCTCCTTCCCCAGATTCCTGGGAGAAGTCAGGGGAGCGGGGGACGGATAGGCTCACAGAGGTGTCTCTCCAGCTTACTCTCCTACCCTTTGTCAAGCAGAAAACACTGGGGACTCAGAAGCCCAGAGCTCGCTGCAGTGTCACAGAGGCAGAGAGGAGAGCCGTTAGAGACAGGCGCAGGGGCTGGGTTTGCAGCAATGAACCCCTCCCACTTTCACTCTTCCCTCACCTTCCCATCCTGAGGCAGCCTCCTCCACTAATTCCTCAGACAGTTTCCCACACACTGGGTCCCAAATGGAGCTAGGGGAGAAAAGAGGGATGGGATGGGAGATTTCATTTCTTTGTTCGCAAGGTCCCCTCAAAATCACGTCTCCTATAGCCCTCACCCTCCTGAAAGATGAGTGAACAGAAGGCCTGGGAAGGCATGTTCCAAGGACGCTGCCTCAGACAAAATGGCCCCCAGAAGCATTTATCCTGAAGAGAGAGACTGATAGGAAGGGCTACGGCAAGGGAAGATGCAGAGCTAGATAAAGGTATACAGCCCTACAAATACCAGGCAAAGCAGATGAGGAAGGACCAGCTGTGGAGCTAGGATGGCATCTGAACTGGCAGGGACCCCGGGCCTCTCATCACTCCTCCCTCCCCACCCGCCACTGCATCTCTCTGGTTTAGCTCCTTAGCCAGATCAATACCACAACTTCAGCCAACATGCCCCCTGCCCCATGCCCACCCTAAGGATGGCCCAGAGAGCCAAAAGGACTTTGTTCAGACTTATCTGAGAAACTTGAACAAGGAAGCTAGGCTTAAAAGTAGAAGCCTTTGTGGACTTGCTTCCCCTGACCACCTCCCTCCTGTTTCTCAGCCTTTATGTCTCAGAGGAACCACAAGTCCAGCTCTCACAGCAAATGCTTGCTGTCCAGGCTACTCAAACAGGAGTCCCCCAGGGTTAATGCAGGCATTACTTTAGCCTGGCTAGACTGGCCAGACCACAAGGCCTTAGGTCCCTGAGTTTGATACTGCATTTGTTGTTGGGCTCTGCCATGGTGGTCGCTTCTGGGACCGCTGAGGACACAGAGGTCCTCTCTGAGTGAACACACACTCACCTAAGCACACACACAAGGCAAAAACACCCATTTGAGTTTCACGGTGTGGTTAAGAACTGAGCATGGTGACAGACTGGGGCCTCTGGGGACAGGACATGCAAGCAGGCTCTTCCTAAGATCTGTTTACCCAAAGCCCCACTCACATTGATTCAGAAGCCCCAGCTCCCTCTCCTTTTTTCCTTCATTTCTTTCATAAGAATGCCTTGTGCCAAGCACTGTGGATGAAATTTGTGAGAAGTGCCCCTGACCTTGAGGAATATCCTCATGTGTGCCCCTCCCTTCTCAAAGCAGCTAGTTTCCTGGCCCAGCACCCCTCAAGTCCTTCTGGACTCAGCCCCAGATCCTTTCACCACACAATCTACCAGTCCCTACCAACCTTGGAAAGGAAGAGTAGGTGAGGAATTCCCTAAGAGTTCCCTTTGAGCCATCACAGATAAAGGTCCAGCACAAAAATCTGCAAAGGCAGTGTGATACAGGGGAAAATGTAGGAGCTTTGAAGTCACAGATCTAGGTTCAGATCCACGAATTAGCAGTGTGACCTTGAGAAAGTCATTCACCTTCTTTGGGCCTCAATTTCCTTATCTGTAAAATGGAAATATTAATACCTACTTCAGAGTGTTGTTAGAGCATTAAACAATGTATACAGAGTGACAGCATGCAGCAAATATTAGTTCTTAATGAGATCTCCAAGGGTCAGTGCTGTGGTGATGAGGTAGAAGTGGCCTGCTGCTTTTCTGGATCATCAAGGGAAAGAATAAATAAGCAAGTGCTTGTTAGAAGCTCTCGACTTGGTTATTTTTATTTGTTAGGGAGACTTGGAGGGTCTGAAATCTTCTTCCTACAGTACCTGTGAGGAAAAGGCAGACACTGCCTTAGCACCCCAGAGGTTTTCTGTCCCTTCCACCCCCAATTGGGTGTGGCATCAATGTATTTCTTTCTCAGAAAACCCTTCACCAGACCCGTGCCGTCCCCCCAAGTCCTGGCTGTAATTACTTTAGGGGGTGATAGAGGGCTTGGTCCAAGAGTCCTTTCTCATTCATACCTCACAGAAAGCCTGGGCTGGCCACCTCCCATCTAACCCATCCACTAGTCTTCCCCCTCCCTTCCTGAGAGGTGGGGGTAGAGATTTGAGCCAATAACAAAGGGAAGATGCGCTTTCTCTAGGGCAGAGGGAGAACATCGGAAACACAAAGGACTGGCTGTATGGGGTGGAGACGCCGCAGAGAGCAGCAGAGGGGAGTTGGGTCCCTTTGCGAGGACGTGGCCCCCTCCCACTGCGGAGACCTGACCGCCGGGCTGGCCGGGCCACACCCAGCCATCCTGATGCAGGGGAGAGGAGGGGCTGCGGCGAAGAGGACGAAGGAGGAGCGGCCGGGAAGGGGCAGGGGCTGAAACTCGGCGGGGGGGCGCACGGGAGATTCAGCCTTCCGCCCCCTCCCCGAAATTCTCTCCGTGGGCCCGGGGGGCGAACTCACCCCAATAACGACGCTGTCGTCCCCTTGGAAAATGGGGATGAACTTGTCCCCCCGCAGAATCTCGGCCTGGTTCAGAGGCCGAAATCGGCAGAGCACCTTGATGCTGCATTCGTTGTTGGGCTCCGCCATGGTGGTTGCTTCTCGGGCTGCAGGGATGTTCGGTTCTCCGGAGGAGGGTCGCTCAGCTGAAGCCGAGGCGGAGGGCAGGTGCTTGTCTCTGATACCGAGAAGACTGTCGGGGGCGCCCGGGCGAAGGCTAGGGAGCAGGGCTGGGGCGCGCTCCCGACTCCTGCGGCTCCGGGATGCGGGAGTCCGGTGCGTCGGGAGCTCTCAGCGCTCTGCCCCTCCGCCCCTGCGCTGCAGCGCCGCGCTGCGGGCCTGGGCGGGGCGGCGGTCGAGGAGCGGGCGGGGCGTCGTTCGCGGGCGGCCAGCCACCGGGCGGCCACCCCCAGAGGTAGCATCTTTCCTTTTCTTGCCTCATTTCCCCACCCCCAGCCCGCCCGGAGAACTTTGCCCTTACCGCCTCCCAACCCAAGTCACTCACTGCATCCCACCCCCGACATCCTTGGCCAGTCTGTACCTCCCTCGGACTCCACCCCTCTGTAAGGGATATGGGGTCTGAGGTGGGCCCGTCGCCTGTCTAGGGAAGAGAACCAGCAGAGTTTCCACCCCTTGTATTCCAGGGCATCTCTCTCCAAATTGGGAGTATACTCATTCCCACTGGCACAGGGTCCCAACTCGCTCAACCTTTAAAGGCAGCTGCCTGTACCCCTATGGAGGTTGGGGGCTAGTTTCCATTTTTCAAAGAGGCCTGTCAGGGTGAGTCTGCCTAATCCCTTCTTGCTCTACAGCCAAAGGTGCACTCTACTGTCTCCCTAACATATACTCCCTGTCTCTGGTTTACGGGAAGACCAACTCCCATTCTGGACTACCGTAATTCAAAAGCAGAGAAGCTACTCGTTTTTGCCTCATAGGTTGGGGCTATGATGGAGGTAGGCAGGAAAGAGTATCTTTGCAAGGGAAAAGGAGTCAGAAAGCAGTGAAGGAGGGGTGATGATGGGGGTGGGTATAGTCAGAGGGGCGTTGACAGAGGACCTGCAGGGCATACATCTGCATTTAAGTCTCAGGTAGGCTGGGCACCAATATGAGTGTGCTTCCTGTCCCAGTTACTCCCAAGTCCCAACACCCTGGCCCCTTACTCAGGCATTTTCTTCTCTGTTTCCACTCCTTCTGTGGCAAAAAAAAGCACCAAGTCTGGTGATACCTGTCTTTCCTCCCTTCAGGTCACACTCCTGCTGCAGCCCCTGAGCAGAACCACCTAGAAGCTGGCCAAATTGATTTTTCTTACGTCAGAGGCCTCTGCTGGCCAACAGAGAGTTAGACTGCAGTTGAGGCTCTAGGCCAAAGGGAGGGGCAGGATGATGGGAGAAAGGAGGAGATGTAGGTTCTGCCTCCTGCCTAACAATTGTCTAAGGTCACTTAGACACTATGAGAGAAGGGTGACAGAATGATGGCCTGGCCAGACACGACCTTACCACTCAGAACTCAGCTGAAGGGTGTTCCCAGTTGGGTCTATATCTCTAACACACATTTAGCCTAAAGGAACTGGAGGAAAAGGGCACATCATAACGAACTGGACGGGAAGGCAGTAGGACTACAGAAAAAGAGGGGGTAGTGGCTTGGAGAAGAGCCAGGAAAGAATGCATAGAATGACAATAAGTCCCAAACTCAGAAAAATAAGCATCTCTCCAGTCACTTGGTCTGGCAGCAGTATACTACAAGCTCAAGAAACATCCTGGGAAACATCCCAACTTCAGGCCCCAGGCACTCCAGTGTGGCAACCTTTAGTTGAAGGAGTTTCAAGAACTGCTTAGTCCCTGGAGTGTCGCTGGTCAGAGACAAAAGTTTACTGGGTATGCATCACCCCAAAACTCCCCACGCTATGTGGTAAACCTTCATAAAGCTAGACTTATTGTTTCAAAAGACTGTCTTTTATTCTGAAAATATGTCCTTCTGACTTTTCTACTAAGAAATGATGGCAGTAGCAAATAGTAGGTTTCGTCTTTCAGTGTACTTGCTTGGCAAAAAAAAAAAGTTAGCAATACTGTCTATCCTCAAAAAGGTTTGTTATTGTTTCAATTTTATTGTACTGTGAAATTCATAAGTCTGAAAACTTAGTAATTGGCGAAGAACAGAGGGTGTTTAAACAGAAATAGAGCCAACACTTACCTACTTAGAACTTGAGATAGGATTGCCAGATTTGAAAAACAAAAACAGGATGCTAATTTAAATTTGAATTTCAGAAAAAAACCTAATAATTTGTGTGTGTTAGTATGTCCCAAACATGGTACTAAAAAAACTAACAGAATTATTAGTTTATCCAAAGTCCACATTTAACTAGGCATCCTCTATTTTATGATAGCCCTGCCTTGAGAAGATTAACTAACTTAACTCTTTCATTCCTAACATGACTAAGCCTTTACTAAATTTTACCTGTTATTGCTGTTTTTGAAGCCCTCGCTGTGCCACAGCATAAGAAATTGTGTCGTTTCTTATCTAGTCATTTAATTTCTGGGAGCCCAGATTTACTCACCAGGAAAAACAGGAATTACAAAAAGCTCTTTCAAATACTTGATGTAAAAATGAAGGAAAGTAAGTTGTATGAAATCACTTCTTCCAGGAGGATTACTATCGGTTCCTGTCCAAGCCGGGTGGGGCAAGACTACATATCCCACAATCCCAGGCGGTTCCCCGCCCAGCCATTACCTCATTACCCCGCTGAGTTCTCACCAATCCCTACCACTCCAGGGGTGTGGTAGCGAGATATTCTCGCGACTTTTGCTTTACCCTTCTCCGGTGCTACTCCTGTCGCGAGACTTCTTGCCTCTCCACCTTCGCCGCTCCCTCTGCTGCCGCTTTAGCCCGGGACCCGGACCCAGCCTCTCCCCTACCCGAACTCCAGCCCCGGCTTCATTGAGGCCCCGGTCCCCCAATCCCGCCTCGCCGCCGCCATGGCGGACCCTAAATACGCCGACCTTCCCGGCATTGTGAGTACAAGGCCGGCCCCCGGCTCCCCAGGACCGCGCCCCCAACCTCTTAAGGACCCCCAACAGACACCCTCCGGCCAGCAGCCTCTCCTCTGCCCCAGAGGCTCCCAACGCTCGCGCCCCTCACGGGCCACAGCACCTTCAGGACTCCTCCGACCCGACTGGGCCGGGCCGTGGAACGGCCTACCAGGCCCATTTTCCAGCAGTTGCCTGTTTCTTGGCCCAGAAATTGTCTCCGGGCACATACCACTTGTGCCCGAGTGGTTTCTATCACCCGTGTCTCCCCAAATCTCCCCATAAGCCCCCGCTTCCCTACCCTAAACACACATCCCAAGCCACTTGGTGATGTGGCCTTCACCCTACCAAAGAAGAGACTACCGTGGTGGAACCCTTTTTGTGCCAGATGGAGAACTCTGCCCTCCAGGGAACCTGCCCCCAAACCCCTCATCCCTGCACAGGCCTCATGTACCTTTCTTTCGTGTGTCCCTACTTGTGTCCTCGGGGTGGGGGTGGGGTCATAGGATCTTGAGTCCTAAGTCACTCTCAACCTTTGTGTCAGGGTAGCGGTGTTAAGGGCCCAATTGGAGGATAGTCCCCTCCTACTTTCGACATAATGTTTGCTAAGGACTTGCCCCCTTTCAGATTCACGGTGACATCTTTGTCACCACTTACACTCAACACTTATTATCAGGTCCCAGTTGTCCCTGCTGTCAATCCCCACACCTCTAAGACATGGGAACTGACCTGCATTTCTTGGGACAGGTGGCATAGTGAGGTCACAGCCTGCTTTCTCTTAGTTTGTTCAAATGGAATGGGGTCAGGGGTGTTGTTGGATGCTGGGTAGTGAAGTTGGGTGGTCACTGCTTCTACCTGCAGGCCAGGAACGAGCCAGATGTTTATGAAACCAGCGACTTACCTGAGGATGATCAAGCAGAGTTTGATGCGGTAAGACTATATGCTGCTTCAGGACTCCTCTGGACCTTGATCTCTCTCCCTCAGGCAGGACCTTTCCATTTTCTGGCAAGCCACAGCAATGAGCGGGTATGCCAACCCAGCCTGGGTGGTGTGTAGATTGCATGGCTTGCAGCCACCAATGAGCAATGCCAGGAAAGAAAGTCAGGTCAGAGGAATTACAGCTAACAAGACCTGATCCTTGGGGCTTTTAAATAAAGTTAAAGTATCTCAAAAAAACAGTTAGGTTTGGGGCCAGTGATTTCGTTAGGCCCCTCAGTGGTAGTCCATGATAATGAGTCATGAAGCCTGAGCACTCACAAACTGCTTGAGGTTAGGAATTAGGCCTATTTCATAAAATATTTCACTCAGTACATGTTCATTAGGGCCCTACCAAGACCTAGATTATAAAATATGGAGGCTTTTATATGAATGGCCAGTATCCATTGGGCAAGGATTAAGAAAATGATTTAGAGATTTTAGAAAGATAAGGGACCTGATCAGAATAAAACAAATTGAGGAAAAACATAAATCTTTCATATCAGCAGAGGAGAGGCCCTGGTAGCACTTTCAGGTCCAGGTAGAACTCTGAAGAGGAAGAAATTAGCTGTGGACACATTATAATCATGAAGGGAATCACTTAGCATTGTTTATTGAATATGTTCATTCTGTATTGGTTTTGGTGCAATGCAGAGGAAGAAATGTCCCTGCCCTCAAGGATATGCCATACTAATGGGGGAGTTAAGAGGCACATAGAAAACAAATGGAAGAAAAAACAAAATTGAGTGAATGGAAATCAACATAGTAAAAATTCTGTATGTAACTGCCAAGGGGAACAAAGATCTGTTGGCATGTCTTAAAGGAGGTGTTTTAGGTTCTTTTATATCCAGAGAGAGCTCAGCTAGGGTCACATTGATGGTGTGAGATCTCAATAAAGTGTGACCAACAGTCAGTGGGAATAGGCTCAGTATGTGGCTGTAAGTCCTGTGGCTATGTCTGTGGAGCTGGTTAGTTCTGGAGAATGCTGGTTGCTGGCTTAAAATGTATGGCTTGGCATACTCGCTTATTCCTTATTTTATTTCCCCCATATGGAAGTGGTTTCCACTTTGTGGGAGTCACCTTCCCTGTCCCCTCTGTCAGTGGTGTGTTCCTTGTGGCTTTTGTACTTGCTGGCATGTCAGTCTGTCCCCCAAGCTTGAGTACCTGGAGATAATGCAGATGTCATTGCTCAGGGCTTGGGTACATAACTCTCTCTCCAAGTGGTATCTTATCAGAAAGTTGTCTTCGATCTCACAGGGCAGGAGTTTGTATACTGAGGACATCACTCTTCTGCCACTTCACAGACTGTTCAACTCTGGCCTAGGCCTCTGCTTATAAAATATTAAGCCTTCATGGTGAGACCATGAATGTGAGTTTGCCACTTTGTCATTGACTGATACCCACAGGCAGTATTACAGCATCCCCTCCCAGACCACAAGCTTATATTACGATTCTCCTTTCGGAAGCACTGGGATGTCTCTTAATAAAAAGAAGATGGCATGCATTCCAGGCCTGGAAGAACTCGGGTGTTCAGCCCTGTTGGCTGTTTCCCCCTGCTGAACCTGAGCAGCCTATTTTAGTGACCCCTAGTGGAGTGCTGATGGGGAAAGGACAGCCTGGGTGTCCATTTTCTGTGGCTTATTGCCCAGGATGCTGGTAGAGAAGTGCTTAGGAACTTAATGGTAAATACAGGAGGAATCCAGTTGTCTCCATCACCTAAGGCTCGGCTAAATGACTTTCCGTCATTAGGGAGGGTGAGTGGGGTGGAGACCTTTAGCTGCTTCCGGAGCCCTTGGGGTGGGGGCAGGGGTGGGGTGCAGCTGCTGAGATATTTCCTGATGTCAGCTAAAGTCTGTTGCCCCTGCATGTCCCTGTGGGCATTAGGAGGACAGCATTCAGGAAGTCAGCTGAGTAATGGTTCTGCCGCTGCTTGTAATACTGACGTAAATGTGGAACTTGAGGAGCAGTGTATTGTACTTACACAATCCAGAAACCTCATGTTTGTGGGATCTGGATTCTAACAGCCTATCCCCTTAACCTACCCTCCTAAGATGCAGAACAGGTGACAGTGCACATCAGCGGTGTTATGACTGAACCATGAAGTTTTCAGTCACTTTTCTTAACCCCTGGCAACAGCATGCTCTGCGTTGTCTCCAAATTATTTTCAACTTTAATTTTGCTTTTAAGATAGGTAATATGTGCATATAGAACAAAAGTTTCTCTTCCCACCCTTGCCTGCCACCTCTCTGTTCCCTTTCCTGGAGACAACCAATATGACCAGCTTCTTATGGAACCTTTTGTGGGGAGGAGGGTTCCTCCAGATTTTCATTTAAAGGAATAGCCAAAGTGTTGACCTGCACTGTCTTTTAACCTTCCTCTGATAGCTCCACTGTGGTATTAATGAAGCTGCTGAAGGAAATAATGTCCTCTAATATCCCTTAAAGATCATAATTGCTAATTTAATTTAAACATAAAAGTTTCAATTCCTACAGTGGCAAGGATGGGGAGGAAAGTAGTAGAAGGTTTTAATTTTGGTAAAGATGATTCTAATTTTATTACTATCCCTTTAAAACAGTTTTACCAGCAAGTGGTAAAATTAATGGGCCAGAAAACTGCACAGGCCAGCCCTTTCTTTCTTAATCTAGGAGGATCTCCTCTGCATTTCAGGTGCTCCTGGCTTGACTGAGGTGATGGGCTTGTTTGGACACTTTTCATAAAATGCCTTTTCAGGAAAGCTAATTCCCATTGGGAATACCTGCCCTGTGGGCCACAGCCTGCGTTGGGTCTGCGAGGCTCATCCATTCCCCTGCAGGAGCAAGGGGAATAAATTTAGAAAACCTCACTAGAAACAGGATTTAAGTTCTCCCTTTATGCCATAACTATCCTCAGTGTCATGGGAAAGGGGAGAAAGTGACCTAGCCATAGTTTGGTGGGGCCCTGGCTGAGGCTTCAGTTCTCCAAAGGGTAGAAGAGCTGGACACTCCACCAGTCTGAGATGAGAAACGGTAGGTTCTCTTCCTTACAGTTTGAGATATCCTGAAGTTTGCTTGATTGTGTTCATTGACTGTTGGCGCACTTGAACTTACCTGAGTTTTTCCTAATGCTTCCCCCATCCTCCCTTCTCACCACCTTGCCTGGACACTAGTTTGCACAAGTAAGACCATTCGATGCTTCTTCTCTGCATGTTTTTTCACCCGCCATCTCGCATGCAATGCTCTGTCATTGTGCTATTGTTGTAACTAATCGGTTTTAAATTCTAATGAGTCCCTAAGCTGGGTCACTAAAGGCCTACTAGCCTTAATGTTTAAAGATCATTCATCAAGGTTTAGATGCACAACTAGGATCCATGAATCATTGCCTCTTTCCCTTGTGAGGTCTGCAGAATATAACTGTCCAATGGGAGATGGGATAGAAACACAGAGGCTAGGAATGCTTTTGGGCATGAGATTGGAGTTAGAAGGGGGTTGCCTTCCTCCTCCAACTGAAATGGAGTTAAGAGAAAAGGAATGACTTTTAGCCATTCTAGATGAGGGTGGATAATAAGAGGGGACTACCACAGTCCTCACTTCTTGGCTGTATATGGATTATCCCTAGAAAAAACTCATTTTAATATTCTCCTATGCTAAGCCTGTGGACAAACGTAAATGGGATAGGAAAGGGGTGTTAACACCATTTTAAGGTAGTAATTTGGGTCATTTGTGCTCTCATTAGTCTTTCTGTTTCTGTATTCCTCCTTTTGAAATGGATGGATAGTCAACTGTGTTCGTCCATCCTGGACAGTTTTATTCTACAGCATTACCCACCTTCCTTGTTATGGTTCTGAAGTCCCCCTGGCTACAGTATTGGCATAGAGCCTGAGCAGACTCAGAGCAGCAGTGGCCTTGTCCCCTTTCTGACCTAACACCTCAGGTCTTGCCTTCTGAGGCATAGCCACTTGGCTAAGCATCCCTGGGGAGCCTGGGAGTCCATTAGTGGGAGGGACCAGGAGTTATGTACCAGGTAAGCTGGTACGTGGGAGCAGAGCACTGAGAGTTTTCCAATCAAGGTGTCTGAGTATACTGTTTCCATGGTGACTATTACTACTACAGGTTACAACGAACGATTGGGCCTAAAATCTCATTATCCCCCAACCCACCCGTAGCACATGTGGAGGTGGTATATACTCTTAACAAACTAATATACCACTTTTTCCTTTCTTCGATTTTTCTACCCTTACCCATTCTGCTTGTTCCTCCTGATTTGAACTAGAACATACAGCTCATTGTCCTCCCTCTCCTTGAGTTTCTCCCAGGTGGGTTTTAGGATGGTGGGGCGAGTAAGAAAAGGGTGTAATGTGTGTGCCTTCCCTCACGTGTTGCATGTGTGCACCTGTGAGTGCTTACACCCATTCTGTGCAGAGACATCTCAGCCTAGACCACAGGACCTGGATCCACCTCTACTCTGTGCTGAAAGAGGAGTCTTGGCTTGGCTGGACCCTGGCATTGGACAGGGAATGGAGAGGTTGAGGTCCAGATGTATCTGGCTGAAATCTCAGGCAGGAAGCTCTTGCCTTTATCCCACCATGTGTTTTCATATACACATAACCATCTTCCCATCAGTAGAACTGTCTTTCAGCTGGATTTCCCCTCCTGGCTGTTCTTTACCAGTCTTGCCTGGAAGTGGGAACCTAATCTTACTTGGCTGGACTGAAATGAGGCCTCTTTGAAATTCTCTCACCTTTCCCCCTTGTCCACCCTCCAACCTCTGTGCAGCTTTTGAACAGAGAGTTGATGAAACACGTTCCCCATGTGGGCTGGTGGCTGTGAACCTTGGTGTCCTCTTAACTCTGTGCTAGCATATTATGGCAGAATTGCTCTGGATCCCTCAGAGCTGCAGGGTGAGTTATCGGCCACTCAAGATGGATATGAACACACCAGACTGCATGAGGGACCAGGATCTACCCTGCCTCTTCTCTTGCAGCAGGGAATGGAAATGAGGCTCAGTTAGGTACTGCATATTTTCTTTTTTTTTTAATGGTAATATTTTATTTTTCTTTTTATCAAGGTATTGTTAAACACTCTTATGAAGGTTTCACAAGAAAAACAATGTGGTTATTACATTCACCCTTATTATCAAGTACCCCTCATACCCCATTGCTGTCACTGATCAGTGTAGTAAGCGGTACTGTATATTGTCTTAAACTCAGCATCTGTACCTGACATGTTCTGTCGGCTTAACCTAAAGTCATATCAAACCCCACCATGAGCACCTTCACTGGGACTGTCTTATTCTGCAATCCAGATGTCTAATCCTTCAAAGCTAGAGAAACCAAGAGACAGGGAGACTTGAGCCATGAACTTGCCCTGAGAGTTATGATCCTCAGTCAGCTACAGGTCCTTAGAATCTCCATAGCCTCTGCTTCACATTCTTCCATTCCTGCAGCTTCCCCAGACCTCAGCCTTTCCCCACTTAACTCTTTCACACCACTAGCTTGTAGCATCTAACCACGAGTCCTTGATGATCCTTAATTGCTGCTGTTATGACAAAGCTTCATGACAGCCTTACCACGAGAGGGGAAAGGGTCCCAAGCTCTTCTTTCTGTTGGGGTGTGTTGTGACCCACTGCTGAAAATTCTTGGCCCCCATGTCTGCTAGGCTCCCTGGGCCCTGTGGTGCAGTTTGTCTGAAGACTGTCATGTGGTACATGTGACAATTTGCTAATAACAATTTTGTCTTTTTTTTCCCTCCCTTTCCCCCATTTCCCCACTCCCTTTCCTTTTAACTCTTTTGATTTTCTCACCTCTGGGGAAACCACCAGGAGCTGGTAAGAAGCCTGACCTTTCATCTGCTTTTTAACGGGGTGTGCTGTGATGGGACAGTTATTTTTCTGTCCTCTTGTCTCCACTAAATCTGTTCTCTCTCTATGCAGTCCCACCCCTAGCTGACAACCTTTTCCCATCTCACAAATCACTGTAATGACAGCACCCCCACCCTCCCACCCCGAGATCTCTGAGACATGGGCAGAGTAGGTACCAGTGGAAGACCACCCGAGTTTCCAGGGCCCCAGCCTAAGAGAGGCTCTGAGAGGATGCCAGTGTCAGCGCCCTCCTGACCCGGACACACTCTTACAGCATGGATAGTGACATGGAAGTGCCATCCTGCCCTGTGACTGTCCAGAACATCTGAGACGCATGTTCTGTGTGTTGACCCTTTTTTACTTCACCCCTTCCCTATTTAAGAAAGTTAATAGCGAAGTAGGTTCTCATATGCGCAGTGCCTGGCCCATAATAAGGGCTTAACAAATGGTAGCTATGATTGACTTTTTTTCCTCTTAGTCTGTGGGAAGAGGCTCTGCTTCCCATGCCTCTTTTAGGGGGATTTTTGTTACAGATTTCTGCTGCTTTGGCCTTGATTAGGGTACTCATGGGGAGGAGTGGCTTATTCTTGAGTGTGAACTATGAGTGGCTGTCTTTCCTGAACTTGAGTCTTCAGACAAACCCTTTAGAGAGGCCAGAGACCACAGGAGCTCTTTGGCCATACCATTCTAGAGAAGGTAAAAGAGATAGAAGTTTAGGACTCAACTGTCCTTCCCCCAGGCATTTGAATATGGGACATTGAGCCCTTTTTCCCTGTAATCTTCAGCCCTTGTCTCTACACAGCACTTCCCTGAAGAAGAGGCAAAAATCAAAGTTAGTATTTTCTCCTCATCCCTTATTTTAAAAGCTGCCACTTATACTGGTTCCTTCTGTAATAGCAGACCAGAGATAAAGGATGGAACTTCTGTCTACTGCTCTTTCTCCATGATTTCCCTTCACTCTCCACCACAGGCAGAGATTCTTGGTCCTGGCTGTATATTAGGATCATTTGGGTAGCTTTTAAACTGGCCTGCTTCCCTGGCCCTAACTCAGAGCAATTAAGTCAGAATCTACCGAGGTGAGCCCAGGCATCTTTTTTTCCTTTTTACATTTTCTAAGTGGTTCTGTTGTACAGCCAGGGTTGCAGAGAACCATTGTTCTAGTTAGAGGAAAGAAGACTCACTTTGCCTTTCTCCTGTAGAAGATAGCAGTGTCATCCCCAACAGAAAAAGACCCCTGGGTCTCCTTTCCCCTTTCTGCATTAGACAGAGCTGTCAGACGGCTGACAGTTGAAGGAGACACGCAGTCTGGAGTGTGCAATCTTGCGTAGTTACTGGAATCTGAACAGTCAGTAGATACCCAGTAAGAAGGGAACCTCTCTGCTTCAATTTCTAGGGTAAAATATCCCTTTCTTTGCCATGGTCCCCATGTATGGAAGAGCTTCAGTGCTTGAAACGGGAGAGGGGACTGGTGCCACAGCCTCTGTGAGAAGATGCGGGCTGCCTCCATTTCAGGACTTAACACATGGCCCTTGCACATGGGTGCTTGTGGGAAGTAGATACTGCTTACACTTGCTGCTCCTAAGGTGACCCTTAAAAAATAATAGAGTAAGCCCTTGCCTCTTCTCTCTATCTAGCTCCTGAATTCCCTGGCCTCTTGGCAGCCTGGAAACAGGGCTCCTGGTCAGACCCTCTGCCAACCTGCCTTTTGTATCTAAGAGCTGGTGTCTTCCCTTTGATGGCATATTAAAGTCCTAATATGCACCCTTAGAGTTGGTAGCTTGACTCTCTGCCAACCTTGCCCTTTCCCTTCAGTAAAGATGGGAGGTTAGCTTGAAAATAGACTTCCTTAGTAGCAAGGAAATTGACTTTTGGGAGGGGGAGGTAAAAGAGGTCAGGCTAGTTTCTTGCCTTGAGTGCGTGGTGTGTGTGCCAGATAACTGGGAGGGCCTGGTTGGATGAGGTGGGGGCATGAAGAGGCTTATGTACACAGTGGGTGGGGAGGTTATGCTACCTCTGTTCCCAGTTGAATAAGGGTGTTGGTATTTATACAACTGAGACTTCCAATTTACCAGGAAGCTTCCGTTTCCTAGGTTGAGCCTTGGTCGGCAGCTTGGAATGGAGCCGCCCTTCTTTCCCCTTGGGAAAGTAGGTCCCAGTCTCCTAATGCTTTGGGGATTTTGTGGGGTTGGGGAAGTTCTAGGGCGGGAATGAGTCTGCCCCTGGCCTGAACTACCTATTCCTGCAGGAAGAACTGACGAGCACAAGTGTGGAGCACATCATTGTCAATCCTAATGCTGCCTATGACAAGTTCAAAGACAAGAGAGTGGGGACAAAGGGACTTGGTGAGACTGGGCTGGGCATTGGGTGGGTGAAGCCTGTCCTCGGGCCTTAGTGACTTTTGTTTTCGGGAAAGGGTCCCTCGTGGAGATTTCTTGTGGAAACCCTAGAGTCACTTGTGACCACGACTGCCCTGGATCTAGATCAGGCCCTCAATTCCATCTTCTTTTCTTGACAGATTTCTCAGATCGTATTGGAAAAACCAAGAGGACAGGATATGAATCTGGAGAATATGAGATGGTTTGTTGTGTGTGTGTATTGATGGGAGTGTACAGTGATCCTGTCTAGCAGGCATTCAGGAAGGAGATCAAGGGACACATTTCGGATTCTGAGTTTCTCTTAATTGGGGTTCCTGAGGAGTCCAGCAGGATTCTGTTGAGGATGCTGTGTCCCCCTGCAGTTTGCTTTGCAGCACCTCCAGGCCTCCAGCTTTCTCTGTTTCTTCTGGACTAGGGTATTGTGGATTCTGAGTTGGATATGGTACCCTTATAACTTAGGCCCAGGGTTTGGATAAATTCACAAGGATCCCTGTACCAGGAGGTGTAACCTGACTGTCTGTGCTTGCTCTCTAGCTTGGAGAGGGCTTGGGAGTGAAGGAGACACCCCAGCAGAAGTACCAGCGACTACTGCATGAGGTTCAGGAGCTGACGAGTGAAGTTGAAAAGATCAAGGTAACTATCAGCTCTCCCCCCAGCATCACAGAGGAGGGCCTCCCAGCAGGAAGAGAAAGATTCTCTATGCTCCTGGATAAGGGAGCTGAGTTTTCAGAGTTCAGGAAGATACAGGAATCTACATTCAGTGTTATAAGTGGGTAAGAACCATCCCAGTGACTTCAGCCACAGCTATCCTTATGGGTCTTTTTTTTTTTAAATTGAAATATGGTTGATATACAGTATCACATTGGTTTCAGGTACACAACATAGTGATTTGACGATTATCTATGTTATTAAATGCTCACCACGGTAAGTGTAGTTACCACTTATCAACCCAATTACAGTGTAGTTGACTGTATCCTTTGCTGTACTTTCATCCTTGTGACTTACTTATATTATAATTGGAATTTTGTGCCTCTTCTTTTTCCCCTTCACTTAACTTCCTCCCTACTGCAGCCACCAGTCTCTTGTCTCTGATTATTTGTTTTCTTTGTCATTTGTTTTTTCAGATTCCACAAATAAGTGAAATCATGGTATTTGTCATTCTCTGGCTGGCTTATTTCACTGAGCATAATACCCCTTAGGTCCATCCATGTTGTTACAAATGGCAAGAATTATTCTTCTTTATGGCTGAGTAATGTTCTATTGTATATATGTACCACATCATCTTTATCCATTCATCTATCAGTGAATACTTAGGTTGCTTCCATATCTTGGTTATTGTAAATAATGTGGCAGTTAACATAGGGGTGCATACATATATCTCTTCAAATCATTGATTTAGTTTTCTCTGGGTAAATTCCTTGAAATGGAATTACTGGGTTGTATGGCATATCTATTTTTAGTTTTCAAGTAACCTCCCTACTGCTTTCCACAGTGGCTGCACCAATTTACGTTTCCACCAGTAGTGTAGGAGGGTTCCCCTTTCTCCACATTCTCACCAGTACTTGCTATTTCTTGTCTTTAGGGTAGCAGCCATCCTAACTGGTGTGAGGTGATACCTCACTGTGGTTTTGATTTGCATTTCCCTGTTGATTAGCAATGTGCGGCATCTTTTCTTGTGCCTGTTGGCATCCTTAAGGGCCTTGGTCCATTTTTTTTTCCTTGATATCACTCCTCCCACCCTCACTATTTTTTCTCATACCAGACAACAGTGAAGGAGTCAGCGACTGAGGAGAAGCTGACCCCTGTGGTGCTGGCTAAACAGCTGGCAGCCCTGAAGCAGCAGTTGGTCGCCTCCCACCTGGAGAAGCTGTTGGGACCAGATGCAGCAGTCAACCTTACTGACCCTGATGGAGCTCTGGCTAAGTGGGTGCTTTACTTTGTTGGGAAATGATTGCTGATTGGAGTATAGAGGGACTCATCCAGGTACTGACCAGATTACTGAGGGCAGAGGTGGCCTGGCTGGTCCTTAATTGCTGACTTTAAGGCAGAAATGAGAGAGTGACTAGGCTGGCCCACATAACATGTCATGATATTATTACTTGGTCTCCTGACCTAGGCGCCTGCTGCTGCAGCTGGAAGCAACAAAAAACAGCAAAGGGGCTGGTTCACGAGGAAAGATCACCACCAGTGAGGCCTCTCCAGAGAGCAGCCTTGTCACTTATGAACTACATTCTCGGCCTGAACAGGACAAATTCTCTCAAGCTGCCAAAGTATGTATGTAGTGCTGGTTTTAGGGCTGGGGTAAAGACTTCCCTGCTTCCCTCATCCACCTACTTTCAGTTAAGACTTTAAGATTGTGACTAGGGGTGTGTTCAGGGAAAGGAGCCCCTGGCAGAGTGGAGAGGCAGTGGGAGGGGAGTGGCAAGCAGAAAGCAGACAGGGAGGCACAAGATGCCGCTCCCTCTGCAGCTGCAGGGAGGCGTGGCTGGCTACCTTCTTCCTCCTGCTAGGTCGCAGAGCTTGAGAAACGCCTGACGGAGCTGGAAGCCACTGTACGCTGTGATCAGGATGGTCAGGTCAGGTCCCGTCTTTTGCCCAGGATAACCCTCAGACCCTGCACTAGGGCCCCAGGTCCACGGCATGCCACAGAATCGGGAGGAGTCAGGGAGGGGCTTTAGTTATACTGTCAGCCCAGAGGTTGCCAGCTAGAAGCAGAAAGGAAGAGAGAAGGCAGTAATCACATGGATACAAGAACCATGATTTCTTCCTTCCTTTTCGCCTCCAGAATCCCCTTTCTGCAGGTCTGCAAGGCACCTGTCTTATGGTGAGTGTGAAAGGAACTGGAGTGTCTGAATGACAGAGGGCCTATTAGGATTAGGTTTGCTTGGAGAATGGTTTTGGGGTTTAGCTATGTATTACCTCCAGAGGATATGGGGTGGTCTCTTCTTAGTCTGATCCTTTGCCCCTTAATTCCGATTCACCACTCCCCACCCCCCACCCCCAGGAGACTGTGGAACTGTTGCAGGCAAAGGTGAGCGCCCTGGACCTTGCAGTTTTGGACCAAGTTGAGGCTCGGCTGCAGGTAACAAATGGAGGGCAAATTGAATTATGGGTAGCTTGAGACTTTGGGAGCCCTGGATACTCTATCATCCTTAAAACCTGTGCTTTCAGAGTGTCCTGGGAAAGGTGAATGAGATTGCTAAGCATAAAACATCTGTGGAGGATGCGGATACACAAAGCAAGGTTAGGAAGACAACTTTCCTCCACCTTCATATCCTTTCCTGCTCCCGTATGTTTTCTGAGTCATCCTAGTGGGAACACCTAGGCATGAGAGCACGAACCTCAGGTCCTATATTCATAAGCTCTTCGCAGCTAAGACGGTCAGGGCAGTGCTTCACCCTTGCCCCACCCTAGTGAAGTAGTGTGTACTTACCTGAAGGTTTGGCCGTTCCCTCTGGGCCCTGTTTTGTCCCTCCAGGTGAACCAGCTGTATGAAACCATACAGCGTTGGAGCCCCATCGCCTCCACCCTTCCTCATCTGGTGCAGAGACTCGTCACCATCAAGCAGCTGCATGAGCAAGGTGGGAGGCCAGCTGCCAAGGGTGCTGAGAGGAACTGTGCAACTGCTGTTCCCTTCCCTGGTCTTGGGCTCTGACATGGCCTGTACCTTTTACCTTTTTCTGTAGCCATGCAGTTTGGTCAGCTGCTGTCACACTTGGATGCCACCCAGCAGATGATTGCTAGTTCCCTCAAGGACAACACCAGCCTCTTGACCCAGGTGTGTGCCCTTTATTGGTCTGCTGCCTCCCTGCTCTCACACACACACACTGGGTGCTCCAACTCTCTCACAGGTGCTGCCATAGGCCACTCAGTAGCACAGGTTGTGGCCGGGGCTTGGTCTGAATCTCCATACTATTTTACAACGGTACGGGACCTCTGACAATTTATTTAACCTGTGAACTTCCAAGTTACCATCTGGAAACTTATGCCTACCTCAGAGCTGTGGACTGGGTGACATGATATGGGTCAATCAGTTCAGTAAACATCAGTTTTCCCTATAAAACCTGCCAAGGGTAACGCTTACCTCTACCCCCCCCAAACCCTCATCCCAATGCTTTTATATCCAGAGTATAAGCTTTACCCTTCCTGGACCTTCATCCCAATGCTTGTGTATCCAGAGCTTAAGTTTTACCCTCCATGGACCCTCATCCAAATGCTTCTGTATCCAGAGCATGGTAACCACACTGGGAAGAATATGGGCTTTAAAATGAGCAGCCAGGCTCCATCCTGGTTCTGACACTGGACAGCAGGCTCATCTTCTTTCTTCATTCTCCTAAGAGTGCCCAGCACATAGTGGGTCCTTGGCTTCCACTGGAGGCAGTTCGCAGTGTTGGGGGGAGAATTAAAAGTTGAGAGACCAGCACCACAGGCCCATCAAGATATGAAACTGTAAAGTACATAGTGACTATGTTCTTTCTCTAGAGCAGTGTTCTAACATTTTGAGCCAGTGAAACCCTCGTTTCAACAAAATCAACAACCTGCTCCTTGTTACATAACAGATCAAAGAACAGTATTGGTTGAAGTCAGGATGGAATTCTTCAGACTCCTGCCTGCTTGGCCGAGCCTTAGCTAGGTCGTAATCCAGGGGTAGTTAGAAGACCACTGTAACCTCCCCACTGTGGGGCCCATAGCTGTGCTTCCGTGTCTCACTTGTCTTCTCTGAGAGAATTTCTTCAGGTCCTCATCCAGGTAAGCACCTGGACCTGACAAAGAGTAAGACTTTGCTGTCACTTTCTAGGTGCAGACAACCATGTGTGAAAACCTGTCCACAGTAGAGGGGAATTTTGCTAACATTAATGGACGGATGAAGCAGCTGGGAAAGTGAGCGCCTCTGGGAGATGGCGAATGGGGGTAATGCCTACCCCTTTGAACTGTTAACAGCTTAATAGGGTTTCCCCTTAATTATAACTCTTGCATCCCCGTCCCATTTGACACGGGGGCAAGGGGTTCTTCTTGCATGTGGGGTTTACAGCCTTCCTCTGATGAATACAGAGCGGTAGCTAGGGGACATCAGATGGTGGTCTCCCCTTAAGCCCCAGGGATGAGGACGTGGGCTGGCCCATGCCAGCTCCTATCCAGTACTGCTTAGCCTGGTATGGTGAAGGATTGGGTCCTATTCTCCAGCACAGCTTCTGTGGCTGGTGGTGATACTGTAAGTTTCTAACCATTAAATGCTATTGTACTCTGTGTGGCCTCTGCTGTATTTCCTGGGGAAGAGGCAGCCCTCAGAGACAGACATTCACAGCATAACAGGCAGTCTTAAGCCAGTCTCTGCTACAAGAGGATTTAAATTACAATCTGTTCTTAGCAAAGAACTAAGGAAAAAATGAGTACAGAGTCAGAGCCAGAGTTTCAAAATATTCTCATCTGTTAAATTAAGAGTGTCTCCCATAGAAAAGCAGTGGAGGCCCCACAGGGCGAGTACAAAACAGAATTAAAACTCCCAAGGGTCTTGTCTTTACAAAAGAAAAGGCAGGAGGCAGCCCCTGGACAGCCGGGCATGCTGGCCGCTCCGGTTGGACCACGGTGCATAATCCTCAGTCGCGTCATCACAACGTCTCTGAGCATTCCGATGGGGGCAGGGGCAGTGTAGTGTGTGTGGGAGGAGAGGCCCAGAGGGCTCTCTTTGCCCCCTTACCCCCTTGTAATATCCCAGAGGAAAGTAGAGGGAGGCTGGCTACACCTTGAAATGAGGCTATGTGTTTCAAACCTGGGGACGGGAAAGAGGGGATCTGTGCTTTGAGCAACCTGAGCCAGAGGCAGAGGGGTGTTGGAGGTGAGGGGAGGATACATGGTGTTTATTGCTTTGTACCTTTCACTGGGAAGGAGGGCAGCAGCCAACAGTAGCTCACAGGTTTGTAAACTGAGCCTGCTGGCTTCAAGAAGGGAGGCAATGAAGTCGAATTAAATATAAAAGTCATTTGTGCAAAAATAACTTAAACAAATAAAGACCTGGGGAAGAGGGTGTTCCCCTTAGCCTGGTGAGAGGGCCACATACCACCCCCCCCAGGCCTTTTCAGTGACATGGCTTTGGGGGTGAGCTTCCCTGCCCCCTGCAATGGCTCAGGGCGGGACTTGTAGGGGAAGGGGTTGCGTTTGTGCTCTGAGTGGGGGAGTAGTGCCCCCACCCACTGTCCACAGGTGCAGGTGGCTGGCAGGGGCTCCCAAGGCTCAGCACTCAGCTCTCCCCAATCAGGGTCAGATCCAGCTCCAGGTATGGCTGCTATGGGGCCAGTTTCCTCCTCTTGTTTTTGGCAGGACGGCCAGGGCGGGCCCGGGGAGGCAGAGGGACAGCCGCCTGTACGAGGGGAAGTTGAAAGAAGTGATCAAACAGCTAGGTATCAGGAAATTTTTTATTTTCTCCCCACTCCTCCTAATCCTCTTTTCCTCCTGCCTCACCCCATGTAACGCCCTCCACCCACCCACAGACACACACTTACTCGGGACGTGGGGCTGGGGTCCAAGGTAACATCCTGGCGGGAGCTATTGCTGTTCCGGGTAGGGCTGCAATAAGGGGCACAGATGATCAGCAATACCTCCCCAAGCACCAGGTGCATTTCAGAGTTTACGGGGGAAACTTTCTACATGTGGACAGTAAAGATATAATATCCTTATTCATGATCAAGTAAGTATCTGCCTTTTTGAAAATCAAGCCACTCTTTAGACGTTTCTAAAAGCCCAACAGCCAGGAAAGGCCAGGATTGTAGTGGGCCCAACACTCACTTGTATTTTCTCCTCCGGCCACGGCGAGACTTTCTGACTACCCCAGAGGGTGCCTGGGAAGAGGTGGACTGTGTGTGTAGGAACAGTGAGGAGGCACCATGGCCCCAAGCCTTTCCTCAGAGCCCATCAGCCCAGCCCTTCATTACCCTGCACTCACCTTAAGGTCTTCAGAATGGGGCCCTGGAGGGGATGGATCCTTGGGCTCAGCACCCCCTTCAGCCAGCTCCCCATTATGCTGCCAGTGGTGGGTCCTTCTTGGGGACCGTTCCATTTGTCCATTGAACCCACCACGTGCCCCCCACTTGAGGGCCAGTCGGCCAGGCTCCCGCCGGCTGCCAGGCTTTCGGCCCCGGCCTGGCCTGGCCTCACCATTAATGCCCCTAAGTCCCCCTCCTCCCCTCCGGCCCCGTTTCCCTGACCCCCTCCCAGTGAGCAGCTCAGGGACTGGGGGGTCGGGAGAACTGTGGGGTGGGGCTAAGGCACTGAGGGGAGGCCGGGCAGGCTCCGGTTCAAGGGCTGAGGTGGGGCTCTCAGGGGGCAGACATGGGGCTCCCGGCTGCTCTGGAGGGATCTGTAGGCAAAACACAAAATTTTACTCTAAAGTACATTCCCCCTACTACTGTAACTCAGAAAACCTATTTCCAGGTTGGGAAAAATTTCTCTACCTGACATAACACTCCCCCATACCCTCACCTGGAGACTCTGTAGCAGGCAGGCTAGAGGACTAGAAGCTTCTGAGAGCGGTGGAGGGGCTCCCCCCCCAGGGAGGAGCTGCAGCCCCAACTGGCCAGAGAGAAGAGGGCCAGGAGGCTGCAATAGACTGGGGAGGGTTCCAGGGCTGCTGGTCAGCGAAGACAGGTCACCTGTTAAGGAAATTATAACATCAGAGTCTCCCTAGGTAAACCAGTTAGGCCAGGCAGACCCCCATTCTCAGGCTCTACCCAGTGGCCAAAGACTTTCTTCCCCTATTCATCCAGCCTCTACTCCCAATTTTTACTGCTTCCTTCCTTCTCTTTCACACCAGAGTCTTCCCTCAGACTCACCCAGCAGGCTGGCACTCAGCAGAGGGCTAAGGAGTTGGGGAGGTCTCCCTGAGTTGGAGGGGGCCTTGCCCAGAGAGGAGGCCCCCGGGTCAGTAGTTGCCATGGTAACACTGGAGGTAGGTGGTCCAGGTTGGGGGGCACTCAGGACACAGGGCTAAGGAGAAAACATGGTTGTAACACATGTGTAATCAGTAAATTTATAGTAGTTACACATACACACTCATTGAAGCCTCACATGAAGTAGGCCATGCTTATTAAATACAGACCAAGTTCTTACAGCCATCCTACCCCCAGCCAAGAACTAAGCCCTCCCCAAAGGCCCTGAGGAAGAGCTCAGGCATGAAACTAAGCCTTTGATTCCCAGCTCCCATCTCTGATTCTACCTCTTGTCTGTCCCACCCACTCATCCCTATCCTCACCTGGGTGGGTGTCCCCGAGGGGGGATCCAGGCTGGCAGCCAGCAGCGCAGAATTTAAAGCTATGAGGGTGGGGGGCGCTGAGAGTGGGGGGAACAGTAGTGGGGGCAGGTCTCCCAAACCTGAAAATGTCTCCCCACTTGGACCCCCAGCACCCTCTACAGATCCTTCCCCATCTCCAGCTGTGGGGCCCAGGGCCAGCAGGGGCAGGAAAGAGGCAAGGAGGTTGCTGGGAGGTGCAGAAGGGGGTGGAAGAAGGTCTGAGGCAGATGGTGGAAGCAGAGAAGCCACCAGAAGCGAAGGCCCTTCGGGCTCGCCTGGGGCTAGAGGAGGGCCAGGTCCCCCTGGTAGGGGTAGCAGGGGCTCAGGAGGAGGCTGTCCCCCTCCCCCAGCCAGCACACCAAATAAACTGTGGCTGAGCAATGGAGAAGGTGGTGGCTGTCCCAGACTCAGAGGGAGAGGCAAGGGCCCTAGCATCCCTGGGAACCCGGCTCCACTCAGTGCCAAGCCCTGCTCAGGGCTGGGAAAAGGGAAAGCCTCCCCACCAGCTAGGGGAGGCAGAGGGCAGGCTGGGCCAACCCCCATCCCAAGCCCTTCAGATGGGCTTTGAAGCACAGGGCTTGGTACTAGGGGGGCTTTAGAGGCAGCTGGTGGGGCAGGGGCACCTGCAAAGGAAAAAGAGATTCAGCTTAAGAAAGACCCTTTCTACCTGTGTTCAAAGAACCCAACCTCCCTGCCCCCAACCCAGGAAATCACCCAGTGCAGTTAGTCCTTTATCTCCCCTAGATGCCTTGACTGCCTCTTCCCACCGCAGCAAGGAAGGGCTCTAGCACACTTACATACCTGGCACACTGCTGAGGCTGCCACTGGTAGTCCCAGGCAGGGGGGCAGGGATGGGGTGCCTGGGCTGGGGAGGGCTCCCTGAGGAGAGGGCTGGAGGAGGAAGGTGTGCATCTGACCCCAAAAGGTTAAAGCTTCCATCAGAGTGGGAAGGGCCAGGGATGGTGAGTCCCAGCAGGGACAGAACAGAAGGGAGAATTGGTTGGGATGGCTCAGGGAGTGGAAAGGGCTGGGGGGCAGGAGTAGGGGCCCGAGGACATCTTCGTCTAGGGGCTTGAGGGCCTCCCCCTTCTAGTAATCGCAATACAGTCGGGGGCCGGCGGGGGCGACGCTGAGAGGGTCGGGGAGATGAGTGGGAAGCTGAGGGCACCTGGGCACGGGGCCTTCGACCCTGTAAAGTGCTGGGAGCGGGGAGCAGGGGATGCTGTGCCTTGGCTGCTGCAGAGAGGAGGCTGCTGGCAAGGAAGGGGGGTGCCCCAGGCCCCTCCACTGTGGGGGCCCCTCCCAGGGGTCCCAGGACCAGGGGCAGGTGCATAGTGGCTGAAGACACTGGTGGCTGAGTGACAGGACCAGGTGGGCGAGGGGGACCAGGGAGATTATTGCTTGGGGGCAGAGGAGGGGGTGTTAAGGCATCACTACAGTGGAAGAGAGGAGGATCTGATGGTGGTGAGGAGGAGGCACAGGGTGCTGGAGGAGAGCCCAGGCTAGGGGAAACCAGGCTGGATCGGAGGGCAGCTCCCCAGTTGTAAGAGGGGGCATTGAGGCTGACAGCAGGTGGAGGAGGTGGTGCTGGGGAGGGGGCATTGCCCCTTGGGAGGAAACAGGGGCCACTGCTGCCTCCGGAGGGGACTGGGTCAGGAAGCCTTGGCAGTGGGAAGAGCCCCCCAGGGCCTGCTAGAGGTGGGAAAGCCTGTGGAACTGAGGGTGGTTCCCGGGGAAGGGAGCCAGGACCCCCATTAAGTGGAGTTGTAGGAGGGACTCGACAGGGAAGATGGGCAGAGGGGGGCCCTGGGGACACAGTGTGGAACACTTGGGGGCTTGCTCCCTCTCCTGTAATAAATGAGAAATGAAGGATCAACCTATGGTTCTCTCCTCAAATCTGTCTTCTGTCCCATCTTCCATAAATTCCCAACCTCCCTGTGCAGCTCTCCCCTCCCCACCGTTCTCTTTGCTCCCTCTTAGAGAGCTCCTCCCACCATCTCTCTTACAAGCCCTTAAGTTTTCCTCAGTCTTCTGTAAAGTAGAGAAGACGCACCGGGAGAAGAGTGTGAGCAGGTGGGCTCCATGCTGCGGTAGAGGGTTGCCATGGCAACGGCTTTCCGGCGGTGGTTGCACAGCTTGGTCATGTCCTCCTGTGATGCTGGCCCCACCCCAGCCCCCCCAGGGGTCACCGGGGCCAAAGGGTCAAAGTTGAAAACCTGTAAGGTAGAAGGTATAGACAGGGACCCTGAGGGGGTGGAATCTGTGAGTAGGACTCCTACAGTCAGTGATTTGTATTAAGCCTCTTGGCTCATCCCTGTACTCTCTGGCACCCCTCACCACTCACCTTGGGGACACTGAGTGGACACTCCAGACCACATTTGCAGGTCCCATCACTGAGGAGGTAGCTCCGGGTTTGCTCCAAGGAAGACAGCTCTGTGCCACTTGGGCTGGGAGAGGACAGGATCAGAGAATATGGGGTTAACTAACACTGAATCAGGACAGACTCCTAAAGGACAGTTCCTCAGTCAAAGACCTTCCTAGGAAGGGCAGAGGATAAGGGCTGTAGGGAGACAGAAAGAGGGAGAACAGATTCAAAGGGCCAGATATACAGAGAGTAAAAAGGCTAAGGAAAGAAGGAAGGACAAAGGGAGCAACAGGTTACCTGAGATCTGGGCTTAGAGAGGAGGAATAGGAGAGAAAACTCAGGCCACTGAAGGGTCTGGGCATAGAACTTGGGGGAACTCTGGGCAGCCATACCTGATATAGAGCACAGCACCCTCTCGAACACAGCGCTGCCAGCCGATGGGGACAGATGTGGCCACAGGGCCCCCAGCTCTGTCTGCTCCACTGCTCTCATTGCCCCCATTCATTGTGTGTAATCAGCTCCCACGTGCCTGATAACAGACATCCGTGTGGGCATTAGGAGGATTAAACTGAGGGAGTACTCCATAGAGGGAAAGGTGGGGTGATCCAAGAGAACTCAGGGGCAAGGGGGAACCCTCAAGAGAGCTGGGAGAATGAGAGGGAAGCCCTCCAACATTCCACCATGGCTACCTGAACATCTCTGCAAACATTGTGGGGTCCAGTCTAAAGCCGGGGCCGCCGGCTTAGCCCACACCTGCAACATGGGAGAGATAAGGGTCTGTCAGGAACCTGCCCAATACAGGAGAGCACCACAGTCTCAGAACACTCGCAAGGGAATGAGCATCAATGAGTCACAAAGTGTCCACAAAGGTCTAAGGGATCTTCTGGCTGAGTCCACAATCATCCTTTCCGTGTCCAGTCCCCAGGGTGCAGAGGGTCACAGCCTCAACTCCCAGGGACCAAGGAATCACAGCCCAACCCCTAGTTTCATAAAGGGCAAGTCCCCTCTGTCAAAATCCCATAATGCCAGGCCACTAGGAAGTTTCCCAGAGTTTGGGCCTCTGCTGTTCCCTCTCCCTCAGGAAGATCATATAAAAAGTACAGATTGCCCCACAGGTCACTAGGCAATTGCCTAACTGCCCTCTGGTGTGGTACCAGCAGAACCCCACCACCCCCACCCCGTGCCTGCTTCAGTAGACAATCACTGATCTAGTTCATTTTCGTCTTGTTCAGAAAGGTTGGAATCTTAGCTGTGTCTTCTTTCCAGGATCCTGAGAAGCTCTTGATATCCCCCCAAGCCTAACGCAAGGGTATTCAGCTCCTCCTATCCCACTGGCTTCAAATTAGCTCCAGGAGGGCTTCTCCTCTGATATGTGGGGACGCCCCTCAACCCTGCAAGGATCTCCCCAGCCTCTCCATTGCTCCCACCCCACACTGGCGGCTTCTAAACTTTCCCTCTCATAACAAGGCGCCCTGTCACCCAGCCTGCTTCCCTTAGCTTGGGGAGGAGGGGAAGGCGCACGAAGTAGGAAGGAACTTGGGGAGAGGGCGGGCGGAGGGTGGGCAAAGCACTGAGGGGAGGGAGGTGAAGAAGGCAAAAGTCAAGCAGTGAGAGGGAGAAACGGTGGGGCAGGTGAGGGTGGGGGAGTGGGGATGGGGCCAGCGAAAGCGACCGAAGGGACGCGGAGGGGGCAGAGGGTAGGGACCGGAGGGGAGGGGAGGGGAGGGGAGGGGGAGGGGCGGGGGGGCCGGGCCCTGCACTCACCGCGGCCCATGGTTCGGCCGGCCCCGCCCTGCGCAGTCGCGGCCCAGAGGGTGAGTGGGAGGGAGTGGGAGGAGGGTCGGTGGAGCCCGAGCCTCCGGTACGGCCCCGGCCGGTGCTAGCAGGAAGCGCTGCCGCCGCTGCCGCGGATCACCGAGCGGCCTCCCGCGCATGCGCCATGGGGGCCAGGGGCAGCCCTGGGGATTCCGTTCCCAGAAGGCACCGCGCAAGCTGCTGCCGCCGCCGCCGTAGCTGCCGCCGCCACCGCCGCAGCAGCCGCCGCCGCCGCCGCCACTGCCCGGACGGGAGAGGGGCGGGGCCGGGCCCCCGCCCAGCGCACAACGACGAGCCAACTGGAGGGGCCGCAGTGCGCATGCGGGAGCGCGCCTCCCCCTCCCCCACAAACCCCCATTAATCCCCAAGAGAACAAACACCCCACGCGGCACCCCCGCCCTCCGCGGAAGGATCCGAGTCTCTTCCCAGGTCACCAGTGGCCAATCCCAGTCCTCCCCCAGGGAATGGGCCCCTTCCAAAGCCACAATCTGTTGGGGGAGCCAGGAATGCCAGGTTCGGGAGGGGCTAGCCCCAAAAGATGAAAGTCGCGACTTGCCCTGCCCCGCCCCAAAGGCTTCCCGGGCAGTGGGCTGAGACTTGACCCGCCTCCCCAGGTCAACTTGTCACAACACGACCTCGGCCTGTCAAATCACATGACCTCTGCCTGTCACTGGCAACCTGGTCATGTCTTTGGGCCAGGAGAGACCATCTGGTCCAACCTCCCCCACCCGATGCCCATTTACAGAAGGGGAAATGGAGGTCTGGAGAAACGGGGCAGGCCTGGTCAAGGACCTGTCACTGTCACACCACCGCCTATACCTGCCATCTAGCCACCGCTGGTCTTGTGGCAATTTCTATTTAGACAAACTCTGGCTGCTCCCATGAAGGTATGACAGAATATGTAACAGGCCATCAAATGGCCTCTTTTTTCTACCTAATGGCATAAGAAAATTACTTTGCACGGCGATGTTCACTTGTTCAAGCTGCCTCCAAGTTCATTTTACCTCTCTCATTTTACCTTTACAACTCTTATTTACAAACAAAAATGGTGAGGCACTGAGAGATTAGGATCCCTGGGCTGGCCTAGGATCCCTGGGCGAGTGAGGGACAGCTGAGGCTAGAACTGCCTCTGACAACCTAAGCCAAAGCAGTCGTGGGCTGAAGTGCATGCACTGACCTCGGCAACAAGGCTCTACTGTGGCCCAAACGCCTAGGAGGCAGGAGGCATGTGCCCGGGTTCTCACAGCAGGGAGTCACAGGACTTGTAAGTCCGATACAGTGAAAAGGGCAGGTCTTGATCTTTGGCAAAAGGGCACGAGAGCACCATGGGGGGAGGACGAGGGAACAGAATCGGGTCTATCCGGCGAAGAACATGAATTCTGGCATGTTGAGGGCTCGTGAAAAAGATAAAAGGGTGCTTCTCTGAGAGGAGCTGAAAATGACCACCAAGAGGATTCAAGTTCCTCCGCCCCTTTTGGAGGAGTTAGGGGTCTAAAAGCGAAGACCCTTTTAAGAACACTCGAAAAGAGTTCAGGCAGTCTTATTGGATGGATGCAAACTTCGAAGGGAGGTTGGTTTAAAGGGCCTTGCGTCCATTAGCTGGGAGGGGGCAAAGGAAAATGAGAGTCCCCTGTGAGCAAGGTAAAACGGGGGCTAATGCCAGGTGGGCGGAACAAGAGCTAATGCTGGAAGGAGACAAGCTTTACTGAGGATCCACACGGCAGCCTACGGGTGGCCACGGTTGATAGCCATTGGGGATATTGGGTGCCTGGAGTTGGCACCCCGCCTCTCTCCTCTCCCCCACCTCCCACCACCCTTGTAGTCCCCTGCGCGTGCGCGCACAGACACCGGTTGCCAAACATTGCATCATCCCCGCCCCCCTCCCCTTCCCTCCCCCATAGCTCTCCCCTCCGCGCGCGCGCATGACTCACTCACCTCCTCCGCGAAGCCTCGTGACCCACAGCCACTTCCGGGTCCAACATGACGTCGACCGCCCAGCTGGTGGGCGTGACAGGGGCGGTACCTAGGAGCTCCTGAGTGGTGGATGTCAGTGGTAAGGCGGGGCCAAAGCTGGCGTGCCGCTTCCTAATTGGTAGGCTTCTGGATCCGCCCCTTAAGGGGTGGGACAAGGCTCTGCTAAAAGATCACTGCTCCCCACCAGTGAGCTTAGAGGCTTGAGTCTGAGGTGTCGCGTGTATCATGTTGAAGATGAGTGGGTGGCAGCGACAGAGCCAAAATCAGAGCTGGAACCCGAGGAGAGAGGCAAGTGCTGATTCCCCATCTACCTCAAACTCCCATCCTCGCCGAACCCGGTTGTCCCCTCAAAGTTGAGGCATCCACCTTTTAGGATGTGGCCCCACTCCCTCCACAGTAAAGTTAGTGACCGTCTGACAAGGGGTGGGGAGAACCCTTTATTCAGAAGTGGTGCTTACAGACCCTTCTTGTTTCGGACGACAGCGTCCGTGCACTCCTTCCCGCAGCACGATTCCTGCTCTGTGTTGATGACCGAGGGCCCTGGCTGATCTCGGGAGATTCCTTCGTTCCCGTTGTTGACCCCAGGCCTCCTTGTTAGGCCTGTCCAGTGGGAAACGGGGCAGCAGGACACACCCCCGGCGCCGAGAATCTTGGGTGACCGTAACTCAGGCCGCTTTGCCACCAAAGGCAGTACCCCGTTCACTACCCCCAGTACGCTTAACCGCAGGGTCTCGGGACAGCGTGGCCGCGTCGGTAGCTGGGACTCCTGGACCCTCCATAGGGCCGCCATTTCGCACCCTAGCAGAGTAGAGCTTTAAGGAGATTGACACAAGACTTTGGGAGGGGTGCCGATGGACAGTTGCTGAGATGGGTTTGCCCTTCTCCCAGAGGTCCCTGCGCCTCCTGCACAAGAGAGCATCCTGGATCTCCTAAGTGCGGGAAGCCATTTGGGATCTCCCCAGTGTATTTACTGTCCTTCCCCTGGTATTGGTCCCTGCCTCCTGCCCCCTGTCCTGTCTCCAACTAATCTCTGTGTAACCATTGCATCAGGCCACCCCCGTTTGGCTCTGCAGCCCTCTGGCCTGGGGCTCCACTGCTGATGAAAGCCATGTCCCACGCACTGGAAGGCAAGGAGGGTTCCCCAGGGAGGACAGCCCTGCAGAGAAACACTCGGGGTGATATTGCATCTCCATTCCCCGGGGACAGGCAGCTGCTGCTCTGCCTCTGGGCTTGGTCTTCCCTTCCCTGTGAGATTGGGGAGAATTTATCCATTCCTAATACTTAATGAGCACCTACTATGTGCCATGCAGGTTAGGGTCCAAGATAATCCATTGACAATAGAGAGAAAGGCTCGGCTTTCAGCTTGTATTTCAGTGGGAAGAGGGATACAGTTAAACATATGAGTGCCATAGGGAAGACTGAGCGTGAAAGGGTAAAGAATGCTCAGAATGGGGTTACAGTTTTACCTTGGATGGTCAGGAATTTCCTCACTGAGGTAGCATTTAAAGACCTAAATGGCAAGGCAGTAAGCAATGAAGATAAGAAGAGGAGTGTCCCATAAGGAACAGCAAGAGCAGAGGTCCTAAGGTGGAAGCATGCATGCATAGCAGATCTTTAGGGAACAGGAGACCAGTGTGATGGACTAGAGACAGCAAAAGGGAGAGCGGTCAACAAAAAATCCAGGGCAGGGAAAAAGCAGGTTGTGTAGAGCCTTCTAAACCATTTTAAGGACTTTAACCTTTAATATTCATGAAATCTGAACAAAGTAATGACATGACTAGTTTTAAAAGGCTTACCCTGGCTGCTGTGTTGTGAATAGATTTAGGAGGAGTGGCAAGAGCAGACACTGGGAGACTTTCCACAGTAATCCAAGAAGATAGTTACTTAATCTAGATCGGAAGTAATGGAATTGATGAGGTGTGTTTATATCCTGGGTTTTGAATAACGCGTTAAGAAATTTTGTGGTTTGGATTGCATTGTGGGGTATGATAGGAGGGGAATCAAGGATGGTACTAAGGTTATTGGCTTAAGCAACTAGAGTTGCCGTTTACTAATACGGGGAAGACCATGGAAGGTAGCAGGAGTTTCTTTGGACATAGTATGTCTGGGATGCCTATTAGACGTCCCCAAAGAGGTGGCAAGTAAGCAGTTAGATAGCAGAGCTGGAGGTCCCTGGAGAGGTCCAGTCTGGAAATGTACATTTGGAGGATGGTGGTGCAGGAATGGAATGAAAAAAATGTCACTTGATTTGTTCCCTTCCTGTAGCCTAGTCCTTACCCTGGCAGTGAGGGGCCTGCCTTGAATTTAGAGAAAGCAGAGTTGGCTGGGGCTTTCCTATTATGTAATCAGGACTACAATGTCAGCAACTAAAAATAAAGGAGGTCAGGCTCCTCTCTGTCCTTGGAAATGGCTGCAGGGACTGTTAACTATACATACGTTACAGGACAGGAAGTGAGGAAGGACAGATAGGAGGCTGGAGATAAAACAATCTGACTCTTCCCCTTCCAAAAATGGCTAACATTTACCTTTGACCCCCACAGTGTTCCAGAAGGAAGTGTATCTTCATACATCACCACACCTGAACAGGTAAACTTAACCAACTTTTTCCCAAAACTAACTCCTAAGAGATGCTGTGTGGGTTCCCTTTACTGGGACCCTAAATCATGCAAACACCTAGAGACGAGAGGAGAAGGGTCTAAAGCCACGTCCATCCTCCTCCTCCCCCTAATAAGGTGATCATATCACTGTTCTTAGAGCATGTCCCAGTTGAAAGTTGGCTCTGAGTTAGCATTCAGCCCCAACAGAGATAAATGGTTTGTTTTACCAAACCTTAGTCTCCATCAAGGTTAGACTGACTCAAAGGACTCCCCACACAGGAAAAAGGAACTACCAGTGGAGTTCCCCAGGGGGCTGAGGACTTTTACCAGAAACCCTTAAGAATATATACCCAGACCCTTGCTTCTCCAAGTGCTGGGCAAAAGCAAGGAGGGCGTATTAGTATAGACCAGCTGGTAAAATTTCAAGGGCCAGATAGTAAATATTTTAGACGTTGAGGGCCACAGTCTGTCACAACTATTCATCTCTGTTGTTGTAGCATGAAAGCAGACATCAGCAATGTACAGATAAATGGACATGGTTGTGTTCCAATAAAATTCCATCTACGAAAACAGGCAGTAGCCAGTTTGCCAGCCTATAGTAGAAACTGTTTACATGCTTTATGGAGTTTGTTCCACCCACCCCTGCTACCCTGACTGCACTTTTCCAAAGAACCTGATCCAACCGCAAGGATGGCAGCTGAGTCATTGCCTTTCTCCTTCGGGACCCTGTCCAGCTGGGAGCTGGAAGCCTGGTATGAGGACCTGCAGGAGGTGCTGTCCTCAGATGAAAATGGGGGTACCTATGTCTCACCCCCTGGAAACGAAGAGGTGAGAATGCTAAGCCTAAAGCTAGAGGGGGATGTTGCCTTTTCCCCTTCAACTAGTATCTACCCTGCCTTTCCTCATTCCCTTGAAGGAAGAATCAAAAACCTTCACCACTCTTGACCCTGCCTCTCTGGCATGGCTGACTGAGGAGCCAAGGCCAGCAGAGGGCACAAACACCTCCCAGAATCCTTGCTCTCCAGATTCCAGTCAGAGCTCCCTGGCTCAGGAGGAAGAAGAGGAGGACCAAGGAAGACCCAGGAAACGGAAACGGAGTGGCCAGTCCCCAGCCGGGGCTGGAAAGCAACGCATGAAGGAGAAAGAACAAGAAAATGAAAGGAAAGTGATGCAGCTAGCTGAAGAGAATGAACGACTCAAGCAGGAAATTGAGCGCCTGACCAGGGAAGTGGAGGCGACTCGCCGAGCTCTGATTGACCGAATGGTCAGTCTGCACCAAACATGAACAATTGGGACCATCACTTCCCCCTCAGGCCACTACTTACTTTTCCAGAAGTGGCTACTGACCACCTTTCACCAGTGCCAATAATGTGACCCTCAACCCCAACTATTCAGTCAGGGGCACTTGGGGTAGACAGTCAGAAAGGGTCTCAGCTTGTACATAGTGATTGTATGTTTATTTATTACAGCCCATATCCATTAAAGTGACTTTCTATGAGCTAAGTTCTCACTTTCACTTTTTCTTCTTGCCTTTAGGGGTATCAAGGGGTTTCCCCTCAGCTAGAGCCAGCTGTTTCTTCAGATCCAGGAGCTTAGCCACCTCCACAGCGACCTGGTTCTTGTCAGCCTTTTGTGCTTTTAGTTCTCGGACAATGTTGCCCTAAGAGAAGAGGGAGTGGGGATATCACAATAATGAGTAGAAAGGGCCTGTTTAGGATTCGGCTGATCCTGTCTCCCCCAGGGCTTATGCTACATACCTGTCTTGTCACTTCATCCATCAGCACTTGTATCTGCTGTGGCCCAGCTGTGGTCATAGACTCTACAACTGCTGGGTTTGGGGACACTTTTGCCTGCAGAACAACAGAATTATCATCATCTACCATAAATATCTCCTGATCTCAAGTTTTATGTAACATCTCAGGAGGAAAGCGTTTACCTTTAACTCCGAGGACTCTTCCAGCTATGACAGGAGAAGAAAAACTATAGGTAAGGAAGCAGCAGGGCCAAAGATGGAAAATGGAAATGAGTGTGGACTACTTAGGGATAGCAAGGAGAGGATGCTGTGGCTGTTGCTGGGTGAGAGCACAGTCTTCAGCTTTCTCACCTGGCTCCCTCCGAAGCGCTGCCTGAAACTTTCAATCTGGTCATTTTCCAACTTTTGGAACAATGGACTTACCTATCAGAAAAGATGTACAGAGTTACCCACTGATAGGCCCGGACTCTAGGAGACCACAGAGCACTGCCACAAGCCTGGCCCGACATGCAGGGGCTCTAAACGTGCTTAGAGGGCATGCTGAGGAACACTGAGCAAAAACCTGCCAATTTCAGTAAAGATTCCTGAAAGTGCTGGCATTCACTATGAAAGCTCCAAGTATTTACAGGGTCCAAGACCTTAAACTAATGCTGGGTTGATGGAAAAGTTTAGAGGTAAACTTACTTTATCTTCTGTGGCAAAGAGAAAATGGCTCCCCTGTACTCTCCTGGTTCACTGCCTGTTGGCATTATGGAGACCAGAGGACCATCTACTGTACACCAGTTAGTTTTACATGCCAGGTACTGGACACTGGCATGTAGAATGATGAGGCTGTGTGAGCTACAGACACTATGGGGCTTAACCAATACAAGAACTTTGTATCAGAAACAAGCCTAAGTGCAGAGCAGGTTGGAGGGGAAGAGGTTCAGAGAATGGCTGTGGGAGTCCTATGCCCAAAGTAAATTCCTGACTCCTCCCCAAAGGCAGTATGGCAAAGGTAGCAATTTTAAGAGAGACTGGTTCTTTCAGCCCTCAGACCTACTGTGCCAATCTGGTGTCCTGCTGATAAGGAACATGGAAAGTCTGTGGGCAGGATGCTGCACGCTGGAGCTGGGAGCTGCAGCTGGGCCTGAATAGTCGCACTAACTGTGGGCATGTAAGGCTGCAGCATGGTGGACAGCAAGGCAGCTATGTTCACTGCCAAGCCCGTCACTGTCCCTGCCCGCCGCCTGGGGAAGAAACGATATTAGTCAGGACCTCCCAGAGGACATAGCCTACAATCACTTTATTCCTACACCCAAAAACACCTCCATACCTACCTGTCAGCCTCACTGCCTTTAATCCGCTTCCAGGGCTCATTCACCTGAATGTACTGGTTTCCATGGCGAGAGATAGTGAGGATACTGCGTAGGGCATCCCGGATCCTGGGAAGGGAAGAGGCAGGCCAAGATATAAGGTCCTGGAGGGACCAGTATGGGGCTTTCAACATGCCAGCAGTTCACTGAGATGAGGCAGAGATGTAGTTCACTTACCGAACCTTCTCTAGCAGTTGGTGATAGTGCTGGAGCTCCAAGGTGACATGGGCCAGCAGGCGCTGATCATCAGAGGTAAGCACCATCTCGGGCACAAAACCCCCAAAAAACTTAGACACAAACATCCCAGCTCTTGATGGGAGTAGGGAAGGAGAGGGGAGAGAACAGAGGAGTTATGCCCAGTCTTCTTATAGAAATTTGGTCCAATATTCTTAACAGCCCATTCTCTCAGAATTTATACCTCCTGGCTCCCTCAAGCTGGAAGGCAAAGCTTAACTCTTTATTCTCTCTCTCTCCCTTAAGATAATGACTGCACATACAGACATTTCACATACCATATCCCTTATTTAAAGAAATCTAATAAAGTTAATCAAGTGTTCATTTTATTTTTAAGAAGTCAATACTCAGAATGACCAAGTTGAAATATATGTTAGTTGCTATCCAATACTCTAGTAGGGACTAGACCAGGTTAATGACCAGGTCTAAAAGGGTGGGTAGCCATGGAGAATACTTCCTCAAATTGCAGAATAGCTGATATAAGGACTAATAATGGAATGTGAGCTGAAAGTAACAGAAACTCCAAAGAGTATGGCAGAAATCTCCTCTCCTCATACTAAAATAACCCCTTCTTAAGCCAAACTTTTCAATGTTCTGAAAGTGAACTGTTTGGCTAGGGGAACTGGAAGTGTTTCCCCCTAGCCAAACAGTTCACTTGCAGAACATCAAAGTTTACTTTCAGCTCACATTCCATTATTATAGTAACATGTTTTGCAAAATGCTCCTTGTGACCAATTTTGCTAAATCATATATCTACAATATTCCTCCAAGCATATATAGCCTACTATGTTCTAGAAGCAGGTCCCAACTGATAAAAATCCACTTCCCACACTGTCCTCCCCCTCCCTCCTGCCCGTTCACTAGCCCTCTTGGTATTTCCACCTCTCCCATCTTGAGCAGTGAGCTGGCCCCTAGCTCATCTGATGATTTAACCCCTCACCAGGTCCCACCTGTTGATGAAGTTGCCCAGGTTGTTAAGCAGTTCAGAATTATTCTTGAGTAACATGTCTGTCCAGGAGAAGGCACTGTCCTGGCCCTCAGGCCGAATGTACAGCAGATAGAAGCGCCAGATGTCAGCAGGGATCCCTGTATCCTGGGCCATGTCCCCAAACACTCCCACACCCCGGCTCTTGGAGAATTTCCCATCCTCATAATTCAGGTACTCTGGACAGAGAAGTAGAATAAGGCCCATCTGCTCAAATCACATCCTTCACTCTCTGACCCACTGATTCTTCTTTTCTCTCCCTCACCTCAATTATGGGTATCTACCAATGCTTCTCCTTGAGTTGCTGGCCTGCAGAGAACTTAGGAGTCCCCTCCTCACCATTCTGGTCTTGTGTCCCTTTGTTTCTACCCATGACAAAAGTTTAGCTTCAGACTTCAGCTTTCTTCAGGTTCTTGGTTCCTTTTTCTAGGTAAGTTCACACAATCTAACTTCCTATGTCATCTCAAGTCCTAACCCAAGGCCTAGCACCTGTCCAGGAACTTCCAAGTGCCACCTCGGTACTCATTCCACAGGAACCTGCCCCCCTCCAGTCTCCCAGGCACCTGTAGCAATGATGTGGTTGACCAAGGTGTAGTTGTCCTCAGCTCCTAGGGCTGAACAAGGGAAGACTAAGCCATGGAAGGGAACATTGTCCTTGGCCATGAACTGATACAGGTTCACCTGCAGAATATAGTTGGGAGACAGAGCTCCTGACACCTTCTTCAAAGGCCCAGAAAGATCAGATACTCAACCCTAACACCCCCAGTACACATGCACAACACGCACACATGCATGCACGTGCATCCTCCCAATAGACAGGCTAACCAACAACTGCTCACTTGCTCTGGGTTCTTCCACCATTTCTCCCACTGGTCTGTGTAGTTAGCTGTGATGGACAGGTAGCCAATAGTGGCATCAAACCAAACATAGAATACCTGTGAGATGTCAGGAGGAGGGAGATAGAGTAGAATAAAGGAACACTGAGTAAATCTCACCAACCTCAAAATTTCAGACTAAAACAAGATAGAATCAACAGTCTTATACTGCTAGCCCAGGCTCTCAACCCCAAGGCAGAATAATATCAGATATGAATAAAGCATAGGGTTTTTACCTTATCCTCAAAACCTTCTAGGGGCACAGGGGTTCCCCATTTGAGGTCTCGGGTTATGCAGCGTGGCTTGAGACCATCCCGAAGCCAAGACCGAATGATGAATCGGGCGTTGGGTGTCCAGTCACTGTTAGGCAATGTCTTCCCCAACCACTCCTCCAGTCGCTTTTCCAGCTGAAATGGCAGAAAAAGAGGGCTGATTTAGTAGTCTCACACGATTTTCTTAAGGATAAATATGTACAATCTTCTTGGGGTAGTCTGGCAATACAAAATGAAAAGACTCGACATTGACAACAATTACACTTCTAGGAATTTTTTCAACAGAAATACACAAGAGTGTATGGATGTACGTATAAAGAAAAGCACTGTTCATCACAGCAAAAAAATGGAACTACCATGATTCAGTAGAATTTAAAGAAATATGATAAATCAATACAATGAAATATTTATAAAGCCATTAAAAAGGAGATAGACCTGTATGTATTTACATGTAAAGACCTCTAAGATACATTTTTAATTTAATAAAGCAAACTGCAAAATAATGATGTAATCTTATTATAAAAATAAATAATACACAGATTAAGCCCAAAAAAACTCTGAAGGGGGAAAATTAAAATCAGTAGTTTAGTCTCAGAGGTTATGGGGAACATGCGTTTTTATACCATATATGTCATGTCCATCTGAAGTTTTAAAAACAAGCTATCTCACTTTGTAAGCAGAAAAACAAAAGATAAATCTGTTTTAAGGTATGGTTTATGTGATGCACCAAAATAAATAACCACCTTAACCAAACAAAATTTATATCACCAATGAGAAGGAAACAGTCATCATGTGCCTCTGGAAAGGATACAAGATCATTTATGTAGTATTCCAACTGAGGATGCATAACCTGAATCTAGTCATGAGGAAACAGCCAACAAATCAAAATGAGGAATATTCTATTTGCAAAAGGGGTCAGGGACTACATTCTTAAAAACTGTTAATGTCATAAAAGGTAAAGGCTGAAGAACTGTTACAGACTAAAGGACAAGGGTCAGTGTGAACAGCTTCTGAAGCCAATGATACACCCCACTGGTAAAACTATGGGAAACAGGCACGTACATACTACTGGTGGTAATGCAAACTGGAACACTACCTGCCGAAGGAGATTTGGCAGTAAACTACATATGCATTTACCCTTGACAGAGCAAGTGATCACCTTCAAAGAATTTATCCTGAAGATACACTTCTAACAACACAAATATATATACACACAAAGTTATTCACTGCAATGTAATTTGTGTTGGAAAATACTGGAAACTACCTAAATGGAGAACATAGGAAATACGTTAAATAAACCGTGACACCTACATGGGAATGGAGTCCTATGCAGGTGTTAAAAACAACTAACCAAATAAGGATGATCTCTATGAATTGACATGGAGTGATTTCCAGAACATATTGTCAGGTGAAAAAGACAAAATGCAAAGGAGTATATACAATATGCCATATTCTATATAACAAAACGAAATAAGAAAATAGATACGTTTATACACACATACACACAATCTGCTTATCTTTATATAAGCTTATTTTAACAAAAACACACTAAGAACAAATCAGAAAACAGTTGATTGCTTACAGGAGATGGGACAGCAGGATGGCATAGACAGGAATGGAATGACACTTATCTGAGTAAACCTTTTTGTATGTTTTAGATTTTTAGAAACTGACATCCCACATATTCAAAAAATAAAATAAGGATGAGGAGAGGAAAAAAGCTGAAAGCAAATGAGCCAAACGTATTAACTTATTTCAGTGACAACCATATTGAAAGGGGAAAAACCTAAGCTAAGCTGATTTTGAACACATTATTTGATTATGTACCCTCAGTTGAGAGGAAGGCACAGGACTGCCAACAAACCCAAATGCTCTTCAGTAGGTTTTTTGTAATGGTATGGGTGAAGCTATTCTGAAATTATTTTGGAGTATATTGTGGGATTCAACAAATGAGTAAATGTGGTTCTTGGGAACCAGTATTTACTATGCAAGTAATATATAGATGTGAAATGAGCAAAAGTGAGCAAGAACCTTGTGGAGAGGGACTAGAATTACAGAGGTCAGTGTGAACCTAAAATAAATGCCTAACTGTCCTTGTTGAAAAGACCTAGAAGCAAAGACTCCTGAATAGCAATGAACACACCTAAATCTTGGTCCCTAATACTGTTCCCTACTAAAATGAACTAGGGCTTTGTGGAGATATGCTCGATACCAAGGCTGGAATAAAATGTATTTAGAATGTCTTGTATGCCAGAAAATAAGGCAGTGCTTAAAAAATGGTCAGAGATCTCAAAAATTATCTTAAGAGGCTCCCACTGGCCAAATAAGGGACAATCTAAACATGAAAATAATTTAGGACAGGAAATGAATTATAAACCATATTTTTAAAAAAAGGAATCCATGAGTCCACACTGATAGTAACTAGATAACTAAATTAAAAAATGAGTGAAGGAGAAGGGTAAATGTGGAGGGACTGGCAGAGTTCGAAATCTCAATGAAAACTGGATTAGGTAAGAATAATTAAGTAAATGGATGCTAAATTTAAAGGGAACCTTTCAATGAAGAGCAAGGTATCTGCCTGGTCTTAAAGTATATTCCCAGACTGCTTATAAGTTGCAAGGGGGAAAATATTAATTATATAGTGGAGATATTGAATAACACCTTAACCAAACAAAATTTACATCGCCAATGAGAGGGAAACAGCCGTCATGTGCCTCTGGAGAGGATACAAGATCATTTATGCAGTATTCCAACTGAGGATGCATAACCTGAATCTAGTCATGAGGAAACAGCCAACAAATCAAAATGAGGAATATTCTACTTGCAAAGGGGGTCAGGGCCTACATTCTTAAAAACTGGTAATATCATAAAAGCTGAAGAACTGTTATAGACTAAAGGACAATAAAGAGAGAGAGAGAAATTAAATGCAATACAAGATCCTGAGCTAGATTCTGTTCTAAAGGAGAAATAATGCTCTAAAGGACGTCACTGTGATTGCTGACAAAACTGGAATACAGATGGTATATCAGACAACTATATCAATGTTAGATTTCTTGAAGTTGTTTACTATGGTTATACAAAAATGTCTTTTTTTCTTAAGAAAACCTTAGTGTAGTATATGAGTAAAAAGAATATATATGTATATCTGTAGGAAGAGAGAATATGCTAAAGCAAACAGAGCAAAATTTTACCAACCAGTAAATCTGATTAATGGGTACATGAGGTTCTTCTGGATAAAGAACATGAGGTTCTTTTGTTCTAGCAACTGTGTATTCTTGCAATTCTTTGCAAACTTGAAACTAAAATGTCAAAAAAAAATTTTTAACGTAAATCTAATAATGTGGAAAACTGATCAAGACACATTGTAAAGGCAAAGAGGGTAGATTGCAGAATATTATGAATGCCATAACTTAATCTGTAGCAAGAAAAAAGACATAGAGATACTTTGATATGCATATGATATTTCTAAATAGACAAAGGAAAAGGAGCAGCAGTAAATGCCTCTGACAAATGGGCCTGGGGCTTTCACTTTGTTACATCTTTTTGCAATAATCATGTATATTTTTAGAATGGAAATTAGAAACATTTGCGAGTGATGTACAGATCTGTGGCTGAGGCAGAGGGGGGCGGCAAAGCTGAGCTGACCAGCTTGAGGGGAAGGCCCACTCACCTTAGGCAGGTCCAGGAACAGGTGCTGAGAGGACCTCACCACAGGACGGGACCGGCAGACTTTACACTGAGGCTTCTGTGAAGGACAAGTCAAGAGAAGGAATGACCCAAGGGGGACAGTCAGGCCAGGGAGAGGCCCACAGGGAGGGAGGAGCTCCTGGTCTACCTTGTGCTTTAACCCAGCTAGCTCTGTAACTTGAGTTTCTCGTGACCCAGAAGACTCATGTGTGCTTATGTAAGGTTGTTACTCAGCATTTCAGGCCTGTTCTATCACTCTGAGGAACAGGAAAAAGCACTCTCTGGGCAGAGGTTGGGTATTGTATGCAGCTGTGAGGGGGCAGGAGTGACAGAAGAGAAGACAAAGTCCTCTCCTTGGGGAAGTTACAATCACGTTAGGGAGGGTGGGTTTGTGTGGTAAACAAGTGTAGACCTTTACAAAGCAAAGTGTCAGGAAGCACTGATTTTCATGGTGGAAACTGGCTGCAAGCACTGGTGGGTGATGGGCGACGGCTAGAGGAGTAAACAGGTGGGGCTGATCAGTGGACACTTCCAAGTGAGTTTTGATGTGGGTTTTTGAAAGTGAGAAATATAACTTTCAGGATCTCTCTTCTGAGCCCCACATGCCCACATCCAGCTGCTTATCTAATATATCTCCTTGATGTCTAATAGACACCTCAACTTTAACAAACCCAAACAGTACCACTGCATTCCACTGAAAGGCCATTCTTCAGGCAACCCTTCCTGTATGTGGAGACCATCCATCCAAGGTGCTTGACCCAATGAACTTTCAGGTCACTGGTTTCTTGACTTCCTCCTCACCTTGACTTCCAGGCTATCCACCTATAGTCTGCCTCCAAAATCTATCTTTCTTCTTTTTTTCTCCATTTCTACTGCCGTGAATCTAGTCCAAACTACCATTATCCCATTTCTGAGCTACCACTGTTGTCTCCAAACTCCAAACTCACCTCCCCAGTTTCTCTCTTGCTTCCCTCAATCATTTTCTGCAGAGCAGCTTACCAGGCCCTGGCAATCGGTCATTGCCCACCTCTCTGACCCCATCTCAATCCACCTTCCCTCTCACGCACTGCGCTAACTGGCTGTTTCAATTCTGCCTTTTCAGCTCTTTTCTGCCTCAGGCCTTTGCATTTCCTGGTCCTTCTACTTTTAACACTCTTAAGCCCCTCACATAACCTGGCTTGCTCCTCATTCTTCAGTTAAACTCTCAGTTCAAACATTACCTCCTCTGAACACCTTCCCTCATCACCGACCTTAAATCTTCCCCCAGAAGTCACTACTATCTATCACACCTTCCTGGCAGTTTACTGTATAATTATATTCTCGTCTTTTTAAGTGTTGATCTCCTCCCACGCTAGACAAAGGTCTGTCTTAACTACTACATCCGGAGCATCCATATCTGTGACTACCCTATTTTAAGGACTCAAAATGTTTGTTGAATGAATTAACAAATCAGTAAACATGGAGTAGAAGAGATGGTATTTATGGAAAAAAAAGAAGGAACTAAATAAATGCAAATAAGGTGATCTGAAGCAGCAATAAAAATAGGGACTGTAACTCAACTTGCCTATTTCCTAGCACAATGCTAATAAGCACAGAGTCAATACTTAGTAATAATTTTATCTAATGAATGGAATGATAAGAGGTGGGGTGGAAGGAGCCACTGGTAAAGGGTCTTCAGTGCTAAAACAAAAGTCTTAAATGGACAAAACTGAAAGTCTCTTAAATAGAGACTGTCCCTTCTGGGCTCCATGCGGTCCTCAGCTCACCTTGAGCTCAGTGGCATTGATGAGCTTGCCACATTTGTCACACTGGTCACCCCGGGCCTCCTCATAGCCACAGAAGGGACAGACACCCTCCACAAAGCGGTCAGCCAGGAAGCGGGCACAGTGCTCACACCGCAGTTGCTCCACAGTATCTTGTAGCACAAAACCTCGGGTTAACAACCGCTGGAAGATGTCCTGGGTGATTCTGGAGAGGTGCACAAGGGACAGAAGAGGGCAGGTCAGAAAAAGTGGTGCACCCTTCCCTCCTGCCATTCTAAACAGGACCCAAACTCACTCAGTCCAAGAGCCAAAGAATCAGGCACAAGGCCCCTCAAGACAAAGGCCCTCTAGTCACCTTTACAGAGGTAAAGCCCATTGTGGAATGAGCCCAGACCTCATACATATTCCCCAGCTCCCCACACAATCTCTACCCTTAACACTTTAGTATTTATTTTTTTGTCAAATAAAGACTCGTCTGTTTTATATTCTTCATTAACAAGAATCCCCAAAAGGACAGGATGCTGCTATTCTTTAATATGTCGGTAAAATTAAAATTAAGTCAATCCAGCTGCTAAACTGCATAGTGCTCTCAACTGGCAGCCTGTCTACTGTGTAGAGTTGTTATTACGATAAAATATCAGGCAAAGAAGAATGAGTTTGCTTGCTGTAAATGCACATAAGGGTCGGAGGGGATGTTCTAAGACTCCGTGGCAGCCTGGGAGGAGAAGGCAGGCAGCAGAGTGAAGGCAGATACTGCCCTTGAGCCTATATCCTGTCTCTTCCCTCCCTCCGCTGTTCCTGCAGGCCCTGCTCAGGTTTCTGCACACAAGAATCCCTTTAATAATGCCTGGGATATGTTTCAGGGCAAATTCAGATCCTAAGTTTAGGAGGAGTGCCTCAACAACAATCTTGATTCCTCTGTCTCTGGGATATTCTCACTGCCCCAGCCCAGCCTTCACCCTCCATTTCTGCCTGGTTAGAGGACAAGTAAGTTAGAGGACACTTACTTGGTCTGCTGTGGAGTGGTGGTACGACCAAAAATATCAAATGAAATATTAAACCAGCGGTAGATGTCAGCATGGATGGCATGGTACTTGTCACAGATTTCTTGGGGGGTCAGCCCCTCCTCCATAGCCTTGGTTTCGGTTGCCGTGCCATACTCATCTGTCCCACACAGAAAGAGGGTGTTCCACTGGCGGAGGCGGGAGTACCTAGAAGGGAATATGGTGATCATGGGGCCCCATCTCAGCCCCTCCCACGTCTCCAGGACCCCTCCAGCCTCCACCCTTGCAGCCTATTCCCTTGGGGCCCACTGCTCCCTCAGGTACCCTTTCCCCCAGAAGCTGGCTTCACCTGGCAAAGACGTCAGCACTAAGCACGCAACCAATGATGTTCCCAAGGTGGGGGACATTGTTGACATAAGGGAGGGCACTGGTGATGAGCACATTCTTTTCCCCAGCCACAGGCAACCTGGTAGGAAAGGAGGAAGAAAATAGTCCACAGGAAAGAAAGAGCCCAAGGTACAAAGAATACCCAGACACAGGTCTGTTCTGTTATAGGGTCATGTACATCTGAAACCTCTCTTCACATGAACCTACTGGACCATGAACTCCCCCAAAAACCTCAAGGTCCCCTATAGCCATGAGTGCAGGGCTCTGTCTGGTAAGCAAGGGTTGCATCCAGCTCTGGAGGAGCCACATTCCCACACTGCCCTCTGCTCTCTTTTTTGTCATGGCTGCTGCTTTCCATTAGCTCATTCTCAGGCTCCAGCTTCCCCAGAAGGGGCAAAAATCTCCCTAGGTTCTTCCCAAGGTTCTGTCCAGCCATCATCACTCACTACTCCCCAGACTCCTGTGCCACCCAGGGACACTTTCCCAGCATTGACCTGTCCCTCTCCCCAGGTGCTATGTTACCACTATGTCTAGTCACTACCTGAAGTCCTTAGAGCTTACCATCCCAGATACAAGTCTCTGTGTGAAAGTTTTTTAAATATCAGCTTAGCCTACTGGACCCAAAGTTCGATGAGATCAGAGGTCTTGTCTGCTTTGTTCTCAGTACACAGGACCTGACAAGGAGTGGATACTCAACTCTTAATTGAATGATAACATGTTCTGAACTATAAATACTTCATTTTGATGGAAAAATCTGGGTATGTGTGTGTACCTTGTCTTAGTGTAGCAGGAATATAATACTGAGCATGCAGGCAGAGGCCAGATCATGACAGGCCTTGTGAACTACACAAGAGAACCATCTGTAGAGTTCTGCAAAGGAGGGCGGAAGGGTAATATGTGCAGTTTCCAGCTGTCATTCTTGTGCATATGGAGTGTGGGGTGGCAGGGAGAAGGCAAGAGATGTGAGGCTTGATCTAAGGCTGTACCAGACAGTCTAGGGAAAAGAGGGATGGACACAAGGACTACTTAGGCATTAGAATGTGACTTGGTAATGGCAGAAATGATACAGAAAAGGGCACAAGAAAAGAGTGCAGATGACCAAGATTTCTGGCTTGGATTTTCAGGTGGAAGATGGGAAGTCATTCACTAAGGCAAATAAATAAAGGAGAAAGGGAAGGTAATAGATTTTGGTTTTAGACATGCTGAGTTTGCAAAGCCTGTGAGGTGGAGGAATCTAGGAGATAGTCTGACAAGTATGTGTGGAGCTCAGAATAAAATCTGGACTAGAAAAACAGATTTAGGTGCAATCAGTGGGTAAAGAGTAGCTAAAAATGTGGCGGCAGCTGGGACTGACAGAATGTCCAAAACAATGAGCCAAGAAAGAATAAAACAAAATTAATAGTTTGACAATAAAAAGGAAAGGATGGAAAATTTAAGTAATTAAGGGGACTTAGCAGGCACTACTGTCTTTATCAACAATTTCCACTTAAGAAATTAAGCCCCACCTATCTGTGCCTACTCACACTGGATTCTGCTGTGGTTTAAGTGAGGGCAAGCTTCCCAGGCCCTTCTCCCACGCAGTTAGAGCCATGGCGATCTCCTCTTCAGATAGGGAGGCCAGCTCTTCCTCCTTACGGAAGTAGACAGAATCCCCATCAGATGAGGGGGACCCACACAGTAAAGAAACTCTCCTTGCTGGCCAACTCCTGAAAAAGTTAGTGGCCATGCTCAAATTCCCTCTCTAAGCCACTCCCCACCGCAGGCTCTGAGGCTCTGTGGGGACCTCTCTGTTCCGAACCTCAGGCTCATTGCTGACAGCTCTCCGCTCAACCAAGTTGGGCTGGGGCTGCTTCTGGAGGTAGGGCTGGAGGGCGACGACACCCTGCTGCTTCAGCACAGTCTCTGCAGCTCGCCGACACGGCTCCTGAGAACTCAGTGTCTGGAACCAGCTGTGCAGGGCACCCAATTCCCCTGTGGGTGTGGGAGAGATCACAAGTCTAGGAGGGCAGACAGCAGTGGTAAGCTTCACTACACCACAGTGGTCCTCGATACTCTACTACCCATTCTATAACCCCTCCACCAAGTTCCTGGGTTTGGAGCTGAGGATGAACTGATGTGCACAGTTCTCACCAGGGAGGTAGGCTGGGTCTTGCAGTAATGGGTACAGTGCTCCCCACAAAACAATGTCAGCTAGAGATTCCGTCTCCTTTGTTGAGAAAAAAGAAACAGCGCATAAGAATATCTAACATTTCTTAAGCACTCACTATGAGTCACACATTGTGTTCAGTACTTTATTTCACTTAATCCTCACAATAACCCACTGAGGTGGGTACTAATATTGCCCATGTTTCAAAGATTTAAAAAATGGAGGCTTAAAAATGCTGTTAAGTGGCAGTGTTGGGGCTTGAACTCTGAATACAACTTTTCTTCTTAATTCTTATACCACATGGATTTCTGTGACCCCCACCTCAAGGCCCAACTTACCCCAGCCAGGAAAGGACAGCTCCGATGATGACTCAAGCTGTGATCAATGTAAGTCAGGGCGCTCCGGACTGGGCCAAGAACATCTTCCCCCTTTTTGCCTTGGACCGCTAAACAGTACAGGGCAGCAGACAAAGCTGGCTAAAATGCAGGGGAACAAAGGTCAGCATGGCATGTACAGCAAGGGCCTGACTGCCAGACCCCATGTCTCAGTCCCACCTGCAGCTCTGTCACTTCCCATTCCAGCCATTGGTTGGTGAGATCATCTTGCTCCCAGCCGGATAAGAGAAAGAAGTATCTACCAGGGGGAGAGTAACAGAAGATGGAAATGGAATTAGAGGGGCCCATTTGTCTAGCCCATTTTTCACCCCACAGTGTAACAGCAATTGTGAATAAGACCACACAGAGGGCAGTAAGTCCTGATTTTATTCAGCCACCTCCCTGCCTCAAGGACCAATACTGACCGGCAGATTGCACTAGTGGAGAAGAGGTAGTTGCCACTATCCAGCTGCAAGACAGGGACCTTAGGTCGGGTCAGGAATGGAACCACACACTCTGATGCAGAAGAAAATGCGTAAAAAACAGGGAAAATGGAAAAACATTCTGTCAACTTAGAAGAACAGTTTTGCATTGTTCAAAGAAGAAGGGAAGAAAGATGGGCAGTCTCAATCCAGAGGTTCCAGGGCAGAACCATTGAAAGGGGGTGGGTCCAGAAGGGGCTGGGGAGACCAGCAGGTGTTCAGCTGAGACTGCCAGTTGGAGACAACAGATGGAGATTGCAGAGGCGGGGGGAGATAGTGCTGTAGCCAAGAACTGGAACAACTCAAAGTAACTACGCTGAGAATGATCTGAGATAACGGTGGGAGAACAGAATTAAGAAAACGGGGAGGACTAACAAGAGAACCGCTTAAGAATTACTCAAGCAGATGGCTGGGAATGAGAAGAGGTAAACCAAGAGGAGTGAGTAAGTGAGTGAGTGTGTGTGTGTGTGTGTATGTATGTTTTAGGAAAGAGCAGAGTTTCCTAAGAACGACAAAGAGGTGCCTGGAGATTGTCATGTGAAGTGACTGGGGGCTATGGGGTGAGTCTCCTGATAGGTGTGGGAGAAGGTTGGAAAAGGGGAGAGATGTTCACTGAAGCCAGGATCCTGGAATACGAAGGAGGTAAGGAAAGGGTATCTGAGGGTAATTAAGGGAAGTGACTGATGAAACATGTGCTGGGAGGGAAGAGTGGGGCGACCGAGGATTAGGCAGTCAGAGGTTGACGGTGTGCCTGGTAGGGGTTTGTTACAGATGACTAGAGTGTAGGGTTTTGGTCCCGCCCCCTTTTCCACAGCCCTACTACCTTCGGGGCCTACGGTGCTGATGAGCAGCTCCGCTCTGCCCTGGGCCCTCCCGGCCGCGGCCAGCACAGGCAGACTCCCCGGGGCGCCCTCGCTCACGAACAGTCTCATTGCGCCGTGAATCCACTCTGATGCAACCAAATCCGGTCTCTGGCTCGTGGGATGAACGGCCGCCGCGAGGCACGCCGGGAAATGGAGTTCTGACTTGGGTCGTCCCGCGAGCTCCTCTCCCAGAAAGTAGACTATTTCTCCCATCATGCACCAGTAGGAAACAGGAAAAGGATGTCAGAGACAGAGCTGCCGTGGATACGGCGCATGAGCTGCACTGCTTGGTGGGTGGGCCCGGGAGGCGTTTGCGGTTGGGCTCCGCCCCCCCGGGCTCCGCCCCCCCCCCCCCCCCCCCCCCCCCCCCCCCCCCCCCCCCCCCCCCCCCCCGCCCCGCCAACTTCATTCCCCTAACGCAGCCAGAGCGCGGTGACAGAGAACCCGGCCTTGCCACGGGCTGAGGGGAAGATGTGGCGATACTACTCCCAGTGGCCTATGCTCGGCCCGCGTTCGTAAGAATCAAGAGTTTCAGAGTTGAGAGTTACGTTTACTGTAGTGACACAATGGAGATTAATGTACATAGCCTATTCATAACAAAGAATGCGACTATTAATATTGATTTAATGCCAGTCTGCGACTAATATACAACTAGATAATCTCATTAAAGGGGAGGAAACGTGTTGGATAAAGGTCAGATTGAGGGGAAGTAAGGCAGAGTTTGGCAGTAAGTATATATTATACAAGAAAGCACATTATAATTAAGAAAAGGACCCTTCTTCATCTTTACATTCCTATAAGAATAATTAATACCTAATAGTACTTATAAGTTATGCACTATTAAAAGCATTTTACATATGTTTAATTTCATTCTTGAAAAGCTTTGGTGAGGTTCTGGGCCTTTTGAAGTTAGGTCGTAAGAAGCCTTGCAGCTTCTGCCCAGGCTTTTTGGAACACTCTAGTAGTAGCCTTGAGCTGCCATGGGAGAAGTCTTACTACCTTGAGACTGCCATGCTGTAGGGGTCTCATGCTGACAGTCCCAGCTGATCCCAGCATTCCAATCGTCCCTGTCAAGGTGTCAGATCAATGAGTGAAGTTCTCTAGACCAACCCATCTTCCTGCTGAATACTACCAAGTTACCCTGGTCAAGGCCATATAGGACAGAAGAATCACCCAGCTGAGCTCCACCCATTTTCTGCCCCATAAAATTGTGAACTGTAAGAACATGGTTGTTCTTTTACAAAATACAAACAATGAACTAAGTTCTCACATTATAATTTTACAGATGAGGAAACTGAGGCACAGAAAATTTACTTTGTGCCAAGAACTATACAAGGCATTAAAGATACATTATCAACAAAATCGATTCAGGCTTCTGCTTTGGGGAGAGCTCACAGATTTCCTGGGAAGTCAGAAAATCAAATAATCTTTAAAATGTCATGAAAATTATAATGGGGGATGTATACTGTGGGAGCTCCTAGTTAGGGCCCCTGCCTTACTCTAAGGAGTTAAGAGGGGCCTTCTTGTGCAAGTGACTTCTCAACTGAGATCTGAATGATGAGTAAGAGTCAGCCAGGTGAAAATTGGTGGAAGTGGAGAGAGGAATTGTTTTAAGCAGAGGAAAAACACATGCAAAAGACCAGAGACCTCAGTGCATTTTAGGTATGTGAGGAATTAGTGTGTGGCTAGAGTTTGTGGTGGGTAGTGTAAAAAGGCTAGGCTAAAGGGAAGAAGTCTACCTGTAAAGTATATTGTAAAATTTGGACTTGTCTCTGAAGACAATGAGAAGCCTTTGAAAGGTTAAGTTGGGAGTATCAGGACATTTTTGTGTTTTAGAAAGGTCACACCTGCTACTGTGCCAGGAATGGACTGGAGGGGAACAGAACTGTATGCAAGAAGACTAGTTAGGTTATGCCATCTGGGCTAAAGAGGGTGGTAGTTGTAGGGATTAAAGGAAGTAGGTAGACTGGAAAGATTTAGTAATCAATTAAATGTGAGTAAGAAAACAAGAGAAATTAAGATTGGCTGTCATGTTTCTGGCGTGGGTAATTGGGTACACCTCTATGTGCTCCAAGAGATGATAATATTTCCTCTATCATAGTGATTATCACACTGTATTTTAATTCTATGAGAGGGCAGAGGCCATATTTGTATTCTTAATCTATGATGCCAAGTACACAGCTCCTGCCTGGCATATATGGTAGTAAACATCAATAAATATTTATTGAATTTAAATTGAACCATTGTACTGGAAGAGAACCAAGTTTGTGGGGGAAGCTGACAAGTTCAGTTTAGAACAGACTGTGTTTGTGGTACCTATGAAATACCGAAGTGGAGCTATCCAGTAGACAGTAGATTAGACTGGAGCTTCAGAGAAAGATATGGACTGCAGATTAGGAACTCAGCCATTAAGGGAGGACATTTGGGCTGGGGAGAGAATAAGACCACTTAGGGTTTATAGAGTGCAAAGGGCTTAAGATCTCAGACAGACCTCTGGGGTTTAAGGAACAAGCAAAGGAAAGTCCTTCCTTATGCAACAGAGAAGGAATTGCTAAAAGATAAGAGGGGCACCAGCAGTGTGTGTAGGAGAGAACGGTCAATCGTGTTGGCTGCTACTGAGATGTCAAGCAATATAAGGACTTGAAAGCATCTGTGCCAGGTCAGGAGTAGCCCTAGTGAGGAATGACCTTGCAAAGGTGAGGGAGTGAAGGGAGAGGAAATGGAGATGCCTATAGGTAGGCTACTCAAGAAGTTCGACTGTAAAGAGAAACAGAGAGGGGGTGGTGCCTGGAGAGTACAGCAAAGGGAGTTTGTGGGAGACTTGGATATGTTTAAAAGCTAATGGGAAGGAGTCAATAAAGAGGGAGAGGATAAAGTGCAGGAGAAATGGCAGAGAAGGTAGGAGAGATGAAATTTGAGCACTTAACAAACACCAGATGAATAAGTGAATGCATGTAGTTTGTCACTATTTTAGAAGTTGGAAAGGAGAGGATGATCAGTGAGGTGGAATCCCAGCCCTCAGATCAAGGTCAGGGAAGAGAGCTGGATCTCTGATGTCACCAAGGGGGTGGGGGAAGGGCACAGAAAGCTTTGCTTAGTGCAGTGGAGAAACAAAAAACGGGAAAAGAGGAATGGTCAGGTAAGGAGGAAAGCACAAGTGTGTTTTAAAGCTCTTGCAATCGACAGGGGAGGTCAGTTTCTACCTTCCACCAGGGAAGTTGACATCAATCCCCCATCCGCCCTCATATGCTGTCATAGCATCCTGTACCACTTGTCCTTTCATAGTCACTGATTCAATTATAATTAATAAATTTATTGGGTCATTAGTTAGAATCTTTCCTTAAGCTCCAAGGGGGCAAGAGCTGTGTCTCTCTTCTTCCCCTCTCATCTCCAGTGCCTAACACTGTTCTTTTCACACAGGAGGTGCTCATCCCATCCTTATTAAGAGCATGAATGAATGAACCCACACAATAAAGCAGGGCCCCGACCAAGAGGCTTATGTACAGAGGATTGTATCAGGCTTCTCAGCTCCTAAAAACACATCCTGGATTAAGAGAATGGTGATATTTTCATCCCTTCCTCTGACTTTGAAAACTACTGTGTTTCTCCCATCCACTTTCTCTTTCTTTCAAATTTGGTCTTACTATTCTCTGGTTCTTTGTTTTTCTACCTCTATGTTTCTCTGAGTCTGCACAGGAAGTATGCAGCTTTAGGTCTGTGGCAATTGGTAACGGAAACATCGGTGCCTGTGTAAATTTAATAAAGGGTCACAAACTTTTTATCTTTGTCATTAACTCCTGTCTCTTTGCCTCTGTTCTGTCTCAGAGTGGATTCCTTTTTCTCATCTTCCTGTATCCAGATCGAAAGTCCCCCTACCATCCAGGACCAGCTCCTCCTGCCCCTCTGATGGGCCCCAGAAGGTACTTGGAGGAAAATCACCGAGCTAGGCCCACTCCTCTGATTTCCTGCTTTGGTGGCCTCACAGCCCTGTTGACCACATCCTCTCTCACCTTACTTATATACTTCCTCACCAGTCACATCACCCAGGAGTTCTCAGCCCCTAAAACCTGTCACTGACCCCCACCTAGGCTCTGCTTTACCCTCTCTTCTTATCTCAGGGTTCCTAGCATTACCTTCCTCTGATACTGTTCTTAGAGCCATGTCTCTCTGCCTGGAAGCAGCCAGTCCTGTCCCTTTCTGGATCTCCAACACCCCTTTTTCCTACAGGTGACAGTACTGACCACAATGCTGTCAGGCCAGTGGTGGCCAAGTACCTGGGGGAGCCTAGGGCTGGGACTCCAAAGCCCTTCTCAGGGATCCTGGCTCCGTGCCCTCTATGCCTTCACTTACACTGGAGGAGATGGCCAGCAGGTGTCTCTGGCTGAAGGGGACAGGTTCCTACTGCTTCAGAAGACCAACTCAGACTGGTGGTTAGCAAGGCGCCTGGGAGCACCCTCTGTCTCTCCACCCATCTTTGTCCCAGCTGCCTTCATGATGGAGGAATCCATCCCTTCCCAGAGCCCAACCACCACCAGCCCCAGCCAATCCCTCTGGTCTCATGGTGAGTAAGCCCTGCCTGGTCACCTTCCTACCTCCTCAGCTTCTGGGAATTATTGGAAGGATCCTTCTCTCCAAAGCTCCTGCTCACCCCCTTCTCATACTTCCCTTTGATCAACGTACTCCTTATTCCCACCATGGTGTCCCTATTGCCTCTCCTCTCAGTCTCAAGCCTTCTAGGTCTCATATAATTTTCCGTAACTTTCCCCTGCTCTTGCCTTCTCTGTGAGCCCCCAGGATAGAGGACCCAGCTAACATCACACCTCTGATGGCCTGACCCCCATTCTTCCCATTTCTCATGTTTTCCAGGGCCAAAGTTGTTTCCTGGCTCCCTGAAGGAGCTGCACCTGTCTCAGGAATGCCCGGGCAGAACCCAGGTTATGTCTGAGCAGCCTCCTCCTCTTCCCCCCAAAATGTGTAGAAGTGTCAATGTTACCAATTTGAGGCCTACCCTCCTGAAGCCCTTCCAGGAAGGCCCAAGTGGAAGATCTTTCTCCCAGGAAGACTTGCTGACAGAGGCCAGTGACAATGTGGTGAGTCCCAGCTCTTCTGAGCAGGAAGTGCAATAGATATTTTCTGCTGGGCCCTATTCTAGGCATAGTGGCAAATAGGACAGACAGACTCTCTGCCCTCAAAGGATTCCCATGGGGGTGAAAACACATAAACAAATAAGTAAGATAAGCTTTGGTACTGATAAGAGCTCCCAAGAAGTATATATGTGGTGGAGAAAGATGATGTGGTTTAGGAGGGTATCTCTGAAGAAATGTCATTTAGTTGAATCTCAATAAGGGGGAGGAAAAGACAACCAGGAAGCAAACTAGGAGGTGAGAAGAAATTCTAGCTGAGGGACACCAAGTAGCAAAGATCACGAAGTATATGGCACCTGGCAGACAGAAGGCCAACTCAGTTGTGCTTTTTTCTCTCTTCCTCATGACTCCTGAGCCAGGGTATGGTGTTTCCTGTGTCCTGTCTTGACAGCTCAAGTCACCAGCAAGTCTGCTCTAGAGAGGTAACTCTCTTGCTCCTCCAGAAGACTCAGCCCCTCCCCTCTCTTACTTACTAGTTGGTGAAAAATGGCCCCTCCTCTCTCACAGTCCCTTGTAGGGAGCTCTGACCCCTCTCCAGTCTCCTATTATTCTGGAGCGGGTGAGGGTGAGGCACTCCCCTCACCCCCACCTCCCACACACACACACAAAGCCTGTTCCCCTTTCCTGAGGCCCTGGGTTGGGGTGGGGTGGGGGAGGAGGGAAGTTGGCCACAGGAAGTGAGGAGAAAAGCAAAGAAGACTATGAGGGAGGGAGTAAAAAAAAAAAGAAAAAAGAAAAACCAAACCTGCTAGGGACTGGGGTTTCTTCCCCAGGACCTGGGTCACCCCAGCCAGGAGCTGCTGGTAAGAAAATGGTTGGCGGGGAGGAGGTGGCAGATGGAGAGAAGGTGGGGAAAGGCACAGCAGAATGACTACTTCTTTCTTCCTCCTTTCTGGTAGGTAAGACCCCAGCCCCTCATGTCAGAGCTTCCTGTGTACTGCAACCTGGTGGACCTTCGCCGTTGTCCACGGTCCCCACCCCCAAGCCCTGCATGCCCCCCATTGCAGAGGCTGGACGCCTGGGAGCAGCACTTGGATCTCAACTCCGGACGCTGCTACTACATAAATTCGCTGACTGGCTCCAAGTCCTGGAAGCCCCCACGCCACACTCGCACTCGAGAGATGGTGAGGCCTCCCTACTGCTTATCTCTTTGTCCCCTTAATCCCTTTCTTTGCCCTACTGAACCCCAGAGTAGTGTATTTTCTCTCTGGGGTTCTCAGAAGAATCAAAAAATTGTGAGACCGGTGTTGAGAGTGGTGGAGAGAGTTACATCTAAATGTAACTTCACCTCTCCTTTCCCCCAGATCCCTGGATCCATGCAGGGGGCACAGACCCTGAATAGGGACAACAGTATCCTGCAACCTCAGGCAAAGGGCTCAGAATCTGACACAGGGACCCCAGAACTGCTTGGCCCCCAGGTGAGATCCCTCCCTCCTTGAGATCACATGTAGGAAAAGCCATCTTTTTACGATTTTCTTTTATGCAAGACATTTCTTCTTTACCCACCATACCCTCTGCCTCTCACCCACATCCGCACCCCTCTTCCCCCTACAGCCAGGGACTCGGAAGTTGGAGGTTCCTCCACCTGTTTCTCCAATCCCCTCCCCCAGGGTTCACCGGGCCTCCACCAACGCGCCACCCAGTTCAACCCCTCAGACCAGCCTTCAGCGTTGCAGCCCCCTCGACCTCTGCCACAGGTTCTGGACGATCCCCACGTAAGTCTCCCATTTCCTTGCGAATGCCAAGATCCTCCCTGCCGCAGCCCCCAATTCCTACTCCAGAAACATCTTCCTCTTCCTGAGTGTTCTCTGGGCATCCTCTTACCCAACCCCCTCCCACCAGCCACTTGAAAGGCCCTTACTCTAGGGAGACCCTCTGGGGAAAGATGGGCGCCTGTGGGGGGCGCTGGGTGACTTACTGACGCACGCCCCCTACTCTCCCACACTTCCACTTCCCAGGAGGTAGAAAAGTCGGGCCCGCTCAACGTGACTAAGATCGCCCAGGGGGGTCGCAAGCTCAGGTAAGACCAGAATAGGGCCGGGGCCCTGTGGTTGGATTCCCTAGTCTAGGGCTGTGCTGGGAGAGTGCCCTCCACTGGTGAATCTAAGTGACCTTTGCACTGCCACCACTCCTCCCACAACCTCCCACAGGAAGAACTGGGGCCCATCTTGGGTGGTATTAGCAGGTAACAGCCTGGTGTTCTACCGAGAGCCTCCACCGACTGCGCCGTCCTCAGTTTGGGTGAGTGGGAAGGGAGGAGACGAGAAGCGGGCGTGCGGGGGGCGGTCTTGCACAACTTCTAGCCACCCCAGGCCCACTGCGGGGCGACGGGGGGAAAGAGCACAGTCTTCCGCTTCCTCGCAGTCCACTGGGCAGGAAGAGGCAGGGAGGGATACAGCGCCGCCGCCTTAGTTTATCCCCTAATTGCCAGGGACCAGCGGGTAGCCGACCCGAAAGCAGCGTGGACCTGCGAGGGGCGGCCGTGGCTCACGGCCGCCACCTGTCCAGCCGCCGCAATGTCCTGCACGTGAGTTCCCTGGCGCACCCTCAAAGACCGAGGGTGCGCCTCACTTCCCGCGCGGGTCTCCCGCTTCGCCTGCATGCTTTTTACTCCTCTCCCCACCGGCCCCTCAGATCCGCACGGTCCCTGGTCACGAGTTCCTGTTGCAGTCAGACCAGGAGACCGAGCTGCGAGCCTGGCATCGGGCGCTGCGGGCGGTCATCGAGCGCCTGGTGAGAGGGGTGGGAGTCCGCGGGCCGGGGCGTGCGGAGGGAGAGGGGACGCGACAAGGGGCTGCGGGGGTGGGCCTGAGGCGGGGGACCCCAGCAGCAAGTGAGGGTCTCCTTGCTTGGAGGCGGGGATGCAGATCTCTCCTCGCTCTTCCAACTTGGACTCGGCTCCCTCTCCATCCGGGTCTAGGATCGGGAGAACCCGCTGGAGCTGCGCCTGTCAGGCTCGGGACCCGCGGAGCTGGGGGAGCTGAGCGCCGAGGAGGACGAGGAAGAGGAGGCGGGGCCGGTGTCCAAGCCACTGCTGCGGCTCGGCGGTGGCAGCCGCCGGGGCTCCGGTGAGGGGCGGGCCGCGCGGACCGGCGCCGCGGTTCCTAGCTGCTCGGCAGGGCCGTTGCTCTCGCGCTCGATTCCACCTTTCTCCTACCTGCTTCCTGCAGGTCGGAGTCCCGAAGGAACTGAGCAGAACCGCGTGCGGAACAAACTTAAACGACTTATTGCAAAGAGACCGCCCTTGCAAAGCCTGCAGGAGCGGGGTCTGCTGCGAGGTGAGGGGGGCCAGGCAGGCTGGCGTCCTTGTTCTGTGTCCTGCTTCCGCGTTTGGCGAGCGCGTTTGCATTTTCGAAATGGGCATCAGCCTGTTTCATGGATGAAGAAACTTAAGTGAGGTCCAGAGCAGAGCTTCCCAGACAGGCTCAGCTGTCTGAGACCACTGCTTTTCCCCCTGCTGCTGATTATGGGGGGCAGGGGGCCTCAAGAGGGCAACCCCACCCTAAGCGGTGAAGGGTGAGCCGACACAATCTTCCATGGGGCTTGCTGGCTCTGGCTTCCCATCTCACTCTGTGCCTCTCCAGACCAGGTGTTCGGCTGCCAGTTGGAATCACTGTGTCAACGGGAAGGGGACACCGTGCCCAGCTTTGTTCAGCTTTGCATTGCTGCTGTGGATAAGAGAGGTCACTTTCCCAGAGACTCCAGAATCTCCTGTTACTCAATTCCAAGGCCTAGAATTGCCCACCTCCCACACCCTTGTCTTCCTCTGTCCTTTTCTTCTCCACCCTCAGACCCCTCACTAGCCCTTACCACATACACTCTGCAGCAGTTTTCCTCATCTGCTCCCTGCCTCATCTCCTAGGTCTAGATGTGGATGGCATTTACCGAGTGAGTGGGAATTTGGCAGTGGTCCAGAAGCTTCGCTTTCTAGTAGACAGAGGTGAGGAAGGCTTATGGTCAAGTGGTGGTACTAAAAACTTAGTGCTTGAGAACCACGGGCAGTTCTGAGGGAGAGGGTTGGCAGGACAGGGAGATCTGCTGGCTGGAACTGCATGTCTTAGCTCTTGATCTCTTCTCATACATGTGGCAGAGCGGGCAGTGACCTCTGATGGGAGGTACATGTTCCCAGAACATCCAGGACAAGGTACTTCCATGGAAGGTCCCTTAGGCCCTTCAGAGTTCCCCAAATCCTTCCTGCTCCCCATGGATTCCCCCATGTCCTGTTCTTGGGAGGGTTGTCCCTATCCCCACCTCTGCTGTCTTGTCCCACTGTGGATCCCCTAGTCATTTCTGGGTCTGCTTAGTGGATATTCTCCCAAACCCCTTTTCCCTCAATCTCTGGGTCCCTCTAACCCTGCATGAGCCCTGAACCCCTCTGTACTACCTTCTCTTTCCAGAAGGCCGATTAGATTTGGACAGTGCTGAGTGGGACGACATTCACGTGGTCACTGGAGCCCTGAAGCTTTTTCTTAGGGAGCTACCCCAGCCTCTGGTGCCCCCACTGCTGCTTCCCCGTTTTCGTGCTGCCCTTGGTAAGGGATGAGCACTGCTTTGACAGTGCCCTTGGTATGGGGTGGGGCATGAGTAGAGTGGAGGCTCCCTTACACTCCTTTGACCCCTCCTGAGCACAGACATGGAGAGTAACTTTCAACTCATGTGCTGACTCCAGTTGTCTGTTTGTGAAGGTTTAGAGCACTGAGTTGAAAACAATTCTAAGGCTGCATTTGGGCTCTGTGAAAAAGGAAGCTGGGATAGGTTAATGATGTCTTCAACAGGCATGGGAAAGAGGAGTGAGACCCCTGCCCACTACCGTGCCTAACCTCAGCCCCATGCCCTTCCCATCACTCTTTTCTCTAGCACTCTCTGAGTCAGAACAGCGCCTCTCTCAAATACAAGAATTAATTGACTCCATGCCAAAGCCCAACCATGACACTCTGTGGTACCTCCTGGAGCATTTACGCAGGTCAGGAGGACTGAACATCTGGGTTCATGCAGGGGGAGTGGGGAGTGGAGCATGCAGCAGGGATTCTTTGTTCAAATGGGTTGAAGGTAGGGGAACACCTAAGTTTAGGGCAGAATGTGAAAACAGGCAACCACTGTGCAGGGAACATGTTACCGGGGGCAAAGCCTTGTGATTGGTCAGCATCAGATGGGGAAATGAGGACCAAAACAAGCCCGGGGATACTGTAAGAGAAATATGGAAAAGCAAACCTCCTCTACTTCCCTGTGCCTTCTTGTCTTTCTTTGGGACAGTGGTGATGGCTTAATGGGCTAAGCTGAGCCTAGGCAGTGGCTTCTGAGAGAAGATAGCCATTTGAATGAAAGCCTCCCAGATTGCCAGTGGAGAGGCTCTAGGGGCAGTCTCTGGAGTGGGAAGAGGCAGGTGTATCCTAGGTTGCACCTTCAAGTTGTATCCTAAAAGTTTGTCCACTAGTCCCATCTCAATTTCTCTTGAGCCTCTCTCCTTGGTTTCTTCTGGCCACATGGAGGGACCCAAAGTGAACTCTTCCCTCCTTAAACCTTTGAGAGGCTAGACTTATTTGAAGTGGCAAAGCCCTGCTTATAGCCCCTTCTCTTGGCCTTTGTCCGCAGGGTGATAGCACACTCCGATAAGAACCGCATGACCCCCCACAACCTGGGAATCGTGTTTGGACCAACCCTATTTCGGCCAGAGCAGGAGACTGCTGACCCGGCAGCCCATGCTCTCTACCCTGGGCAGCTGGTCCAGCTGCTGCTCACCAACTTCGATAGCCTCTTCCCCTGAGCAAGGAAAAAGAGATACATGTCTCCAGTGATCTGTTGGGTGCCCTTGGGCAGGCGTGGGGCCAGGTGTGTTTTGAAGACATTCCTTTAAATCCTGTTTCCCAAATGACTGTCTCCGTCTTGGAGAGTCTGATGTGAAGAGTTCAGGTGGGGTGAAGGAGCTTCTCTAAAGAGAGAAGTGGGTGGATTAACCCCTGCCTCTCTTGTCCCCAGTCATGGCCCCTTCCCCAAGACAATGATGCATAAAGCGGAGCTCTTTCTGATGCAGTTCCTTTATTACCAGGAAACAGCGTTGTCATCAAATTCCTCCCCAAAACATACAGACTGTGTGCAGCCTCAGCCCCTATCTCCTGTCTGGGGGCATCCTGGGGGCTGTGGCCCCTCCTCCTGATTTCTCTGTAAGTGTGGATCTGTGATGGGTGGGTTCTCTACTCTTTAGGCGCTGGAGTTGAGGAACTGTGTCTCCCCAGGCAGGGATCCCAGTAAGACACTCATGTTGCCCACAGCCATGTTGGGAGGCCCAGAGGGAGGTGGGGTATGCTCAGAACTATCCCCCTGGTCATGGGAAGGGGGAGGACTTGGCCCCTGTGTCTCATCCAGAATAGCCACAAAGTCCAGCCGAGTGTTGTCAAGATCAAGAGAGTCCAGAGGGTTACACACCTGCCCTTCAGGAGGAGGGCACAAGGCAGGACCCCTTCCCAGCCTGCTGACCTCTGGATGGCCACAGCTGGGGTTGGTGCCCCCTGCCTTGAGGGGCCCACAGTATGTGGGCAGCGGGGGCAGAAGTCGGGGTAGTGCTGCTCCCCGGTGGGAAGCCTCGTTTGCCCCTGACGCAAAGTTTCCACGGCATGGTGAAGGGGTGGCATAGGGGCCCGACTGATGACAGGGCAGGTTTGGGGCAAAGCCGGGTCCATATGTGGACATGGGAGTCTTGGCAGGGCTTGAGCTAACCTGGGAACCCCCCAGAAACTTGGCACTCTGGTAGAGAGGTTCCTGGACTGGGGGGTCTCCTCTGCCCCCACCCTCCCACAGTAGCTCCTGTTGAGACTGAACATAATTACACACAAGCTGAGCCTTGAGCTGCCCTGTGGAATGACTGGGGGAATCAAAGTCCAAGCCGGGCCTGGGTTCTGAAGGAAGATAATCAGGGGGTGACTGGGTATAGGTGTCTGACTGGGGATATTGGGGAGGCAGTGGGTGGGGGTAGTGGGAGAACAGAGGCTGTGGGCATGGAGGCCCCTCACTGAGGTGGGCATTGAGGCAGGGTACCAGTCCTGTGGAGTCAGATCCCATTGGACACCCCTGTTCTGGCTTGACCTGCACTTGTCCATAATGTTCAAGATGAGGACACTGGCTGTAGGCTCCAGCTGGAGGCTTGGGGCCTGGGGAAAGCCCAGAGTGGGAAGGGAACTCACCCCATGTTTCTGGCATAGGTTCAGGATAAGAGACCTGCTGGGGACAGGGGTTGGGGCCATAGTTGGCAGGTGGACCAGGCCCAAGAGGCAGGGAGCCTGGACCCCTAGCTGCTCCATAAGGCTCAGCTGCTGCCCCTTCAGGCCCCTCATATCCCAGAGTATTGGCAGGTGGGAAACCCATATAGGGGTTCAGACCACTGCCCATTATGGAGGTCCCAACCTCTGGCTCTTCCCGTAGCCCTCTGGTATCAATGGCGACATTCTCAGTGATGCTGGGGGGCTGTGGTGAGTAGACAGAGATTGGGAGTTGGGAATCGAAGTTCCTTCTTCCCCCTGCCACAGGGGGAGGTGTGTGGACACAACCCAGGCTCTTGAATCGCTGGACTCTGGCTGGGGCAGGGCGGTCAGCAGCCCGGGCTGGGTCACTGGCCCTCCGGGTGACTCCTACATTTGGGTTGTACCCTGGATACTCAGTTTGACTTCTCCAGGGAGGTGCAGGAAGACCTCCCATCCGATCCAGGCTGGGTGCTGCAGTAGTTGGGGTACCACCTCCCCTGGCTGAAGCACATCTTGCCCGGAGCAGGTAGTGCTGGGCAGGCGTGAGGCCAGGCAGAGAGGATGCTCCATTCTCTGGTGGGGAGCCAGGGGGAAAAGGTGAGGCCAGGGAGGAGCGGCGGCTGACAGTATAGGCTGAGCTGACACTGCTGGAGCTGCTGCTGCGGCGGTCAAGAGAAATTGGGGGGCCCAGACGGCGGGACACAGGGGTGCCTGCAAGTGACAGGGAGAAAAGGCAGGGTGGCCGGGGAAAACTGTGAATGTCACCCTGCCTCCCTCATGGGACAGCCTTATCCTTGAATACCAGGGGCAGGCTCCGTAACTACTCAGTTCTGTCTCCTTCTCTCATGCCCTTTCTGCTCTAGGTCACCAGTGATTCAGAGCCACTGTGAAGTTGTACAGGTTGTACACTGCACAGTCCTAGGGGACAGTATTCCCATCATAGACTTTGTATATCACAACAGTTTTCTGATAGGTGGAAGGAAAGTGTCTTGAGGAAGGGGGACTTTTTCTAATTGTACAAAGGTGCTGTATGGCAGCTCTGAAGGGTGAAGTCCCCTTTTCAGCCACAGAGAAGGTCAAGATCTTAGCCCAGCAAGCACCATGCCCCCCCCAAAACTTAGGTCTCACCTGTGTGGGTCAAGCTTGGCAGTTTGAGGCCCCGGGGCCCTACTGGCCGGAGTTGATGTAGCTGATCCAGCCTGAGATTCTCAAGGCGGCGAAGAGTGGACAGCCCAGGGCCAGCAATGAAAGACCCCTCATCCAGGCTGGACAGGTCCTCAGTGCTGCCCCCTGCATTTCCAGTCATTTCCACACCACTGTCTGTATTGGCTGCACTGCCTGCTGGGGAGTGGTCACTGCTGCAGGATGACTGGGCCCCGGGGCTTGGCTGTGGCTTCTGTAGGGAAGATGAGGGCTGAGGGTGGCACCTTTCCCCCTTCCCCACAGTGCTCTGAACTTAGTGAATCACTAAAGCCTGTGTGCCAGTGACTGCTGGGGCTTTGGGGAGGCTTGCAGGTATAGAGTGAACTGAGCAGGTGACGGATGGGGCAGAGTGGAGGGGATATTTGATGAGAAGAGTGCAAGCTGGAGCACAGACTACCTGGGCTCGAATTCATGCTTTTAGTTCTATGACCTTGGACAATTTCTCAGTGCCTGAGTTTTCTCACCTGAAAGTGGGGACAGTTAAATACCTTTCTCATGAAGTTGTTGTGAGGTGTATGTGAAACTATGTATGTAAAAAGGCTTAGAATGATATATTAAGTCTATATAAGAGTTTGTGGCACCAATTAAGTAGGTTAAGTACACTAAAATCCCTAGATTTGGGGTAACCCAAGAAGCGACACTGGGATGCAGTGTGAGGACTGGCCACAGAAGAGTGATTTACAATGGAGGGTATGGAGGAATTGGGAGGGGACTGGAAAGAGGTCAGCAAAGCAAGTGGGGTGTGGAGGCAGGGGGCTGCCTGGGCTGTCTCACCATGGCCCCTTCTGGCACAGTCAGTCTGCTCTCTTCCCTGATGGGGCCTCCGTCCTGCTCCCTCTTGGGCTCCACTGTGGGAAGGGATGATGCCCGGGGCAGGGGGCCATCACCTCGGTGCCGCTTGGTCACATGGGCATCAGGACCATGCACTGTCTTGACATGTTTCCGGAGTGAGCTGGGATCTGTGTAGCGTTTGGTGCAGCCAGGGAGCTTACACACATACGGCTTCTGTTGAGTGGAAAGCATCAGGCAAAGGGATCAAAGTAGGAGAAGGCCGAAGGAATGAAAAAAAGTGGTAGCACCAACTGAGGATGAGGTGGGTCAGGGAGCAGTGTACAGCACCCAAGGAAGTAAGGAGAGGGTGGCCTTTGGAGTGGAAGATGAGAGGTTCAAGGAGAAGTTCAGGAAAGCTGGTAGCCCAAAGCTGGGAGAGATGAGGGGTCTTTGAGGACTCATAAACTTGGGTTGAAGGGACCAGGGGTCTCCTAGTTGGAATGCCCTATTTTAGGTTAGCTCTTGGCTAGTTAGAGGTAAGGGAAGGGGTGGCAAATAGAAATTCTTGTTTTCAGAAAGGCCTGCTTGAGGTGAAGTCTGTGGAGGGAGGGAAACTCACCTCTGTGGAGTGGGTGCTGAACTAAAGATTTCTTGTGGGACATCTCCCAGCAGGAGCTTCTCAAATGAGGAGGGTTTCTTAGGTGGGGCACTCACCTCATTGGAGTGGGTCCGGTTCTGGTGCTTGGCTCGGTCACTGGCATTGCTGAAGGCTTTGCTGCAGCCCTGGTGCTCACACATGTATGGCTTCTCACCCGTGTGTGACCGCAGGTGCGTCTTCAGATTCTCAAGGCGTGAGTATGACTTCCGGCACCCCTCAAACTAGGTAATGTGGGGGTCAAAGGATAGCTCAGAAATAAGGACATGGGGATTGGAGGAACCCTAAATCTCAAAAGGGACAGATAACAGAGAACGTAACTCAAGATGGAAAAGCACTAGGGCTTCAGGAGAATTCCCAAAATCTGGGGACAAGGGCAGACAAGGAGCTGGAGGCACTCTTCCTGCAAGGACATGGAGATGAGGCAGTGAGCATCTGGTCCAGCCAGAGCAGATCTCCCTGTATGGGGATTTTAGGTCATCTTGGGATAGGGCTGTCCTGGGAGTACCTTATGTCCACAATGCAGGGCTTCTCCATGCGGCAGAGTAGCAGGCACAGTGCCTAGGGCCCAGGGGAGTCAATAGGCCCTGCCTTGTGGAACCACCCTGAGCCTGGGAAGTGGGTGCCTCACCGTGCATTTGTGTGGTTTCTCGCCCGTGTGTCTCCGCATGTGGACCACCAGCATGTACTGGGCTTTGAAGGGCCGCAACTCCCTGGAACAGCCCCCCCAGTGGCACACAAACTCTTTCCGCTCCCCGTGGATATGCTCACTATTGATGTGCTGCAAGAGGGGAGAGGCAGAGGCTTACTGAGACCCAGAACAGACCCTCCCTTGGACTTCCCACCCCACCCAGTTACTCCACAGCCCCACCTCCTGAGGGACTGTGAAGGGGCAGGAAGGATAGCATAGCCCACATCTCAGGTCTTCCTGGTTTCTAGAACAAAGCCAGAACTCATGAGTTTTTGCCTGCCCAAATTGGCAATCAACCTCTGACCTCTATATCATGACCTCCTGCCCTTAGCCTGATTCTGCAATGTCCTGCTCAGAACATCCTGCAGGCTCCCACCAGTATTCCTGTTATCCACTGGGGCTCACATGCACCAGCTGCTCCTGGGAATCAAACTCCTGGCTGCAGCCAGCCCAGCGGCAGTCAGTCTCATACACAAATTCAGGCTCAGGCTTCTCCTCCCTCTCAAGGTCCTCACGCCCATCCAGCATCCCCAGCAGGGGATCCTAGAGGAGGAGACACAATCATCAGGTCATTTAGGCAACAGCTTTTGCTTCTTTCAGTTTCCAGAGGTAAATTTTCTCCTCCCTTACCTGTGTGCCTGTGGAGTTGGGGCTGGACATATCACCTTCCAGGGGCTCCTCCACGCACTTGCCAGCCAGCATGTCCAGCTCAGACTTCAGCTTCCCCAAGGGAAGAGGTGAGGGTGATGAAGGTGGAAGTGAGCAGAAGGAAGAGGAAGCCCAGCCAGGTCTTCCTGCCCTGTGCACCCCCACCCGTGCAGCTGGAACCCCTGGGTTTGGAAGGCACTTCCTTCTCAGACTGCACTGGTGACTGGGATAGGCAAAAGGTGGGATCTTGTGTGGAAGAGTCTGATTAAACCCTGAGGACTGAACCCCAGCATCCAGACCCTTTTATTTTTCTGGTACTGAAAACTTTTGTGTCCTCTTTCCCGTATAAAGTCTACCACCCATGCACCCTGAGCTGAAAGAAATCACATGGCAACATGAGGACTCACCTGGCAAGTTGGGAGGGCTCCCCGGGACTGAGGATGCGGCATCATCCCACCCTGGGTGGTGTCATGGGGACCACAGGCCTGGACCCCGAAGGAAGGCGAGGTCCCTTTTTGGCGATTCATCTGGGGTGGGAGTCCCAGAGATGGGCTAAGGAGGAGGAGGGGAGGCAATTACTTAGGACCATCATCTCAGAAAGTCTCAGGAGTTCTTGGGCTATTGGAGGGTTTCTGGAAGACGGTATGGGAAATGGCTGAGTCAGTCCTAGGGAGGTACTGAGGAAGGCTTCAGTGCCTTTGAAATGATTAGGATTCAAATAGGGTCAGGTGGTTTGGAGGGCTTGAGGCTTTTAATGGGGTTCAGTTGATCTTTAGGAGCCTCTTAGCCTGAGGCTGTCTGCACCTCATGGTGCTGATGGACAGGTGGCCATAGGAGCCCCCTGGAGATGTGCAGCGAGAGTTGATGAAGGCCACGAGGGAGCTGGGTGAGGTGCGGATAACTGTCTGCAGGTCCAGGCTGGCGTCTGACAGAGGTGAAATGGAGAGCGCCCGCTTCTTGGTCAACTTGACTGCACTCAGGGGGCGAGGAAAGAGTGGGGCTGGGGCAGGAAACAGGAGATATGGTCAAGGGACACGTCTTTTAGCAAAAAGAGGACACTTGACTGTGCTTTGCCCATCTGTGACCTCCTGATCATGGTCTGACCCCTCCCATCTGCAGGCATTTCTTCCAAGTTAGTTCCCTTGTGCTCCCGCCCTCCCCCTCAGGACAAGTTTCAGAGATGTTGCCTGAGGCCTCACCCTCTGTGAAGCTGTCATTCTCTCTGGCTGGCTGGTAACTCTGGGGGCCTGACATAAGGTTGGCCTGATGGCAGAAGGGCAGACCAGGCAGTCCTAGAAAAGAGAGACCACTGGAATGGGGGATGGGAATGGAGGACACATAAGGCCTCACCTTGAGACCCCAGGGAAGACCTGATCCCCTGTCCTAAGCCCTTTTGACATGGGGCCTCAAATCTTAGATGGGAAACGCACAGGGTAGGAGGTAGAGGAGGGATCTCTGGGGCTAGGTGAGACGTCTGCCCATCCTCAAGACACTGGGATTGATACATGCACTGACCTTCTGTTCCCATGCTGGGGGCCCCCTGACTGGGGAGGGGCCGGAGGCAGCAGGGCTCGCCATAGCTACTGACTGGCGGTGGGGTCATCGAGTTGAACATGGTGCCTCAGAGCAGAGTGCAGGGATACTGTAGGAGGAGAAGGGTGATCTGAAAGTTATAAAGACAGGGAGAGAAATAGATAAGGCCAAATACCTAACTCAGGCACAAAACCCCAGCAGAGCCACTCCAAGACATCTGCCATGGGAAATCAAGTTGAAACGATCATCACTCAGGGTGAGGGCAAAGGGAGAAGCGCTGAAGAGGCAGCGGTGGCAGTGCTGGGGATCTCTGTGGGAACTGGGTGGGAGCTTTGCCTGGGTGTGTGTGTGCGTGTGTAGGGAGGAATGGTGTGGACTATTGGTACCTACCTGAGCTCCAAGTGATTTTATACCGTGGCCTCTCTATTTCTTCTTGCCCTGACCATGGCTACCATTGAGGGGTGGAATGGGGGAACCCCTGTGAGAGTCTGACTTCAAGCACTGGGTGGGCTGCTCTCCTTGCGCCCCCCTCCCTTACCTTAATTGGTGCCAGCCCACAGACAGCCCATCTGCCATCTCCCCAGCAGAGGGAGTCCTCACCACAGCCCAGCCCGCGAGGCTGGTGGGGCCAAGTGGGAGCTGGGATGAGCTGCTTTTTTTCTCTACGGCAGAAAACCGTGTGGAATGGGATAAGGTTTCTGAGGGGAGCCTTCCTGGGGCTGCTGGGTACAAAGGATGGAAGCTGATATTATTCTGGGGTGGTTTGGATCTGAGCGCCCACCTCTTTCCGCCTGATTTGGGCAACAGGAAAGGGACTGTGAGGGAAGGAAGGCTTTGGGAGAACGAAGTCTGAGGAAAGGGAGGGTGCTACTGTTCTTTTTCTCCAACTCCAGTTTTAAATCTGCCCCGGGTTTTCCGGTCTCCCGGGATTGAGGGTGGGGCGGGGCGGGGTAGGGTGGAGAACGACTGGGAGCGGGCCACCGGCGCGGTGGGTGATCCCGGGATGCTGGGATTTAGGGTGAGGGCGGGGTAGGATGGGGAGCGGAACATGGACCCCATGACCCAGCTCGAGCCCCGCAGCCTGGGCTGTACCCCTACTAACTCCTACTTTCCCAGAGGAGATCGGATCCCGCATCCAAGACCTCCCAACTCGACCTTGGCACTCTGTTGGTTGGGGGTTGGGGGCACAGCTGGCTGGCAGCTGGGTGTGTGTGTGGGGGACACGTCTCTCGCCTCTTTCCCCCGTTATGACTCATCCTGAGGAAGGAGGCGGTGGCTCTCAAACGACCCCCGCAGACACTAAAGAGACTCCCCCAAACGTCCTTTCAGTCATCTCCGTCCCACTGCCCAGCTGCAGCAGAGCCGCGATGGAAATAGGGCGACATCCCTCCTCGCCCACGCGTGCAACAGCCCACCCACGTCTTCCCTTCACGCGGTTAAAGAAAAATTCTGCCAACTTTTCCAGCTTCAGTTAAGTTTTCTGGGGTATGGATGAGAGAGCAGGATGGGGCAGGGAGCTCTGGAGTCCTAGGGTTCCCTTGATGGAGCCCTGAATCATCTCATGTGTCCCCCTATTTTCCAGAGTCCTCCTCCCCAACTCCCAAGCACCGGCCCCGCCCCCTTCTCCCGGGCCCGCCTTTCCCGCCCCCGTGCCTCCTCGGCCCACCCAAGTCGCCGCCGCAGGCTCTGGCTGCAGACGGCTCGGCTTCCCCCGCCCGTCCCGGGAGCCCAGTAGAGCAAGCCGCGGTGGAGAAAAGCTGTTGGGGCGGGGGTGGGGTGGGGGGCTTGAGAGGCGGACCACATTTTTCCCTCCTCCACTCAGTGCATCCAGAAAGGTGGTGGTGGAGCCTAGAGGCTGGGTTGGGGGTGGGGGCAGAGTTGGAGAACTGGGGTCCCGTTGGAGAGGTGGAAAAGAAAGAAGAATCCAGAACTATAGGGAGAGAAAGAGGTCTGGGTGAATAAAATAAGGTGTGTATGGGGAGAAGAAGGGGTCCGGACACCTTAGGTTCCTGGTATCCCAGCTGGCTGTTCCTGAGTTAACCCCTCAGGACCCCCGGGAAACCCTTAGTGACGTCAAGGGCGGGGTCAGTGCTGCAGGGCAGAGGATGCCGGGGAGATGATATGGGATGGGGGGTTGTCTCTGAACCCTGCCTCCTAGGGAAAACGACGCTAATACCGGCCTTTACAACTTCCCCAGGCAGTCGGTCCGCCTTCTGCCTCTACTGGACCGTAAAGACTTATCCTAGAAGACCCCATTCCTTCAGCCCCCTTAAACCTCTGTCCCCAGTCTCTGTGGGATTCCCCTCTCCCTAATCCTGTCCCCAAAGCTAGCTACCCAGAGAGGATTGTTTCGGGGTCAGGGAGCCTGAAAGAGGCTTCGGAGCGGGGAGCAAGGGCAGGCAGGGTGGTCTGAATCAAAGGAGGGGCCTTGGTCCCCAGCTTCTGTTTGGGAGAGAGGGCCAATGGGGATGCACCGGCAGACTGTGGCCAGTGGTCCCGCCCAGTCCCAGTAGGGGTATCTTCCCTCCGCTGGCCCCAGCTGCCCTGGTGGTCCTGAGGTTAGAGGGTCAAGACAAGGTCTCATCAACTCCTGCCTAGCACCCTGACCACAGTCCTTGGGACTTAGGAGTCCAAATTCCTTGAGTCTTTCTAGGGCCTAAACAAGACACGGGCCACTCCAGGCCCCTTCCTAGTACAGAAGACACTCCTTTTCTCCGATGTACATACACCAACAAGCCCATCTGGCACAAGACAGGTCAGGGGTTCGAGCCCAGCCACCCCCAGTGGTTCTGTCGCCTTAAACACACCCATCCCTACCCCACCTAGAGTTCAATCCTTTGCTGTCCCCTCCTTTCAGAAACACCGACGTCTTCCTGCCGGCACTCAGAGCACAGCTGGAGTTCCCTCTCTATCACGCAGACCTCCAGCTAGCAGTCGCTCCAGCCTCTTCAACCAAACCTCACGAAAGTGAGGTGTCTCTAATAGATGGGAGAGGCGGAGTCGGACAAAGAGATCCACGATTGCCGGAGACAGACAGGCTGTCAGAAGAAAAAAGATCCGGAGGAGATACAAATGAAAATCTCCCGACTTTCTACATTTCACCTCAGGCTCTCCCCCCTACCCCCCAATTTTGCCTCTGTGCCCCAGGTGTCCCTCTCGGTTGGGCAGAGTCCCTCGCAAACTAAGCATCCCCTCAGGCCCCCTCCCCCACCGCTCCCAGGTGGCCCCCGCCTGCCCCCCTTCTCACCTCCGTCTGGGCGCTGGGCTCGGGGTGCGCGGTCCAGGGCTGGAGTCCGGGCTGGGGGATGTGCGGTGGGAGGGGGGGCAGACAGGGCCACGGCAGCGTAGCCTCAGTGCCACCCCCGCCCCCCCTAACCTGGCCGCCAGCCCTCCAGCCGGCCCAGCTCGCCGGGCCCAGAGCCGGGACCACCCGCGAGAAGCGCAAACTTTTTTTTTCCTTTTGCAAAAACTTTTTCTCGCTCAAGCCGCCGGCTCGCCGCCGCTCTTCCCGCTCGTCCCTCACCTCCCTCCTATTTCCCTCCCTCTTGCCGTTCTGGAGGATGAGGCGGGGTAGCTGGAAGCCAGAGAGGGGGTGCCGGGCTTATTGCACCCCCAGGACCCCCAGGATCCTCCCCCTCCCTTGAGGGACCCTATACTGCCTACACTGCCCCCCCCAACACGCTGCTGTTGGTGGGCAGTAAATCCCGGCATGGATTCTTGGATCGGCAGCCCATGAAGAGGCCCTGAAGCAGAGCCAGAAAAAAACATTGAGAAATATATTGGGGGGAGGGGGAGCGACAAAAGAAAGTTCATCCGAGAAAGATAATATTGGAGGCAAGGTCATCGACCTTGTGGGTGCTTCCCGAGCATTCCGCCATCCTGTAATCTATCTGCCGGCCTCAGCCTTTGGATGGAACATGAAGGATTTAGGACAGATTTGGCGTTTGGTGGGAACAGGACTGGGACAGAGTTGGGTTGCGGGTGAGGGGTTTATGGAGCATAAAAAAGAAAAGCAGCAGCTGAGGCTCTGCGAGCCGAGTATGTGTTCACAAGATTACTAAGGAACCTCGGGACTGAAGTACTGGTCGCCGAGACTCCTCGCTCTCCTTCCCAAAGAAGTTCTGGTGACTGCGGCCACTTCGGCACCTCTGCGAAGCCCGCTCTCCTCCGGAGCTTCAAGGTCGTCTGCTCCCTCTGCTGGCCTTGCTGGCACACGACACCCTCTCGGTGTCCTGACGCAAGAGGAGACTGGGGCTGCTGAAGGAGTAGGAGGCTTAGGAGGTCCCCTCTCCAAAGCCCAGTTAGGAGCCCAGGGAGGGGTCGTATGAGTCTCAAGAAAGGGTGGGCACACTGCAGAGGCTGCTAATGCAGAGCCCTAGTGTCTGACAGGGGAGTGTCCTGACCCTCTGGATTCGTGTTTCCATGGTGATGCACCTGAGGCAGGGGAAGGGGCAACTATTTTAGTCTCTCCGGCTTTTCTGAGAAGGGAAAAAGAATTGGTGGGGAAAGGAGTCTCTTCCTTTTCTCTCACCCCTCAGACAGAGCTCCCATATTCTTGCTCTGCTTCCAAGAACACTTCCTTGGGCCTAGAAAGTAGATTAACTGTTCAGTCTGAGGGTCAAGGGGAAAAGGTGAAGCTAGGAAGGGGTCTCAGACCCCACCAATATAGGTAGTAACTGTGGAGGAACAGACAAGGAGTCCTATTTGACCCTTCTCAGGCTCACCACCCCTCACTCCTGACTCCCATTTCTGGAGCTGTCCTAAACACCTTCTCATGACTTTGGCCTGGACACCAGTTACACCCAGAGGGTCAGGCAAGACCAATGGTCAGTGGAGAAGAAGGGACCTGGCACACACCCCAGCCCCAGCCATATGCTCTTTTTGCAGAGAAGCTCTTTGAGAGCATACTACTTTCTCGAGATCAGTGATTCTCAAACATTTTGGTTTCAAGTCTCTGCTGCACTCTTAGAAATTATTCAACTTTTGTTACTGTGGTGTCTATCAATTTACCATATTTGAAGTCAAAACTGAAAAAACTTGTAATGCAGGAATACACAAGCACACATCCCATTAACAATGTCAGATGCCATACAACCTCCAGGAAACTCCACTGTATGCTTTTGAGATAATGAAAATGAAGAAGACAAATAACATCTTAGTATTATTATGAAAATAGTTCTGATCTTGTGAACACCCCTGAAAAAGTCTCAGGGACCTCCCAGGGCTCCCCAGACCACACCTTGAAAACTAATGCTCTGGACCCTCACCACAGCTTTTCTCCATGACTCATAATTGATGTTTTCCCTCCTTTTTATTAGGTACGTATAAATGTTTGTCCCCTTAGTGGGTCCTGCCCCACACCTGGGAAAAGCCAGGGAACTTCTCAGGTGCCTCACTCCTGACTCCCCTTTCTGGAGCTGTCCTAAACACCTTCTCTCAGCCGCTTGCCCATCTCCTTGGCTCTGCCTTAAGCGCTTCAACTGCCCCTTCCCTTGGCTAGCCTGTTTCGCCTGTCCCAAGCCTTCTGGGCTCTGGGACTGCTTCTTCCTTCCCTCACTACTGGACTTTCTTTTCCTGAGAGAGACTAAGTAATTTTTCTCTGCCTTCTCCCTCCCTCACTTCTGCCATCTTCTCATAGGACTTAGGGTAGAAAATCATGCTTTCTGGGTAGACTCCTTTAGACGATACACTTTGCCCATCTCCCACACATCAACCAACCTGAAATAGGCCAAAGTCTGGACAAGAAAGTACCCATTTGGGTCCCATAAGGGTTGATCCAGTAATACTACCAGGTGGCCCATTGGGTGGAGGTGTGGCTCAGGAATCTGATGCCTCCAGCCACAGATGCCCTTTGCCTGGGAACCCCCAGTTTGACTTCTTTACTCCAGACCCTCAGGTCCTCTCGCTAGCTGCAGCCACAGGCCTCTACCACCATGTCTGGCACATCTGTCTTGACCACATTACCATCACGGTCAAGATAGAGGATAGAGAGAGGCCTTCGGGCAGTAGGCACACAGCAAGAGGTACCCAAGGGCCAAGGGTTGTTGGCCTTGAGGAGGTTGAAGACAGCAGAATGGAAGGAGGCAGCAATGCCTGGGCTGCCAGCCAGGTGAGGGGGACACTGCCCACTACAGTAATTTAGCTGGTACCCCTCAGGCTGCAGGATCCAGTCCCGCCATCCCAGCTCCTGGAAGTCTACATAATGGTCTCGCCTACAACATAAGGGGGTCTCAGGCTCACAGGTGGGGGTCCTCCTCCTGGTCCGGCCTGCTCCAGGCTCATTGGGCTGGATCTTAAGCTCCAGGAAGGGTCTCTGGTCTCCCGTTGTGTCCAGGAGCCGCCGAGGTGGTCTGGCAGCAGAGTTGTTGCCTTCTAGGGGTCTGCAGTCCAGCTGGAGTTTCAGGACCCCAGACTCCTCACCCCTCAAGCCACTAGAAGGCAGAGCCAGGGCGTGCCAGCCCGGGGTTGTCATTTGGTGCTCAGCCAGGAGGGTGCGGGACCCTTGGTGCTTCCTTCTCAGGCCCCAGTGGAAGATCTTCACGTAAAGAGTGCCAGGAAGGGTGGGAAGCACGTGCAGCCAGAGGCGAGCATAGTACAGGTGGTGGAACTGAGGAGTAGACAGGTGGAAGGTGAGCATGGAGCTGCAGGTTGCAGTGGAGGACTCTGCCAGAAAGATGGAGAAGGACTGAAGGACGTGAGCAGAGATGAAGCTCTCTTCAGAGACTCCGGCATGTCCTGCCCGCTGCTCTCCCTAGCACCACCTTTAGAAAAAATGGGGACTGCCCGCCCCAACTCCTCCTTCTATTTCTATACCCCACTACTTCCACTTTTTCTGTTAGTCACCCCCTTGACCTCCCTTCCCCTGTCTGCTCTCTGCCTGTCTCTGCCTCACCCACCTGTGTTGGCAGCAAAGCTGATGATTTCCTCCCCATTCACTGGAGCCATACTTCCTGGCCGTAGTCTCCGGAGGGCTCTGGTCAGCGCTGCCTGGGGTAGAGGGTGAATTATTCTGGGACGGCTGGTCAGGTGCAGCCCATCCAAAATTTGCTGCTTGGCTAGCTCCAGGACCAGAGCTCGCTCTGCTTGGGGTGCCAGTGTGGGGCCCCCACAGGAAGGACACACAGCCCCTGCCCCCTGTGCCCACAGTAGTGCCCACAACAGTGCCCACAGCAGCACTGGCCAGAGCTGGACATCACGGATCCCCATACTCCTGGTGAAGGACTCTGGGTCAGGGCGGGAGCCTCGGGTGGCAGTCGCTCCTTCTGTTGATCTGATTGTGTGGAGGCCAGTGAGGGCCCCGCAGCAGCAGACACCAGTGCCACACCTATCCTTGGCCAAGGGTAGAGCCACCTGTCTTCTATTGCCTAGGACTCAGGAAGGCAGAAAGTGGGTGGTCCAATGGATAGCTGTGTTTAGCACCATCTGGGAGTTTGACCCTCACAGCTCTTGTCTGGTCACTGCCTGGGGCCTCTTTAGAGCAGGCAACCTGGGGCTCCCTCACCTAGTGGTCAGCTGGCAGGCCTACCCTCTGAGCCCCAGGATTGGCCAGTTGTACTGCCCATCAGGCCCCTGCAGGGGGTGGAGTTTCCCCCCCCACCCAGAGCTCAGGTTTCACCATCTGGCCCTAGTCACTAAGTTTGAGGTATGGGTATGGGGGCAGAGGGGCAATGTGGACACGCATGATGCAAGAAAGAGGGTGATTTCACATGCTCAGTCCCCAAGGTCTGGGGCTTGGAGGAGGGAACTCCATATGAGCAAACTGGGGAAGGGCAATTTGCCCCTATACCTCCAGTCTTTCTAGCTCACCCAGCCACCACTGCTGCAGCAGTTCCCATGAGGCAGCTGTGAGTTCTAGTGGTTCTCTCTCTGGGGTCTCTGGGATGGAAGGAGCACTCTGGTTTTTCATGCCTAGCAATGGGGCTGGGACAGGGGTGAGAGGTTGGTGGGGGGCAGGAAGAATGAAGTCCTCTTGCCCAGGCCAAGGTGGCAGTGCCACAGGGCACAGAAGTCACCTCCTGACCCTGACTGTGCTGGCCGCCCAGAGTCCAGTTGGACTAGAGCACAGTGTGGAGGAGGGCCAGAGTACAGTGCGGACATGTTACTGTGATGTCGCAGGAAACCCAGCAAGGCAGCGGTGGTGATGATGCAATCTTACAGCAGAGCAAAGTCCATCAAGGCTGGCAGAGGGCATGGCCCTTGGGAGGGCCTGCACCCGACTGCTGGTTCTCTTTCAGGGCACTGTGAGAACTGTGTAAGTTTGGGGCATCCTAGAAGTGATGCTGGGCCTCTAGTAACAGGGGTGGACAATGGGAGGTTTAAGGACTTTTAGGGGCAAAGCAAGGTGAGGGCAGCAGACTTCCTTCCAATCCCAGCTCTGCTTAGCACATTTCTCACTGACCCAGGCCCTTCCACCTTGAACCCATGAAGGTAGACCTAATGCTAGTCTTTCTCCTTATACTCCAGTTTCTTCAAAAAGCTGGGAGGAAGTGAGCGTGACTTGGAAATGTGCCACTACAACGTTTAATAATCTCTCTTCTATTTAGCCACGGGGGCTGTAAAGAGAGAATACTAGATGAGGCACTGGGGGAACTGGGGGAGAGAGGCGGTGCTTTGGGGACTGGGCGCAGTACCGCCAGTGTCCACCATGTGGCAGTGCCGTGCCACTGGACAGCAGCAGGCTTAGCAAGGACCGGCTCCTAAGGAAGGGGCTGCTCGGGGAGTGGAGAGATGGGCGCTTCCCACCCTCTTCCTGCCTCTCCAACACAAAGCCAGAAAGCTGGCCCTCTGTCTTCTCCTCTCGACCCTGCCAGAGAGCAGAGGCGGTCATCAGGACCCACATCACTGCTGCCTTTGGTTTTGGACCTCATCACATTGATGCGTGGCAGTGGAGCTAGGTGATGGGAGTCAGGTTCTTCCTAGAAACTCAGGGCACCATGTCGTGGGAGGGGAGAAAGAACAACGAGACTGAAACCCTCAGTCCACGCTGTCTATCTCCCCAGGTCCTGGAACATATTCAAGCCCCTCTGTCCAGCGCTCCCTCCAGCTCCCAGCAACCCCTCTGTTGGTGGGGGCTGGAGTGACAGCTCTCTACCCTTTGGAGTCTGGACCATGGAACTACAAACTAGAGGTTTCTGCCCCTGGTGGTGTCTCAGAAGGCTTACCTGTTGGTGCCAGAAGACAGGGGAAGCAGCAAGAAGTGGCTTCAGGAGTCGCTGACCCCACTTCTTCTCTACCCTTGCTGTCAGATGCCCCCAATTCCCAGCTTTTCCTACCCTCTTGCTGCTGTGCCTGGCCTGGCCCTACCTCCCCACTGACACTTACGTCAGAACCCAGCTATAAATATGCTCTTAGCATCTTAGTCACTTTTCTCAAGAAGTACTCTTGGTTATAAATACCCCAGCCATCTGCCTCACAGTCCGTCCTACCACCAACCTGGTTGGGGCTGGGGGGTGGTGATAGGCTTGGGGAGTGTAAGGAAGTAGAGGAAGACAGAATGATCATCTTGCCTGAATGAGAAAAGCCTGGCAGAGTCTAGAGTTAGGGGTCCGGGGGTTCCAGAAGAAAAGCTTTGGAAAAAGACAGACTCTGTCTTTCCCCCTTAACAAAAGGCAGAGCCAAAAAAAGGGAATAATACTGATCCTGTGTTTATTTAAAAATTTGCTGTTGTGTTCATCACAGATTTTTTGGCATTAATTTTGTTTCTAAAATATTGCATTAAGATATCATTTGGACCTCAATTGATGAATTTTTTGGCATTCCCTTAAAATTCTGCTCCCCAGGCAAGTGCCTTGCTTTGCTTCACCTTAGTCTTGGCCCTGGGGACTGAAGCTGCAATTGGAGGGAGGGAGGGAAGTTAGATCTGGGAGAGGAGTGGAGGGTGGGGAGGAGAGATGTGGGGGAAGGAGGAGGAGGGACAGGCAACAGAAGACTTCCTTAGATTCTCTCCTTGGATGAAGATCTCCTCAAGTCAAAGGTGGGCTGACTTCCATGGGTTGCTCAGGAAGCCCCACAGCTCAGATTGGCAGTCTACCAGGAGGCCCCTGTCCAATTTTCTCCTCTAGGGCTCCTAATGCAGGGACCTCAGACCCTGTTAGGAGAGGGTTATACACTGAGCAAACACAGACATCACGTTACCCAAAGGACACACAGCTTTTGCGCAAACTCGGCCTTGGGCTGCAGACAATATCGACCCCATGGTTCAGGGCTGTCCAACCAAAGTGAGAAGATGGTGGGGGAAGAGGGCAAAGGTCCAGAGAGGACTCAGTCCCAGGGCAAATGCCTCTCTTTCCTAATCCCAGGGCTTCCTTTTCTTCTTTCTGTCCCACTTAAGTGGCCCTTGGCTAGTCCCAGCTTCCAGGCAGGAACCCTGGACAGGGCTCTGGTGGCTGGTGAGGGAAGGCAGCCATCTCTGAGCCATGCTTCCCAGCACACATGTTGCCAGGTTGTCTCCCTGCTTGCTGACTGAGCACCAGCCTGTCTCCTCTCGGAGTGAGTACAGAGGGAGGAAAGGAGCAGGTAAACCCCAGGCCTCTGTTAACCCTGAAGCTAGTAAAGATCGTTCTGGGAGGCAGGAGGAGGCCCAAGAGAGAAGAGGAGGCAGCTGGGGAAGGGAAAGTCCTGAAGTGTGGGATGGACACTAAGTAGCTCATCTCTGTGAAGCCTGTGTGACAAGAGAAAAGTGGGCAGGGCAGACAGACTCCATGTCCTTGTGGTGGCAGCCAGGGCTCTGGCAGAAAACAGGACCACTCAGCTGTCTGTGTTTGTCTCATGAAGAAGGCTAAATGAAGAACTTATGTACAGAGGTATGGGCAGGGTTAAGGGAAGCAAGGAGGGATGCTGAAGCACCCAGGGACTACCAAGAATGGAAAGTCATTACAAGCCCTCAGCACAGAAGCAGGGATATCAGAACCTTGGTAGAGCTGGAGCCATGGAAGCAGGGAGCCTAACAGGAGATGTGGGGACATGGCCACAGCCGAAGTCACACAGAACCATGGCACTTAAGCAGAGGGAACAGGAATAAGAAATCCCCTGACTTCTGTATCCTCCTGTTCTTTGATCACCTGCTTGTGTCTCTCCCCTTAGTCAAACTCAGCAGGAAGCCAGAGGTCAAAGGGGCTCAGGTGAGTCAGCCCCCAAGAGCATATGTACAGCAGGGCAAAGAAGTTCAAAGAATGGATGAGGGTGTCAAGAGCGCCTCAGCATCCCCAGGGGCAGCTAAGAAGCTCAAGGCAGAGAGGCCTAAGCTTCTCTTTGGAGAATGGTGATCTCATCTTTGGTAAATTCCAGCGAGGTGCTCTCTGGAGATCCACAAAATCAGGGAAGGCTCTGGGTCAGCTCATCCTGGGGTGGGAACTAATGAGAGGGTAGGACAGGGAGGCACAGAGGAGTAGAGGGTGGATTACAGACGGGGTATGGGTGTCTTCACTGGGAACCAGATGGCACTGCTTGTTGTTGCAGGTGGGTCAGTGTCCCTAGGGTGGCAGTCAAACACGTGGGGTTGGATGGTCTATGCTCTAGGAGAGGACCTGGTGGTCATGGAGGTGGTACAGTGACTCTAGTTAGATGACCTCTTCAAGTCCAAGTTGGGATAATTTGCACTGGTTGCTCAGGAGGAGGGAGCCCACCTGGACAGAAGCAGTAATGGAGTCTTTCCCTCCTCTAGAGGTAGGGCACCTCTGTGAGGGCGTGTCCTCCCCACTATAGGCTGTTCATTCCACATGTGGACTAACTGCATCCACAGGCCTCTACCACCATGTCAGGTATGTCAGTCTTGACAATGTTGCTGTCTCTGTCATAGTAGAGCAGAGACAGGGGGCGCCAGGCTGTGGGCACACAACATGAGCCCCCTCCAGCAGGGCCTGCAGCTGAATTGGCCTTGAGAAGACTGAGCACTGCAGTGTGAAAAGAGGCAGCAATACCAGGCATGCCTGCCACAGGCAGCAGGCACTGCCCTGTGCAGAAGTTCATTGTGTAGCCCTCAGGCTGGATGATCCAGTCATGCCAGCCAATCTCACGGAAGTCCACAAAGAATTCTTGTCGACAGCACATCCTGGACCCACCCTGGCATTCGATGCCTCGCCGATGGACCTGGTGCTTGCTCCCAACTCTCACCTGGGCTGTCACGAAAGGTCTATGGGCATCCCCATCCAGGATGACTGATTTCTGGGCTACCTGGCCTTCAGGTACCAGCTCCAAGGTCAGGTGGCCCTTGCTGCAAGCATCCTGAGCTTCGGGTCCCAGAAAGAGCTGGTGCCAGCCACTGGCATCTACCTCCAGCAGTTGCTGAGTGATCAAGGTGAGATTGGTGTCCTGTGGGCCTAGCACAAGTACCCTCACCTTCAAAGTCCAGGTGGTATTGGGAAAGAGCTGCACGAAGAACATGAGGCTGGCCTGCTGGATCTCCATGCCACCAGCAGTTCTCTCAGGGGAGAAGTGGAAATCAAGACGGGTCTGGTTGATGTTGTAGAGGCCTGTGGACAAAAGATGCCCATCATTGTAGCCTTAGGAATGTCAGTTCTACCAGGTCCCTCTCTAGTCTCTGCATACTTGAATTCTCTGAAGCACTTGGCATTACTGACTGCCTTTTCCTTCTTGAAAACCTTTTTTTTTCTTGGCTTCCATGACACAATCTTTTATGACTTTCTTGGTTTTCTTTGCTGGCTTTTCTTTCTCTGACTATCCCTTTAATGCAAGAGTTCTCCAAGGTTTGTCTTTGACTTTCATTTCCTTACTCTACACTGAAGGGGGCCCTTACCTACCTTCATGGTCAGCCAGCACAATTTTTATGCTGGTGAGTCCAGATCTGGATGTCCAGTCCTGGCCATTTGTACTTTTGGACTAGGCATCTGGATTTGGGAATCATCAAGCTTCAAGTCTGAGCTTCTAACTGCTTAATTGTACCACATGAATGTCCTGTTGCCCACTGAAATCAATTTGTTCCAAATGGAAATCATTATTTTCCTTCCTTTCTACTTTTCCTGTTCCTAGGTTTGGTGGCACTGCTACCTTTATCACCTCTGGAAAGCCTATGATCCCCGCTTCACTCCCCACATCCAGTCCCTCATCACACTGTTTCTGACATCTGTGCTTTTCTTCCTGTCCCTTTTGCTATTGCCCAATTTCCTTTCTTTATTCCCCACCTGCCCTATTGAAACGTTAACTGGGCTTCTATTCCCCTGCATTTGCTCTTGTCAGGATCACCAGCCTTCCACATTGCCAGTCCAATGGTTTTATCTGTTTATGTTCCTCTTACTTGATCTTTAAGCAGTGTTTAACATGTGTAATCACTCCCTCCTTCTGGAAATATTTCCTTCTCATGGCTTTTGTGACTCTGGCCATTCCATTTCTCTATCTTGGTCTTTGCTGACAGCCCCTCTTAATTTCCTTGACTTCTAAGTGTTGGCGGTCTTGAGCTCCCTTCTCTTTTCTATCTATACTTTCTCTCAGCATGATCTCGTGATTTCCCATGGCTTTCAATTCCATCTATATGCTGATGACTCCCAAATATATATCCCTGGTCCTGCCCTCTCCCTCTCCCTGAGCCTCAGGCATTGATACATCCAGCTTCTGATGTGATATTCCACATGGATATCCAATGATATCTCAAACTTTTTAATGTTCCAAGATGAACTCTAGATTTATCCCTCCAACCCAAACCTGTTCTTTCTCAAATCTTCCCTTTCCCTATAAATTCATTGCTTAAGTCAAAACCTTGTTTGCCCTCTTCCCCTACTTGGAAATTAACTGCAGGATCTGTCAACAATACCTCCAATTCATAACATAATTTCAGTTATCTCCACCTCCTTTATTATATGTTAGTTCAATCAATGACTACCCTTTTCTTGAATTATGGCAATAGCTTCCCCAGTGGTCCTCTCTCATCCCCCACACCATTCCCCACATATCAGTCAGAGTGATGATTTTATTATATACATCTGATCAGCTTAATCCTCAGTTTAAAAATCCTTTGAGGGCTTCCCATTGCTATTTGAATAAAATCTAAGCCCCTTAACATAGAAAACATATATGATGAGGAATTCTGTCATTTAATGACTGTATTCTACCTTTACTGGCCTTTCTTCTGTTCAATCTGTTCCATGGACTCACCTCTGGCCTTTGCACTTGCTATTCTTGCTGCCTAGCGTATCTTTCCAAGATGTCTGAATGACTGGCTACTTTTTTGGCATTCAGCTTAAATGTCTCCTCTCAGAGTGGCTTTCCTGACTAACCTATCTAAAGCAGCCTTCAACTTTACCTCCATCTGTCAATACATTGTCCTGCTTAACTGTCTTTAGAGCCACTATTGCTCTCTGTAGTCATCTGGGTTTTTTGTTCATTTATTTACTATGTACTTTTTCCCACCTCCTGTCTTCTGCCCCCAAGAGCTGGAGATGTAAACTCTGTGGAGCTGTGGTTATATAGCTCACTGTTGTAGCCCTAGAAACTAGTACATAGTAGACACTCAATAACCCTTTGCTGAATGAATGGCCTTTCATTCTTTAACTCTCATTTGACACCGACACCAGAATTATTTTCCAAAACCTTGGCTAGATCACAAAATTCATTCAAAACCTCATTCATGAATGAAGTCCAAACTCTTTTAGGAAGCATTTAAATGTCCATTATGATTTGGCCTTAGCTACCCTTATTTCTTATTCTGGGCATAAAAGGGCAGAAAATAAAGTTCCACTAGGCTTTGTCCAAATTGGAAAGTCAAGAATAAGGCTGCCCTTGACAGCCCTTGCAGCTGACAGGATTTCTCTTATCTTGGTCTATGTAAGTGGACTCCATTCTTTCTGTGCATCTACTTCTTCTGCCTCCTCGTCAGCTTCCTCAGGTCCCAAAATGGTGGTCCCAGCTCCTGAGTGTATGAAATCACTTAGTCAGCAATTCTTAGCTAAGAGAGCTGATCTGTTTCCAGTGTCCCAATGCCAAAATCCTAGAAGAGTTGTCTGATTGGCCCAACTAATATTTTTCTTGCTAGGTCACCAAATACCCTACGATTAGAGCCCCTTAAGTCACCCCAGTTATGGCAGGCAGATACATGACCAGCAGGGGTTGTGGTAGATCACTACATGGTTAGCCCCCATTGAGCAGCACCTCCCAATATTCATGGCTTTGGGCAGTTCCTGCCCATATTAATTTTAGGCTTGGCCATATGACCTGATTGGGCTGATGAGACAGAGGCAAGAGTGGTGCAAGCAGAAGCTTGAAAAGTACCTACACACACTGAAGCCTTGTTCTCTTGGGAGCCAGCCATCATGCTTTAAAGAAACTTGGCTAGATTGCTGAATGATGAGAAGCCACATAGAGAGAGGCTTTAGAGGATCAGAGACCCTGGGAGACGGTCTAGCCACATCCGAGCCTCTGACCGAATGCAGCCGCACGAATGACCTCAGCTATGCTGCATGGAGCAGGACTCTCCCATAGCCCAGTCAAACCACAAATCATGAGAAATACTGACTTCTTTAAGCCTCTGCATTTGGGCTGATAAGTTATATTACTGGATTAACTAAGACAGAAATAAGTGACAGAAATGGTCTGCTCCATAACAAAGACCTACAGTATGACACACTGGCTTTGGGACTGGGTGGCAGGCAGAGGTTGGAAGGATGGTGAGGAGACTATTAGTGAAGGCAGGAAGATCAGTGAAGAAATTGCTTTTGGAAGCTGGAGAAAGGGGAACCTATGTATTGGCTATCATCTGTGGTAACTTGGAAGCTAGAATTGGTATCTAACAAAGTTGTGAATTTAGCTAAAGATATTTCCAGGCAGAATGCTGAAAGTGCCAATTGGCTTATTTTAACTGATGTGAGATGAACTAAAAAAAGGAACTGTTCAATTTCCAAGCAAAATTTAGAAAAAATATTTCCAACAGGACTTCATAGATTGAACAATAAAATATTTTTTTTCATTCTAGCCTCTCTGACAAAAGGTTCTCAAAGTAAGTAATAGTCTTAAAGCAAAAATCAAATCCAGGGCATTGACAGTAAAACATGGCCTCAGAATGAAGATCAAAACAAATAAAGAGTCAGCTGTAGGACCCTTTGTTAAGATTAAACATCTTTGTGAAAATCTAAAATTTAAGATGATGCTCCATAGACTCTCTCAAGTAGACAAAAGGGCTTCTAAAAATCTTAAGACTGTCATCCTACAACACCCTGACTTGTAACTTAAAAAGGGGTCTGTCTTGGAAAGGGGAACGCTCCTACACTGCTGGTGGGAATGTAAGTTAGTTCAACCATTGTGGAAAGCAATATGGAGGTTCCTCAAAAAACTAAAAATAGAAATACAATTTGACCTGGGAATCCCACTCCTTGGAATTCACCCAAAGAATACAACTCAGATTCAAAAAGACATATGCACCCCTACGTTTATCGCAGCACTTTTTACAATAGCCAGGATATGGAAGCAACCTAAGTGTCCATCAGTAGAAGAATGGATAAAGAAGCTGTGGTACATGTACACAATGGAATACTATTCAGCCATAAGAAAGAAACAAATCCTAGCATTTGCAACAACATGGATGGAACTGGAAGACATTATGCTCCGTGAAATAAGCCAGGTGGAGAAAGACAAGTGCCAAATTATTTCCCTCATTTGTGGAGTATAACAATGAAGCAAAACTGAAGGAACAAAATAGCAGCAGACTCAGACACTCCAAGAAGGAATTAGTGGTTACCAAAGGGGAGGGGTAGGGGAGGGTGAGTGGGGAGGGAGGGAGAAGGGGACTGAGGGGTATTATGTTTAGTACACATGGTGTGGGGGATCATGGGGAAAATAGTGTAGCACAGAGAAGGCAAATAGTGGATCTGTGGTGATGGACAGTGACTGCATTGGGGCATGGGTGGGGACTTGATAATATGGGTCAATGTAGTAACAACATTGTTTTTTCATGTGAAACCTTCATAAGAGTATGTATCAATAATACTTCAATAAAAAATTAAAAAAAAAAAGATCTGGAGACATTGGTGATGACTGCCCAGCAATGAGAACACTGGGTGTGGGTGTCATGGAACCATACACTGAAGAATGGTTGAAATGGAAATTTTCATACTATGTATAGTTTACCACAATAAAAGGATGAAAATCTGAAAAAAAAAAAAAGAAGGGGTCTGTCTTGATAGAGTGGAGTGCCTTTTGTCCAACTGAGTAGACAATTTATTATTTAGGAGGCCCACAGAATTTTAAAGAGAATTTCAATAGTGAAAGCATCACTAGTTTGGACTAAAAGGTACAGAGACAATTCATAATAAAAAGAGGTCTCCAGGTCCCCAACTTCTTTGGGCAAGAAGCAGGCTAAGAACACTACTTAGCCACAAACACAGGTCATTTCCTACTGAAAAGGAAAGACATCTCAGAGGGTGAAGCCAAGGGCTGAGAGAGTGGATCTAGAAGCCAAGGAGGGCAGTGGTGGGTTCTCCTTAAGATGAGAGGAAAATCCTACCAGGCAGTAGAACCAGGCCTTAACCAAGGGAATTCTGGATTTGGGGTAGCCTGAGACACGTGCCTAGATATCAGAATTTTCATGGATCAGTGACTGCTGTGTGTCTCCCACTCTCCCAGTACCATTTTGAACAAGAGTATCAATTTTGGTTATTCTGTCTGTTTTTCAGCTTTGTATGTCACGGGTGTGGGAGGAAGATAACCAAATTTTTAGGACACAGGGAGTAGTGTGCTGATAAATGTTTAACAACTGGATTCTGGAGAAAAGAAAACCCTGATTGGTAGTGTTTACCAATTTCTACACTATAAATTCTCCTATCATGGCTGATTTCAAACTATCAATGTGGTGTCACTGGATGTGAAGTTGGGGGCTGTTTATAATCAGTCTTATGAGCCAGATATAAGACATTACTGAAGGCCCCTACCCCAGTTTCCCCAGAGTCCCAAGCTCACTCTCTTTGTATCTCCAGGAATAATTCTCAGATCTTTCTTTCACATTGTGGTGTAGATGATAGCTTAAATTGGAATGAAACTTCAAGCTAAAATATTTAAATATAAAAGGTGGAATCCAGGTATCAGTCATTCTCACCTCCCAACAAGTCATCTCAGATCAGACACCCTCTGGCCTGAATGTTGTATTCATTCATTGATTAGTAAATATGTGGAAAGTATATAGACTTTGAAGGTCAGAGAGAACGTGTTTGAATTCTGCCCCTTGCTAGCTGTGTGACCTTGGCCATATAAATGATCTTTGAGTCTTAGTTTCTGCATTCATAAGATGGGAATAATTAAAGTCTACTTTATGGGGTAGTTGTGAGGATTAAATGAGATGAGGCAGGGTACACTAAATGTCTAGTAACCATTATTATTTTCAGGATGTGCCAGGAATTGGGATAAGTGTTAGGGACACAAATGTGGGGAAAAAACCAACAAAACAGCCAGGATTTCAGCGTTCAAGGGACTCATGGTTCATGGCCATCTATCCACCTTGCACTCATCTCCTCCAAACTACCTTTCAACTCCAAAAGCAGTCTGCTCCTTCAGAGTGTTACCATGTTTTCCCCTCTCTTTAGGATGCCATTTGCTATTCACTACCCATTGAAGTCAAACTTGCTCTACAATGCTAGCTCATTTCTAGTCTTCTGAAGGCCCTGCCTTCAGGTTCCAGATAATTCTTGTCTGGCCCAGAAAACTCTTGTGACTTCATCTAGCATTTATTTCATTCTGCTTTATATTCTAATCCAATTATTTCAGCAGCAGCAACCAAAACCATCACGGACAGGAGCTGAATCTTCTATTTCCTGCTTCTCCCACCATAGCCTTTTAACACATCACCTGTATTAGCTCATTTAGTTCTGTGAAATTCCCATTTTACATATGAGAAAACTATTAGCCACCATGGTCACACAGTAATAAGTGGCTGAGCATAGATTTAAGCCCAGGTTATCTGGCTCCAGAGTTTGTGTTCTTAATCATGAGAAGAAACCTCCCTTTGAACTAGAATAGGGTCTCATCTGTTACTGGGGACTCTGGACTGTGGTTGAGCTGACCTATAGCGTGGTTTGCTTATTTAGTGCAACCTGTGTTTATTGAGCATCTCTCCTATGTTCTCAAGAGACAGAGTGGTACAGCGGTCAAGGCCATGGATTCCAGAGCTGGACTGTCTGGCTCCACCACTTACCCATCATGTGACCTTGAGCAAGTTACTCAACCTCTTTGTGTCTTAGTTTCATCACCTTTAAAATGGGGATAAAAGTGCTTTGCTTCACGGGGTTGTGAGAATTTCAAGGAGTTAGTGTATATTATAGGCTTAGGCCACAGTCAACATTGTACTAGGGTTAGTTACTACACTAGTATGAGGAATAAAGGACAGTTCCTGACCTCAAGGGGTTGGCCTTCTTGGGAGCACAGACTTCAGAGAAAACCTGCAATTCCACAGGGGGAGATCAAGTTCAGGGTGAGGGTGTGGGGGCTGCCAGAAAGGGAGCCCCTCACTCTCAGGTCAGGGTGGGTTTTTGAGGATGGGAGTGCTGAGTCTTGAAGGGAAACGGGAGTAGGTGCTGGCCGGGGGTAGTGGGCCAGGAATTTGGAAAGGCCAGGAATGGGAAAACCTAAGGAAGATCTTGAGTGAAGCTCAGAGGCCAGCGGGATCATCCTGTGCTCGTTCTGGAGTCCTGTCTCCGGATTCTTGGTCTTTCCAGCTGCCCGCTAAATTCTCCAGCTCCTCTCCCCTGCATGGCAGTAACTTTCTCTTCTCTATCCTTTATCCACCTTTCTGAGTCCCATTTTGATACTGTTCTGATGTGGGGACCCAAGGTAGCAAGGCAAGAGGGCAGGGGTAGGATGGAGAGGTATTGTAGTGCCAGTGTTTCCCTTTTCTGCCTTTTCCCAAAATGAGGCCTCTGGGGGAGAGAGGGACAGAGAGGCTGGATCCTGGGGCCAGAGAAAGGACAGACTCCCCAGTTCCCAGCGCCACTGAGAATGTGTCCACTATAGCTTGTGGAAGTTTACGTGGCCTGCAAAGAAGAGCCAGAGTGCAAGGGGCAGACAGTCCCAAAAGAAGCAAAATTAAACCATGCTCCAGCTGCTCACTGGCCAGACTAAAGCTACAGGAGGGAGCCTGAGATTAGGAGATGACAGGCTGTGGGAGGCAAGGGTTGGGACGGTGGGGGAGGAAGTCAGGGTCAGGTTGGGACGGATACTCTCCCTTTCCTTGACAGGACAGGTTTGGAGGGACCTACAGACCATGAACTCACCGGTCTCAGCAAAGCTGATGATCTCATATTCCTGTCTCCTGTCAGTTTCCAGAAGTGCCCCCTGGGGGGGCCCATGAAGGCACTGCAGGGCGTTCCTCAGAGCAGCTCTGGACACTGGCCGGCTCAGTGTTGGGCGCTGGCTGAGACGCAGCTTGTCCAAGATGCTTTTCTTGGCCAGATCAAGAAGCAGCTCCCGTTGGCTCTCCAGGTCCAAGGCAGGGCCCCCACATGCCAGACACTGACTGTCAGCTCTGGAAATGGCCACTGTGGCTGGGAGCTGGAGTAGGAAGGCCAGGAACAATGAGCGGATCATTGCTGGGGGAGGTCCTCCTGGATCAACAGAATCGAGACAGAGCCTCGAACCCAGAGCTCAGGGTCCCAACACCTGTGATTTGGGCTCTGTCCTGGCCACCAGGGGCCCTAGAAGGAGAGTGTGTACAGATGGCATGACTCCTTGCAGCAGGGGATAAAGCAGCCAAACATTGGATTTGAGAGTTGAAGCCAGTTACAGGCAGAACTTGGCAGAAGTTGCCAATGCAAAATCAGTGAAAGTACAGAGTGGGGGATGTGAGGGAGGTTGGTTTGTTTTGGGAAAGAAATGTCCAGGGGCCAATGTTAGGAGGTAGTGCATTATCCATGTGAGCTGCCAGGCCTGGGGACAAAGGGTAGAGATGAAATTCCTTTTCAGAACAACAGCCCTGTTGGAAGGTCTGGGGGGAAAGGGAGAGAGCAGAGGTCCTAAAATAGAGTGTTAGAGGGTGACTCTCAAAGAAGAGAGGGTCATTGGCAGGACACTCTAGGTCAATGTCATGTAGGCAATTGAGAGTTGCATTGTCTGTTGCCTGGTATTTCTCAAAGTCCCTGCCCTGCACCCTCCCTCCTTGAGGCTCACAATCCAGACTCCTTCGTTGGCCCTGGGTTGGGTTTCGCCAAGCTGGGCTGAAAATCAGCCTGTCTAATGGTTAAGGGAGAGGAGGCGCCAGGTCTTCCGTTTCCTCAGAGGGAGTCTGAAGGTGGAGAAGGGACTTGAGAGCTGGATTTGCTCACCTTTGAGGTTTCTTCTGTTTAGGAAAGGAAGTTTTGAGATTTCACAGAATTCCTGGCTTTTTCCCCAAAGGTCCAAAGTGGTAGATTTTCAGGGAAAGTTCTGTTTCCACAGTGGGGATTTAATGGCAGGAATGGCTAGTGGAGTTAGGAGCTCAGGTTTTTAGGTAGATGGCCTTGGTTAAATTTTTCTCTTCCTTTTATTAGCTGTGTGATTCTGGGCAAGTACTTGACCTCTCCTGCTTCAGTTTCTTCACTGGAGAAATAGGAAAAATGATTATCCATGATTCCCAAGTTAAAAAATCCCTGTAATCCATACAATTTTTTGTAACTCATATGGTGGCTAAACCTGATTGGAAAAGTAGTGAGGTTATTTATGGTCTTTTAAAAAATCATACTGAGGGAAATGCAAATTAAAACCACAGTGAAATATCACCTCATACCAGTTAGTATGGCCAGCATGGAAAAGACTAAGAACAAATGCTGGCAAGGATGCAGAGAAAGGGGACCCTCTTACACTGCTGGTGGGAATGTAAACTAGTCAACCATTGTGGAAAGCAATATGGGGGTTCCTCAAAAAACTAAAAATAGAAATACCATTTGACCCAGGAATTCCACTCCTAGGAATTTACCCTAAGAATACAAGTTCTCAGATTTAAAAAGACATATGCACCCCTATGTTTACTGCAGCACTATTTACAATAGCCAAGATATGGAAGCAACTTAAGTGTCTATCAGTAGATTAATGGATTAAGAAGATGTGGTACATATAAACAATGGAATACCATTCAGCCATAAGAAAGAAACAAATCCTACCATTTGCAACAACATGGATGGAGCTAGAGGGTAAGCCAGGTGGAGAAAGACAAGTACCAAATGATTTTCCTCATTTGTGGAATATAACAACAAAGCAAAAGAGCAGCAGACTCACAGACTCCAAGAAGGCACTAGCAGTTACCAAAGGGGAGGGATGGGGAGAGAGGGAGAAGGGGATTGAGGGGTATTATGATTAATTAGTACACATGGTGTGGGGGAGATCACAGGGAAGACAGTGTAGCACAGAGAAGACAAGTAGTGACTCTGTGGCATCTTACTACACTGATGGACAGTGACTTCAATGGGGTATGGGGAGGACTTGATAATATGGGTGAAGGAAGTAACTACATTGTTATTCATGTGAAATCTTCATAAGAGTGTATATCAATAATAACTTAAAAAATTGTAAAAAATTAAAAAATTAAAAAATAAAATAAAAACAATAATTAGCACAATTGCTGAAACTGAAAAAAAAGAAAATACAAAGATCTCAAAAAATGTAAATATATGGGCAAATGCAAAAGCTAAAAAAAACCATACTGACACTTTTTATACATTTTTACTCCAGAAATACTAATTATTTGATTATGGGCTGCTGCCTTTGGGGTGTTATATAATATGAAGTATTTGTACTGTTTTACTTTTCTAAAACTTGAATTTTCTGAATTCTGAAATGTCTGGCCCTATGAATTTTGAATATGGGATTTATAGGTCTATAATGATTACCTCAGAGTTTTGAGATTTAAATAATTTTGTAAAGCACTTCCAATGGCTGGCACATGGTAAGTGCTTAATAAAAGTTTAGTGTTATTCCTGTTACATAGGTTTGTTTGTGGGCCTGAGTAACTTCAATTCTAGATGTACTGAAGGAATCTGCCAATATTTTTCCCTTCTGAATTCTCCTTTTCTAGACACCATGCCCCCAGTCACCATTTGTAGTGCAGTCACTTAGCAAGTCATCTTTGCTGTTTATCATTATCTTCCTAGCATCACACACAGTGTCTGATTTGTGATATAGATGTTTAAAATATATTTGAGTGAATCCAGGCTGCTTCTCAGAAGCTATACTCAAAATGCCTTGATTAGATTTTTGTGTGTCACTTTCTTAGCTCTCTCCTACAATGGCTTTTAATTTTAATTTTTCTTAAGGGCTGTGATAGAGGTAGATTCATTATTTAGTTTCTAGTATAAATTAATTTATCTAAAAAAAGTTTTTTCTAGATACAATTCACATAACATAAAATTCACCCTTTATTTAGAGCTCACAATTTTGTGATTTAGTATTTTCATAGAGTTGTGTGACCATCACTCCTATGTAATTTAAGAACATTTCCATCACTCCCAAAAGAAACCCTGCACCCATTAGCAATCATTCCCCACTCTCCTCACTCCAGCCCACAGGGACTGACATTTTAATATCCCAACATTTTAATATCCCAAATTTCATTCTTGGATGATAACTTTGAGTTTGGGGGAGGTAGTTATAGTGCCATTTGTTTCATGTCTTGACTACAGTATGTAGTTCCCAGGCCCCCTCAAATCCTAGGATGTCTTCAGTTACTCCTCTTCTCTCTGGCAAGTAGTGGTGAATGAGAAAGTAAGCAAAAGGGGGAGAAGCAGAGGAGGGCTTCTTTAAGGGGTGGATCCCTCATGTTTCTGTTTTGTACTGTTCTTTAGTTAGTATTGTCTCAGAAAGATCCAACTGACTGTTTCACTCTGTAACATGACATACATCATGACAGGTCCTTTGTATCCTGCCCTCTCCACTTACATTTCTAACGGGGTAGTGATTAAGAGCAGGCTCTGAAGATAAACTTAGTTCAAAATCTGGCACTTTGGTCACTCTAAAAATTCAATGCAATCCTTATTAAAATAGCAATAGCATTTTTTCACTGAACTAGAGCAAATAATACTAAAATTTATATGGAATCACAAATGCAATCTTGAGAAAGGAGAACAAAGGTGGGAAGGTATTTGTACCCTGATTTCAAACTATACTACAAAGTTATAGTAATCAAAACAGTATAGTACTGGCACAAGAACAGACCCATAAATCAATGGAACAGGGTAGGAGCTCAGAAATAAACTCATGTCTGTATGGTCAATTAACATATGACAAAGAAGGCAAGAATATACAATGGGGAAAAGACAGTCTCTTCAATAAATGGTCTTGGGAAAACTGGACAGTCTCACGGAAAAGAATGAAACTGGATTACTGTCACACCAAATACAAAAATAAACCTGAAATGGATTAAAGGCCTAAATGTAAAACCTGAAACCATAAAACTCCTAAAAGAAAACATAGGCAATAAACTTTAAATTGAAGTATCATTGATATACAGTCTTATATTGGTTTCAAGTATACAACACAGTAGTTCAACAGTTACCATATTACTAAATCCTCACCCCCACTAGTGCAGTTACTATCTGTCAACATAGGACAATATTACAGAACCAGTGGCTATATTCTCCATCCCCATGGCCAATTTATATTGTGAGTGAGAATTTTTGTGCCCTTTCATTCCCCTCAACCTCCCTACCCACCCACCCAAACCTTTCCCTGATGGTAACAAACCAGTCACTTCTCAGGGTCTCTGAGTCTACTATTACTTTGTTCATTTGTTTTGTTTTGTTTTTATATTCCACAAATAGGTGAAATCATATGGTATTTGCCTTTTTCTGCTTGGCTTATTTCACTTTAATAAGTGGTGGGACTATAAACTGGTGCAGCAACTATGGAAAACAGTATGGAGTTTCCTCAAGAAATTAAAAATAGAAATACCATAGAAACCAATAATTCCACTTCTGAGTTTTTACCAAAAGAAACAAGATCATTAATTTGGAAAGATATATCAATCCCTATGTTTACTGCAGCATTATCTACAATAGCCAAGATATGGAAGCATACTAAGTGTCCATGAATAGATGGATGGATAAAGATGCAGTACATGACACAATGGAGTATTATTTAGCCACAGAAAAAGAATGAAATCTTGCCATTTGTGACAATATGGATGGACCTAGAGGTATTATGCCAAGTGAAATAAGAGGAAGACAAGTTCCATGTTATTTCACTTAAATGTGGAATGTAAAGAAAAAAAAAACAAAACCAAAATGAAGAAGACAGAAATAGACTCATAAATACATAGAACAACCAAAACTGGTGGTTTCTATAGGGGATGGTAATACAGGGGACGGGCAAAAATGGTGAAGGGGATAAAGAGATACAAACTTTCAATTATGAAATAAATAAGTCAGGGGGATGAAAAATACAACAAAGTAGGACAGTCAATAATATTATAATAGCTCTGTATGGTGATGGATGGTAGCTACACTTATGGTGAGCATTTTGTACACCTGAAACCAATGTAGTATTGTGTATCAACTATATGCAAAAAAAAAAGTCGCCTCAGGTTTCCTTATCTATAAAATGGGTACAACAATAGTACCTATTGTTTTGAGGATTGAGTTGAAATAATAGATGTACATATTCTATATTATACATACACACACAATAAAAATATTAGCTATTCTTTGTAAGAATATAGTAATTTATCCTCCATGTTCTGGGTAAGAAGGGTCGCGGCGAGATACCCTTTCATTCTTTCCTTTTGGTTACCATTGCCCTTTCCTCCAACTGGAAAACCTGGAACTTGCTGACCCTTGAAGGAAAGAAGAATTTCATACCTCTATGACTTTGCTGGAATCTCTACTTTGCCTCTCTGGACGTCTATCTACATTCTTAAGGTTAGCTGAAATTTTAGCTGTAGCTTCTCTGTAGTTTAATCTCCGTTGCCTCTAAGAATTGCTCCTTCTTGTGTTTCCACAGCACATTGAACACCTTTTTATAGCACTTACATTGCATTATAATTATTATTATACATATATTTGCCTACTGCAGTTCTTGTCACATAGTAAATCTTTAATGGTCGAATTCTACCAATGTAAGACTAAGTGTCTTTGAGGGGGTGGGTCAGAAGCAAATGATCCAAATACACATTATTGGTTAACTAAGTTGATTCCGTCCAGAAAGGAAAAGACCAGTATCTTAGAGTGTGTGGTGGTCAGAAGTGATTTTAATAGGACGGACTTAAACTTGCTTTATTCAGTTACATTTTTTTACATCTGGAAATGGACGTTCACCCAACCACATGGTCTTTATTCATTTACGCTACAAATATTTGTTGCATATATGCTCCTTTGGGCGCAGGAGTTGCCGTCTTAAGAGAAAGGCTAGTTTGAAAGTGCTTGGGGAATTCCCATTACCTTACGCCTGTTAGTGTTGTTTAAATCTTGGCTGAGTCTGACAGGCTTGGTGACTTTACGGCGGACTGAATTGGAGGTTTGACACTCGCGTAGCGCGGACCGAGCTACAACTAGCGAGGGAACGCGCCGGCGTGGGCGCGTGCACAGGGAAGGCGAGCGCGAGCCAGGCTGGCAGAGGGAGCACACCGGAAGCAGGCACGCGCCGGGCGCCGTGACGATGACGCTAGACGTGCTGGCGCAGCGCGCAGGCCGCCGCGGGGGGCGGACTCTAGACCTTTCTTCCCTTCTGGTTTCCCCCTCCCCCCTTTTCTCCCTTTCTGGGCTTGGCTCCCCCCTTTGCACCCCCTCTTCCCCCTCCTTCCCCTCCCCCGCCCCAGTCCCCCTGGTCCCCCGCCCTGGGCCCCGGGGGAGCTCCCTCTGAGAAAGAGACCCCCCCCCGGAAGCGCGCCGCCCCTGGCGGTCGGGGCCGAGCCGCAGCCGAGTGGCCGTGGGCCCGGGCGGCGGGCGGAGACGCGGGCGCCTTCCCCGCTGCGCCCCGCGTGAGGTGAGGCCATCTCCTGGCCGAGGGGCGGGCGGCGCGGGCGACCGTGGGGAGGGGGCGTGGCGGCCGCGCGGGCGGGCTGGGGCCCTGACCTGGGTACCTCGTGTTGGAGCTGTCCGGCTGGTGGGGAGGAGGGTCAGGGCCGGATCCTCCCGTCAGGGACTGCCCCGAGGCCAGAGACGCCCCGACGGGGCGCGGGGGCTCTGGGCGGGGGTGCTGGCGCCACCTGTGGCCTGTTGCTGGGAACCAGGCACTGTTGCGCCCTTGTAGTACTTGGGGGTGACTAGGTCCATGTGTTTCTTGGGTCTCCGTTTTTCTGGGAGCATTGGAAAAATGGGAAGGGAGGGTGTTGCAATGTTAAAAACACGGCGGTGTCCGAGTGTATAAAGGGACAGAGATTTAAGTTGGAACATAACACGGAGATGTTTCTGTAGCTCTAAAGTTGGGCCTGCGCTATGCCCATAACTCACTCTTGAGCCTCTGAAAACTCAGTTTTTGGTTTCCTGTAGAGCCAAAAATTTTCAACCTTTGTGATCATTAGCCTAACTCCACAGACTATTCACTCAGAGTGAGTTTTCTTGGATAATGATGAGAAATGAGCAAATAACAGCCGCAGAAGTTCATTAAACCAAGAAAGGTATGGGAGAATCTTTTCCAGTTTTATGAGAAATGTTGACATATTGTGTATGTTTAAGGTGTACAGCGTGATTGTTTGATTTACATATATTGTGAAGTGATTATCGAAATAGGTTCAGCTAACAGTCATCATCCAATAGAACAATTAGAACAAGAAAAAAAATGTTTCTTCATGATGGGAACACTTCGGACTCTGAACAACTTTCCTGTATATCATACTGTCGTGCAGCAGTATTAGCTATAGTAGTATTGTATATATGTCCCTAGTATTTACTTAAAACTTGGCAATTTGCACCTTTCCTCTTGATTCCCCCTCTCCCCCACTTTCTGCTAACCACATACATGTCTGATTTCTTTATGAATCTCATTCTTTTTTTTTAGATTTCTTTTATTACCTGAAACACAGGGTCTTTCTCTGACTTACATGCCTTCAAGGTGCATGTTGTAACTGGTAGGATTGCCTTATCTTTTATGGCTGAATAATATTTCATTGTATATACAGTTGACTTTTGAGTATGGGTTTGGTCCACTTACATGCAGATTTTTTTTCCATAAATACATTGGAAAGTTTTTTTGAGATTTGAGACAATTTGAAAAAAACTTGTAGATGAACCACATAGCTTAGAAATATTGAAAAAATTAAGAGAAAGTTAGGTATGTCCAATGCTGTATTATGAATATGACTAATACTGTATGCCATAAAAATTTCATGATCAATTCATTAGTGTATAGGCTAGGCTGCTGTGAAGTAGTCGTTTTGTTTACAGTATGCTACCACAGAGCAATCATATTGCTCCTGCTTTATAAATAAGTACGAGTTTCTCTTTCACATTATCTTTTCATTTCTAATGTTTTGTGTTAGTAATACATGTAAATGTAACATCTGTATGTTTTGTATCATGTAAGACAGTGTTGATGTAGGTACTGACATGATTCATCTTGTAAACAGACAAGGTAATCTTATGGTACTGATAAATACAGTACTATGAATGTATTTTATGTTCCTTATGATCTTCTTAACCTTTTGTTTTCTCTAGCTTACTGTATTATAAGAATACAGTATATAAACATATAACTTTACAGAATAGATGTTAATTGACTGTTTATGTTATCAGTAAGGCTTCTAGCCAACAGTAGGCTGTTAGTTAAATTTTGGGGGAGTCAAAAAGTTACTTGTGGATTTTTGACATGCTTCCTATTTGTGGATTTTGACACCAGCTTCCCTAAACCCCATGTTGTTCAGGGTCAGCTGTGTATATACTACAACTTCTTTTCCTGTTCATGCATGGATGGACACTTAGGTTATTTTCATGTCTTGGTTATTGTGAATAATGTCGCAAATAAACATGGGTGTGCAGATACCCTTTCAATTAGTGTTTTTGTTGATGTGGAAAAATTTAAATTTGGTCTCTGTTGGATGAATGTTTCTATACATGTTATTTCCAGATGGGTTTAACTACAGTGGAGAAGCCTGGGTCCTGTCTGATGTTGATAGGCAACTTGGAGGCTGGGGAGGAGAGAAGTGGTATTTTCCACTTTAGGGATGTAACAATTCCTGGCATTTGATTGTAGTTTAGATGGTCAAATTGTTGCTTGAATTAGTTTGTGGCTCCTCTTTCTTCCTAATGCTTTCCCCCCACCCCCCCACCATTTTCTTTCTCCAATAGTTCCTATTTTTTCCCTTTCTGGAGGCTGGGGCATTGAGACAAAAACTATTTAAATTAAATTAATTCAATTCAATTTTTAGTTGTTGTTACTCCTTCCCCATTGCTGGTCCCCACAGGGTTGAGAGTACAGAGGACCCTTTTGAAGGTCTGATTAACCGTCAGCAAAAGTAAATTTTAGAGTTGCAGTTCCATTTATCTTTATGTCCATTATACCATCTATACTGTGGATTTCTACAGTTTCAAACAAAACTTTAAAAATGTGCCTATGTAAAAATAGGGTGCCTGATATTTTTTAATGGAAAGGAGTCAGAATGGGAGGTGGCTTCCTTTCTCTTTCAAAATAAAAACTAAGACTTTACAGTTGCCTTTAAAGCCCTAGATCTGTAGCACCCTTCTCTCCAACATACTTAGTGGTCTCCTGGCTGTTCCTTGAGCACAGCAGGCACACTTCTGCCTTGGGGGCTATGCACTTGTTCTCAGCATCTTCCTGTCTCATCTTTTCCTTATAAAGCTGCATAGCCTTGTCCCTTCTCCTCTTTCAGATGTCACTCTAACAGTGACATTTCCTTGACTTTCTAAATTGCATAGCCTCTCCTACGCATACAGAACTCCCCATCTCACTTCTCAGCTTTATTTTCCTCTCTGCCTCAGCGTGTACTATACTATATATTTAGTTTCCCCCAGTGGGAAGTAAGCTTCATGAGGGCAGATAGTCTTGTTTTGTTAATTGCTGTATCTCAGCACTTAGCATGGCACTTAAGATGCATTCTGTGCTCAACAAACTTACCAGGTAAAGAGGGGGAGTTTTATTTTTGAACAGTTATTGTCATGAATTTCTGATTGTGATTAGTTGTCTTTGGAGGTACAGAATGGATTTTCACTAGGATTTTTTGTAAGGTACTCATTGGGAGTCTCAAGATGATTTTTTCTGTCAGTTCTTGCTACATTTCTGTTTTGGCAGAAATCTAGTGCTTTCGGGTTATTGAATGAAAGCACTTTGAAGTCAGAGTGTTGGTATATCTTTGGCATTGGTAGTCTTTGAGGAAGATAGAGGAAGATTATCTCAGAGCTCATGTGGCTAGAATTTTTACCTACTGCTTCGGGTGCTTCCCTTGAGGTTTGTGCACTAACTGATGTGCACTAACCTCTTTGGCCCTAGAATGCTGAGCAGACTGATTCCACTTTGAATTTTTCAGAAGACTGAAGATGTTAATAGTTAAGTTCAAGCTGTATGGGTTAGATTTTTTTCTCCAGTTATGTGGAGACAGTTGAGCTAAAAAAACTATAAGGCTTTCTTTAACAATGGAGGAGTGTTCGTTTATGGGGAGCCTCTGATCCTTTTTTTAATAAACACATTTTTGGGGGCATTTATAGCAACTCAGTTCTATGTCAGTCTGAGGATAAAAGGAGCAGGTCCCCTGAGTTCTGTGGATTATCCCTCATTTGTTTTTTCCTTTCTTATTTCTTGATTGGTGTATTTGTTACCTTCGTTGACCTCTGGCTAGAATGGCCTGGATGAGATTTCTCTTTGGGGCAGTCCAGGCCACTGTTACCCAGCTTAGGAAGGCAAAGGGAGTGAGGCAGTGCTTTTAACAGTTTGTGGGAATGCTCTTGGCAAAGTAAGATTTTTCCTTAAACCTTTGACAGGACATTGAAAGCTGCCATACCTTTAAGAGAACAGTTGGGATAGGGGTGGGGGTGGGTGGAAAAATTAGGGATCTTCTATCTGTTGGACTGGTGGTTCTGATATTAGCATAAATAAATAACAGCATCAGAAGCATATTAGTTTTATAACAGTTTCTGATATGACAGAAGCTTAAATGAAACTTCTATCATCCTCTTTTAAATCCTTTTAAAAGATTTTTAACAGAGTTTCTATTTCTCGGAAGTCTTTCTTAGGCCGCAGAGATACTGAAACATCTCTATACTGTTTTCTAATGTTGTACAGATAAATACTGAGCACTGACAACATTTCAGTGTATGAACAGTTTCTAAATGACGCTGTGCTTATTCCTCTGCTTCCTCTCTTCAGGAACTCAAGGAAAGCTTTCAGAAAAAAGCAGAGTTTGAGAAAGGGATAAAAAGTATTGCATGGTCCCAGGAAGTACAGAGGAGATAATTTTGTGAAACTGTGTGGTGTGTATGTGTAGTTTTCTATGTATGCCTTCCTGTAAGATTGGGTAAGGGACTCTGAGTGTCCCTCTGTGGAATGTGCTATGAACTTTCAAGTAGGAAAAATAACTGGACTCAGCTTGAATGTGTGTTCATGAATACAGTTAGTGGGTGTAATTTTAGAGACCTCCTTCATACACAGTGGCTTTAGTATTTTCCTCCACCTATATCCTTCTCACCCTCTGTGTAGAAAGCATTCCACTTAGTAGTCTTTTAGAGGTTAACTTTAGTTCTTACCAAAGTTGCCAGTTTAGCAGTGTACACGTGTTCCATCTGTGCAATGAAGTTACTCTGTCCGGATTTATTTCTGAAAGGATACAGATAGGAAAGAATTCTTAACTGTGATGTTTTGAGCCCTCTTCAAGTTCCTTGGATTTCCTTAGCATATATTTTCTCCAACACTTAAAAAATACTGATATTGAAAGCCTTTAATTACAATAATCTACAGTGGTGTCATCGTTTTTACTCCAGATGTAATAAAGATTCTGGATGCTTCTTAAATCCAGGTGTTCTTTTTGCTTTTCTGCTGAATCTCTTGTGAGTTGTTCAGTCCACTTGTTGGAGGGAAAGCTGTTCAGCTTTCTAGTTTGACAGTAGTAAGTTTCCCAGAGAGCTTTCCTGTGTTTTTTTAAAAGCAGAAGTAGTCAAATTAGGAACCCCAGCCTAGAGATGAGAGAGGATTAGGAGAAAAGTGCAAAAGCCTCAGGCAGTCCACGTCTCCCAATAGTCAAAACACGTGTGGTATTTTTGAAGGACTCATCTTATTCTATTCCTCCTTAATTTGTTAACCACAAAAGCATCAAAAATCTTTTCATTTCCTTTAATTGCTTGTTTACTTGTCATACTGTGACTTCTCTAAATTGTCAAAGATTTTGATTTTTCTTGGGAAACAATTTTCATGCCTTTCTGGGTATTTCTTTTGGAAAAAAATGAAGCAAGTTGTTAAATGCTCCTGTAAGGTCTCTTCCCTAACTTGGGCCAGTGTTCTGATTATTCCATTTCTCTAGGTGTTTATAGTATGTTTTCAGCCTTTTTTTTTTTTTCATTAAAGACCTCAAGATCTTTTGCAAGCAAGTAAAAACTGTAATTTTGCACTCATACAATTACTCTGAGTCTGGAAGGATCTCAAGCTCAAGTCCTCATCCTACAGAGCTAGAAGTGTAAAGATAAGTAATCAGCAGGGTTAAAAATAACTCAGTTTATTTCTAGTTGGTATTTGTGAGTCTGTAGTGGGAAAAGAGAAACAGCTAGTCAAGTTTTAGTCAAATTCTACCTTGACCTTTTGGAGGTAGTTTTTTGCTCCCACTAATAGTCTTCTGTACAGTTCTTGACTAATGTACAGAATAGAGATATACTGCCTTAACTTCACTAACTAGTTTCTTCTGCCACTTGGTCCATTATCTTCCTTGTATGGATGCTTCTGGTGTATTTCATGTTGATAACATCTGTGCCAGTTGCAGTATTTATTATTAATAATGATCAAAACTATGTGTAATAACTGCAGAGTACTTTTCTCTTTTGAACCTCATTGGACCTTAAAGTAGTGTGAACATTTACATTAAAAGACTAGATTTTTCAAGTATGCAGTTCATATTTTTTGTGGGGGCAGTGTTTTGTTGCATATGCCAGTGTTGGGACTTATGCATGATTTTGGCATGTAAGCAACATCGTGAGCATCGGGTAGTTTTTCATCCCTTGGTGGTTCAGACTTGTGAAACCTTCTGTAAGGTTCATAACAAAGAAGTAGGAGGAAGGTAATCAAGACAGTGACAATCCAGACTTAGTAACAGGCACATTTGAAATATATTTTCTCCTGTATTCACAAATTGTTCTTTCTCCTTACCCTTACTTTGTGATTCTGTGATACCTAACCAGCTGATAACTTCCAGGGAACAAGGTGCTGTGGATGGATAGCAGGTGAATCTGCACTCCGAATGGGAGTGTTAGTGTTTCTAATGCTTTTGGTGGAGGCAGGTCTCAGCAGCTGTCACAACCAACGGGAAGAACATGGCAGAACTTGTTATTAAGTCTAATGGACCCCGTTGAATTCCTCTCTTAGTTTTTCTGCAGCATTTATCAGCATTGACCCTCTCTTTCTTGAAATGTTTCTGTGACATTAGTTTCTTTTTCACTTGCATTCCTGACTTTTTTTCTCTTGTGCATCCCTTAAATGTGTATCTCCTTTAAGGTTTCTGATTTGTTCTCCTTCTCCCCCTCTGGTTCTTAACCCCTAACAGCATAAGTGCCTCTTGGAGAATTTGTTAAGAATGTGGTTTACAAAAGCCTTTATGATATAGTTCTTGCCAGCCTCTCTGAGCTACCTTGTACCTTGTACCACACTTCCTGTCCTTGCTATGCTCTATCTGTAGCAGCCCTTTTCTGTTCCAAGGCCATTGACTTAGAATTCCTTCAGCTTGGAATGTTATTCTCTCAGATCTTCTCTTGAATTGCCTCTTCTCATTATTCATGCCTCAGCTCAAGTGATTCTCTGTAGACCTTCCCTGACTATCTTATCCAAAATAGTTAACCTTCCCTTTGTGCTTCATCATATTCCTGTTTGACTATCTCCATAGCACTTACCTCTCTTTTTTTTTTAATTTTGTTATCATTAATCTACAATTACATGAAGAACATTATGTTTACTAGACTCCCCCCATCACCAAGTCCCTGCCACATACCCCATTACAGTCACTGTCCATCAGCATAGTAAGATGCTGTAGAATCACTGCTTGTCTTCTCTGCGTTGCACAGCTCTCCCCATGCCCCCCCCACACATTATACATGCTAATTGGAATGCCCCCTTTCTTTTTCCCTGCCCTTATCCCTCCCTTCCCACCCATCCTCCCCAGTCCTTTTCCCTTTGGTAACTGTTAGTCCATTCTTGGATTCTGTGATTCTGCTGCTGTTTTGTTCCTTCAGTTTTTCTTTGTTCTTATATTCCACATATTAGTGAAATCATTTGATACTTGTCTTTCTCCGCCTGGCTTATTTCACTGAGCATAGTACCTTCTAAGAGCTCCATCCATGTTGTTGCAAATGGTAGGATTTGTTTTCTTCTTATGGCCGAATAATATTCCATTGTGTATATGTACCACATTTTCTTTATCCATTCATCTACTGATGAACACTTAGGTTGCTTCCATATCTTGGCTATTGTAAATAGTACTGTGATAAACATAGGGGTGCATCTGTGTTTTTCAAACTGGGCTGCTGCATTCTCCCTAGAAGTGAAATTCCTGGGTCAAATGGTATTTCTATTTTGAGCTTTTTGAGGAACCTCCATACTGCTTTCCACAATGGTTGAACTAATTTGCATTCCCACCAGCAGTGTAGGAGGGTTCCCCTTTCTCCACAACCTCGCCAACATTTGTTGTTGTTTGTCTTTTGGATGGTGGTGATCCTTACGGGTGTGAGGTGATATCTCATTGTGGTTTTAATTTGCATCTCTCTGATGACTAGCAATGTGGAGCATCTTTTCATGTGCCTGTTGGCAATCTGAATTTCTTCTTTGGAGAACTGTCTGTTCAGCTCCTCTGCCCAATTTTTAATTCAATTATTTGCTTTTTGTTTGTTGAGGTGCGTGAGCTCTTTATATATTTTGGATGTCAAGCGTTTATCAGATCTGTCACTTACGAATATATTCCCCCATACTGTAGGGTACCTTTTTGTTCTATTGATGGTGTCCTTTGCTGTACAGAAGCTTTTCAGCTTGATATAGTCCCACTTGTTCATTTTTGCCTTTGTTTCCCTTGCCTGGGGAGATATGTTCATGAAGAAGTCGCTAATGTTTATGTCCAAGAGATTTCTGCCTATGTTTTTTTCTGAGAGTTTTATGGTTTCATGACTTACATTCAGGTCTTTGATCCATTTGGAATTTACTTTTGTGTATGGGATTAGACAGTGATCCAGTTTCATTCTCTTACATGTAGCTGTCCAGTTTTGCCAGCATCATCTGTTGAAGAGATTGTCATTTCCCCGTTTGTATGTCCACTTACCTCTATCTTAAGTTATCTTGTTTGCTTTCTTGTTTGTAGTCTGGCTGATACCTAGAACTTAAACCCTATGAGAACAGAGACCTTATTTATTTGTAACTGCTGTATTCCTAGTGCCTAGAATAGTCACTCAATACACATTTATTGAATGAGTGAATGAAATGTGCATTCCTGGGTCTTATCCTCAGAGATTGTGGTTTAGTAGGCTTGAGATGGAGCCCAGGAATTTGTATTTTAACAAACATTCCAGGTGTTTCTCATGTCTCTGGTCAGGTGTCTTGGATGACATTTAGAAAAGCCTTGATTTGCACTGTCCATCAGTCTCATCCACTCGGATAGGTGCATTTACTATATATATATATATATATATATATATTATAAGCTGGTAATTTGTGAGTCTGTCTCTAGTTCTAATCTCTTGCCTGAACTCTAGGCTTTTTTATTCTGTGGACTCTTGAACATCTCCATTTGACTTCACACTGTACCTCAGATTCAACATGACCAAAGCAAAAACAATTTTTTCCATGGAACTTGTTCTTAGATCTTTTTTCTGTTAATGATACCACCTAGTTGCATAAGCCAGAAATCTGGATGTCATACCTGAGTCCTTAGTCTTTAATATCTAGTAATTATAAAGTTATGTACTCTTGTCTCTTCAGTATCTCTTGAATCTTTACATTTCTCTCCAGCAGTGCTACTGCCATAGTTTAGGAGACCATCATCTCTCATTTAGATAACTGTGATGGCCTTTAATTGGCCTTTCTACTCTAGTCTTGCTCTTTCCAATCTTTCATTTAGTTCAGTACCTTTCAACCAATGAAAATGAAAATCTGTTATTTTTCTCTTGGCTAAAACCTAATATTTTCTTGATCCCAGTGTAAAGGCTAGGCTTAAAAAAATCTGGGAGCTTTACCTAAACTGCATATTTTGCTGTTTTCCCTTTGATTTCAAGGCTAGGCTACTGGTGAGTGATGTTTTCTCATCTTGCTGCCTTTGGGTTTATCATTTTTGTTTCCCCTGACTGCCTCTCTACCCCAAAGCAGCTAAAACAAAAACCCTCCCAGTTTAGCTATCATGTTCTGGAACCCTTTCAGGACATACCAAACCTCTCATTTTGTCTGCCTCTTTTGAACCAGTTCCCATAAAGCTGAGTTCCTCTTTGCCTTTATCTTAAAAAATTTTTTTTACTAAGGTGTCATTGATATACACTCTTAATGAAGGTTTCACATGAAAAACATTGTGGTTACTACATTCACCCATATTATCAAGTCCCCTTTATACCCCATTGAAGTCACTGTCCATCAGCATAGTAAGATGCCACAGAGTCACTACTTGTCTCCTCTGTGTTATAGTGTCTTCCCCGTGAGCCCCCCCACATCATGTGTACTAATCATAACACTCCTCAATCCCCTTCTCCCTCCCTCCCTAACCACCACCCTCCCTGACCCCTTCCCTTTGGTAACTGCTAGTCCTTTCTTGGAGTTTGTAAGTACTGTTTTGTTACCTCAGTTTTGCTTCATTGTTAACACTCCACAAATGAGGGAAATCATTTGGTACTTGTCTTTCTCTGCCTTGGCTTATGTTACTGAGTGTAATACACTCCAGATCCATCCATGTTCTTGCGAATTGTAGGATTTGTTTTCTTAATGGCTGAATAGTAGTCCATTGTGTATATGTACCACATATTCTTTTATTTTATTTTATTTTATTTTGGTATCATTAATCTACAATTATTTGAGGAACATTATGTTTACTAGACTCACCCCATCACCAAGTCCCCGCCACATACCCCATTACAGTCACTGTCCATCAGTGTAGTAAGATGCTGTGGACTCACTACTTATCTTCTCTGTGTTGTACACCCCTCCCCATGCCCCCGCCACACATTATACATGGTAATCATAATGCCCCCTTTCTTCCCTCATGCCCCCCATACTTCCCTTCCCAGCCATCCTCCCCAGTCCCTTTCTCTTTGGTAACTGTTAGTCCATTCTTGGGTTCTGTGAGTGCACTGCTGTTTTGCTCCTTCAGTTTTTCTTTGTTCTTATACTCCACATATGAGTGAAGTCATTTGGTATTTGTCTTTCTCCGCTTGGCTTATTTCACTGAGCATAATACCCTCTAGCTCCATCCATGTTGTTGCAAATGGCAGGATTTGTTTTCTTCTTATGGCTGAATAATGTTCCATTGTGTATATGTACCACATTTTCTTTATCCATTCATCTACTGATGGACACTTAGGTTGCTTCCATATCTTGGCTATTGTAAATAGTGCTGTGATAAACATAGGAGTGCGTCTGTGTTTTTCAAACTGGGCTGCTGCATTCTTAGGGTAAATTCCTAGAAGTGGAATTCCTGGGTCAAATGGTATTTCTGTTTTGAGCTTTTTGAGGAACCTCCATACTGCTTTCCACAATGGTTGAACTAATTTGCATTCCCACCAGCAGTGTAGGAGGGTTCCCCTTTCTCCACAACCTCGCCAACATTTGTTGTTTGTCTTTTGGATGGTGGCGATCCTTACTGGTGTGAGTTGATATCTCATTGTGGTTTAATTTGCATTTCTCTGATGACTAGCAATGTGGAGCATCTTTTCATGTGCCTGTTGGCAATCTGAATTTCTTCTTTGGAGAACTGTCTGTTCAGCTCCTCTGCCCAATTTTTAATTCAATTATTTGCTTTTTGTTTGTTGAGGTGCGTGAGCTCTTTATATATTTTGGATGTCAAGCGTTTATCAGATCTGTCATTTACGAATATATTCCCCCATACTGTAGGGTACCTTTTTGTTCTATTGATGGTGTCCTTTGCTGTACAGAAGCTTTTCAGCTTGATATAGTCCCACTTGTTCATTTTTGCCTTTGTTTCCCTTGCCTGGGAGATAATGTTCATGAAGAAGTTGCTCATGTTTATGTCCCAGAGATTTTTGCCTATGTTTTTTTCTGAGAGTTTTATGGTTTCATGACTTACATTCAGGTCTTTGATCCATTTGGAATCTACTTTTGTGTATGGGGTTTGACAGTGATCCAGTTTCATTCTCTTACATGTAGCTGTCCAGTTTTGCCAGCATCATCTGTTGAAGAGACTGTCCTTTTCCCATTGTATGTCCATGGCTCCTTTATCGAATATTAATTGACCATATATGTTTGGGTTAATGTCTGGAGTCTCTAAATCTGTTCCACTGGTCTGTGGGTCTGTTCTTGTGCCAGTACCAAATCGTCTTGATTACTATGGCTTTGTAGTAGAGCTTGAAGTTGGTGAGTGAGGTCCCCCCCACTTTATTCTTCTTTCTCAGGATTGCTTTGGGTATTTGGGGTCTTTGGTGTTCCCATATGAATTTTTGAACTATTTCTTCCAGTTCATTGAAGAATGTTGTTGGTAATTTGATAGGGATTGCATTGAATCTGTATATTGCTTTGGGCAGTATGGCCATTTTGACAATATTAATTCTTCATAGCCAAGAGCATGGGATGAGTTTCCATTTGTTAGTTTCTTCTTTAATTTTTCTTAAAAGTGTCTTGTAGTTTTCAGGGTGTAGGTCTTTCACTTTCTTGGTTAGGTTTATTCCTAGGTATTTTATTCTTTTTGATGTAATTGTTAATGGAATTGTCTTCCTGATTTCTCTTTCTGCTTGTTCATCATTAGTGTATAGGAAAGCAACAGATTTCGGTTTATTAATTTTGTATCCTGCAACTTTGCTGAACTCAGATATTTGTTCTAGTAGTTTTGGAGTGGAGTCTCCAAAAATGATATTGTACATTTTTATGAACAATATCATGTCATCCTCACATAGTGACAGTTTGACTTCTTCTTTACTGATCTGTATGCCTTGTATTTCTTTGTTTTGTCTGATTGCCATGGCTAAGACTTCCAGTACTATGTTGAATAACAGTGGGGAGAGTGGGCATCCCTGTCTTGTTCCTGATCTTAGAGGAAAAGCTTTCAGCTTCTTGCTGTTCAGTATGATGTTGGCTGTGGGTTTGTCATTTATGGCCTTTATTATGTTGAGGTACTTGTCCTCTATACCGATTTTGTTGAGAATTTTTATCATGAATGGACGTTGAATTTTGTGCAATGCTTTTTCAGTGTCTATGGAGATGATAATGTGGTTTTTGTCCTTCTTTTTGTTGATGTGTTGGATGATGTGGATGGATTTTCTAATGTTGTACCATCCTTGCATCCCTGAGATGAATCCCACCTTGATCATGGTGTATGATCCTCTTTATGTATTTTTGAATTCGGTTTGCTAATATTTTGTTGAGTATTTTTGCATCTATGTTCTTCAGGGATATTGGTCTGTAATTTTCTTTTTTGGTGGTGTGTTTGCCTGGTTTTGGTATTGGTGTGATGCTGGCTTCATAGTATAAGTTTGGAAGTATTCCCTCCTCTTCTATTTTTTGGAAAACTTTATGGAGCATGGGTATTATGTCTTGTCTATATGTCTGATAAAATTCAGCGTTGAATCCATCTGGCCCGGGGGTTTTGTTCTTGGGTAGTTTTTTTTTACTGGTTCAATTTCTTTGCTGGTAATTGGTTTGTTTAGATTTTCTGTTTCTTCCTTGGCCAGTCTTGGAAGGTTGTATTTTTCTAGGAAGTTCTCGATTTCTTCTAGGTTTTCCAGTTTGTTAGCATATAGATTTTCATAGTATTCTCTGATAATTCTTTGTATTTCTATGGGGTCCGTCTTGATTTTTCCTTTCTCATTTCTGATTCTGTTGGTATGTGTAGATTCTCTTTTTCCTTAATAAGTCTGGCTAGGGGCTTATCTATTTTGTTTATTTTCTCAAAGAACCAACTCTTGGTTTCATTGATTTTTTTCTATTGTTTTGTTCTTCTCAATTTTATTATTTCTTCTCTGATCTTTATTACGTCCCTCCTACTGCTGACTTTGGGCCTCATTTGTTCTTCTTTTTTCAATTTCAATAATTGTGACTTTACACTATTCATTTGGGATAGTTCTTCTTTAAATATGCCTGGATTGCTATATACTTTCCTCTTAGAACTGCCTTCGCTGCATCCCACAGAAATTGGGGCTTTGTGATGTTGTTGTCATTTGTCTCCATATGTTGCTTGATGTCTATTTTAATTTTGTTGTTGATCCATTGATTATTTAGGAACTTGTTCATAAGCCTCCATGTGTTTGTGAATCTTTTCTTTGTACAATTTATTTCTGGTTTTATACCTTTGTGGTCTGAAAAGTTGGTTGGTAGAATTTCAGTCTTTTGGAATTTACTGAGGCTCTTTTTGTGGCCTAGTATGTGGTCTATTATGGAAAATGTTCCATGTGCACTTGAGAAGAATGTGTATCCTGCTGCCTTTGGGTGTAGAGTTCTGTAGATGTCTATTAGGTCCATCTGTTCTAGTGTGTTGTTCAGTGCCTATGTGTTCTTACTTATTTTCTTTCTGATTGATCTGTCCTTTGGAGTGAGTGGTGTGTTGAAGTCTCTTAGAATGAATGCATTGCCTTCTATTTCCTCCTTTAATTCTGTTAGTATTTGTTTTACATATATTGGTGCTCCTGTATTGGGTACAGATATATTTATAATGGTTACATCCTCTTGTTGGACTGAGCCCTTTATCATTATGTAATGTCCTTCTTTATCTCTTTTTACTTTCTTTGTTTTGAAGTCTATTTTCTCTGATAGAAATACTGCAATACCTGCTTTTTTGTCCCTCTTGTTTGCATGAAACATCTTTTTCTATCCCTTGACTTTTAGTTTGTGTACATCTTTGGGTTTGAGGTGAGTCTCTTGTAATCAACATATAGATAGGTCTTGCTTTTATTTTTGTCAGACACCTAATGTGTCTTTTTAAAAAAACTTTTTTAATTTTTAATTTTTTTTATTTTGGTATCTTTAATCTACAATTACATGAAGAACATTATGTTTACTAGGCTCTCCCCTACCCCAACGCCCCCCCACAAACCCCATTACAGTCACTGTCCATCAGCATAGTAAGATGTTGTAGAATCACTACTTGTCTTTTCTGTGTTGCACATCCCTCCGCATTCCTCCCCCCTACATTATACATGCTAATCATAATACCCCCTTTCTTCTTCCCCGCCCTTATCCCTCCCTACCTTCCCATTCTCCTCATTTTCTTTCCCGTTGGTAACTGTTAGTCCATTCTTGGGTTCTGTGATTCTGCTGCTGTTTTGTTCCTTCAGTTTATTCTTCGTTCTTATACTCCACAAATTAGTGAAATCATTTTGTATTTGTCTTTCTCCACTTGGCTTATTTCACTGAGCATAATGCCCTCTAGCTCCATCCATGTTGTTGCAAATGGTAGGATTTGTTTTCTTATTATGGCTAAATAGTATTCCATTGTGTATATGTACCACATCTTCTTTATCCATTCATCTACTGATGGACACATAGGTTGCTTCCATTTCTTGGCTATTGTAAATAGTGCTGTGATAAACATAGGGGTGCATCTGTCTTTTTCAAACTGGAGTGCTGCATTCATAGGGTAAATTCCTAGGCATGGAATTTCTGGGTCAAATGGTAAGTCTATTTTGAGCATTTTGAGGAACCTCCATACTGCTTTCCACAATGGTTGCACTGATTTACATTCCCACCAGCAGTGTAGGAGGGTTCCCCTTTCTCCACAACCTCGCCAACATTTGTTGTTGTTTGACTTTTGGATGGTAGCCATCCTTAGTGGTGTGAGGTGATATCTCATTGTGGTTTTAATTTGCAATTCTCTGATAACTAGCGATGTGGAGCATCTTTTCATGTGTCTGTTGGCAATCTGAATTTCTTCTTTGGAGAATTGTCTGTTCAGCTGCTCTGCCCATTTTTTAATTCAATTATTTGCTTTTTGTTTGTTGAGGTGCGTGAACTCTTTATATATTTTGGATGTCAAGCGTTTATCGGATCTGTCATTTACGAATATATTCTCTCATACTGTAGGGTACCTTTTTGTTCTGTTGGTGGTGTCCTTTGCTGTACAGAAGCTTTTCAGCTTGTTATAGTCCCACTTGTTCATTTTTGCGTTTGTTTCCCTTGCCTGGGGAAATATGTTTGTGAGGAAGTCACTCATGTTTATGTCCATGAGATTTTTTTTTTTCTGCTGCATCAGGATATTTTATTTTATTTTGTTATTTTATTTTATTTTATTTTGTTTTATATTTATTTATTTTATTTTATTTTATTTTATTTTTTATTTTATTATTATTATTTTTTTTTCTGCTGCATCAGGATATTTTATTTTATTTTGTTATTTTATTTTATTTTATTTTGTTTTATATTTATTTATTTTATTTTATTTTATTTTATTTTTTATTTTATTATTATTTTTAGATGGCATCTCATATTTATTGATCATATGGTTGTTAAGAACAATACAATTCTGTATACGGGACTCAATGCACAATCGTTAATCAACCCCAAGCCTAATTCTCAACAGTCTCCAATCTTCTGAAGCATAGTGAACAAGTTCTTACATGGTGAACAAGTTCTTACATAGTGAATAAGTTCTTACATGGTGAACAGTGCAAGGGCAGTCATATCACAGAAACTATTGGTTTTGATTATAAACAATCAAGTCAGATATGATTATTCATTTGATTTTTATACTTGATATATATGTGAATCCCACATTTCTCCCTTATTATTGTTATTATTATTTTTAATAAAATGCTGAAGTGGTAGTAGATGCAAGATAAAGGTAGAAAACATAATTTAGTGCTGTAAGAGGGCTAATGTAGATGATCAGGTGTGTGCCTATAGACTAAGTATTAATCCAAGCTAGACAAGGGCAACAAAACATCCATGGATACAGAAGATTTCTCTCAAAACAGAGGGGTGTGTGGTTCTAAGCCTCGCCTCTGTTAATCCCCAATTTCTCACCTAATGGCCCCCCTGCGACTGTGCCTGTCTTAGGTTGTTCCTCCCTTGAGGAATCTTACCTGTCTCTGGCTAACCAGTCACCTTCCTGGGCCATACAGGGAAATGTAAAGTTGGTAAGTGAGTGAGAAGTAATATTGTTTGAAAAGGTTAGCTTTTTACTTCTTTGCAGATTTATGCCCTGTGGCTTCTATGCCCAGCATTTGTCTTGAGGTATCTTTACCACTTGGAAGAATTATGATACTCAGTAATTTTTGATATGAGGCACGACTTTTACTAAAGGGTTGTAATTAGGAAGGAAGAAGAAAAGCTATAGAAGTAGCAGACGGAAGAAATATGTCCATGAGATTTTTGCCTATGTTTTTTTCTAAGAGTTTTATGGTTTCATGACTTACATTCAGTCTTTGATCCATTTCGAAATTACTTTTTTGTATGGGGTTAGACAGTGATCCAGTTTCATTCTCTTACATGTAGCTGTCCAGTTTTGCCAGCATCATCTGTTGAAGAGACTGTCCTTTTCCCATTGTATGTCCATGGCTCCTTTATCGAATATTAATTGACCATATATGTTTGGGTTAATGTCTGGAGTCTCTAGTCTGTGATTTTTCCTTTCTCATTTCTGATTCTGTTGGTATGTGTAGATTCTCTTTTTCTCTTAATAAGTCTGGCTAGGGGCTTATCTATTTTGTTTATGTTCTCAAAGAACTGGCTCTTGGTTTCATTGATTTTTTTCTATTGTTTTATTCTTCTCAATTTTGTTTATTTCTTTTCTGATCTTTATTATGTCCCTCCTTCTGCTGACTTTGGCCTCATTTGTTCTTCTTTTTCCAATTTTTATAATTGTGACGTTAGACTATTTATTTGGGTTTGTTCTTCCTTTTTTATATATGCCTGGATTGCTATATACTTTCCTCTTAATACTGTTTTTGCTGCGTTCCACAGAAGTTGGGGCTTTGTGTTGTAGTTGTCATTTATTTCCATATATTGCTGGATGTCCATTTTAATTTGTTCATTGATCCATTGACTATTTAGAAGCGTGTTGTTAAGCCTCCATGTGTTTGTGAGCCTTTCTGCTTTCTTTGTACAATTTATTTCTAGTTTTATACCTTTGTGGTCTGAAAAGTTGGTTGGTAGAAATTCAATCTTTTGGAATTTACTGAGGCTCTTTTTGTGTCCTAGTATGTGGTCTATTGTGGAGAGTGTTCCATGTGTACTTGAGAAGAATGTGTATCCTGTTGCTTTTGGATGTAGAGTTCTATAGATGTCTATCAGGTCCATCTATTCTAGTGTGTTGTTCAGTGCCTCTGTGTCCTTACTTATTTTCTGTCTGGTGGATCTGTCCTTTGGAGTGAATGGTGTGTTGAAGTCTCCTAAAATGAATGCATTGCATTCTATTTCGTCCTTTAGTTCTGTTAGTATTTGTTTCACATATGCTGGTGCTCCTGTGTTGGGTGCATATACATTTATAATGGTTATATCCTCTTGTTGGACTGGGCCCTTTATCATTATGTTATGCCCTTCTTTATCTCTTGTTACTTTCTTTGTTTTGAAGTCTATTTTGTCTGATACTAGTACTACAACACCTGCTTTTTTCTCCCTATTGTTTGCATGAAATATCTTTTTCCATCCCTTGACTTTTAGTCTGTGCATGTCTTTGGGTTTGAGGTGAGTCTCTTCTAAGCAGCATATAGATGGGTCTTGTTTTTTTATCCATTCAGTGACTTTGTGTCTTTTCATTGATGCATTCAGTCCATTTACATTTAGGGTGATTATCGGTAGGTTTGTACTTACTGCCATTTCAGGCTTTAGATTCGTGTTTACCAAAGGTTCAGGGTTAGTTTCCTTACTATCTAAGAGTCTAACTTAACTCAGTTAGTATGCTGTTACAAACATAATCTAAAGGTTCTTTTCTATTTCTCCTCCTTTTTCTTCTTCCTTCATTCTTTATATATTAGGTATCAAATTCTGTACTTTTTGTCTATCCCTTGATTGACTTTGGGGATAGTCAATTTAAGTTTGCATTTGCCTTGCATTCAGCTGCTCCCCCCTCCCTACCATGCTTTTACTACCTCTGGTGACAGCTATCCAACCCTAGGAACACTTCCATCTATAGCAGTCCCTCCAAAATAGCAGATTGTGGGAGGTAAACTCTCAGCTTTTGCTTATCTGGAAATTGTTTAATCCCTCCTTCAAATTTAGATGATAATCTTGCTGGATAAAGTAATCTTGGTTCCAGGTCCTTCTGCTTAATGGTATTAAATACATCATGCCACTCCCTTCTGGCCTGTAAGGTTTCTGCTGAGAAGTGTGATGTTATCCTGATGGGCTTTCCTTTGTATGTGATATTATTTCTACCTCTGGCTGGTTTTAACAGTCTGTCATTATCCTTGATCTTTCCCATTTTAAGTACTATGTGTCTTGGTGTTGTCTTCCTTGGGTCCCTTGTGTTGGGAAATCTGTGTACCTCCATGGCCTGAGAGACTATCTCCTTCTCCAGGTTGGGGAAGTTTTCATCAACTACCTTCTCAAAGACACTTTCTATTCCTTTCTCTCTTCTTCTTCTGGTATCCCTATAATACGAATATTGTTCCACTTGGATTGATCACACAGTTCTCTCAATGTTCTTTCATTTTTAGAGATCTTTTTTTCTTTCTGTTCCTCAGCTTCTTTGTATTTCTCTTCTCTCATCTCTATTTCATTTATTGTGTCCTCCACTGTATCCAACCTGGTTTTAATACCCTCCATCATGCTCTTCAATGATTGGATCTCTGACCTGAATTCATTCCTGAGTTCTTGGATGTCTTTCTGTACCTCCGTTAGAATGTTGATGATTTTTATTTTGAACTCCCTTTCAGGAAGAGTCACGAGGTCTATATCATTTAAATCTTTCTTGGGAATTGTATTAATAATTTTACTCTCGACAAGGTTCCTTTGGTGTTTCATGTTTGTATAATGCACCCTTTAGTGTCCAGAAGCTCTATTCTGGAGCTGCTCAGCCCCTGAAGCTATGTCATGGGTCGCAGGGTAGTGGTACTGGTACCGGGGGGCAGGAAAGAGCTGTTCCTTGCCTCCCGGATGCTGTGCCTGTCTCCACTGCTTGAGCTGGTGGGCTGGTCACACAGGTATGTGTTTGACCCAGAGCAGCCGAATATGGATCCCTGTTTTACACAAACAGCCGGAATCCCAGTCTCCCCAGGAACTCTGCCTGTATTAACTTTCCAACCTGGTAGTTATGCGAGTCTCATGAAAGCACCATGAAATGTAGGTTTGTGCTCCCAGAGCAGATCTCCAGAGCTACGTATTCAGCAGTCCCAAGCCTTCCACTCCCTCTCTGCTCTGTTTCTCTTCCTCCTGCTGGTGAGCTTGGGAGGAGGGGCTCAGGTCCCATGGAGCCACAGTGCTGGTACGTTACCCCGTTCAATGAGGTCTGCTCTTTTCTCCAGGTGTGTGCAGTCTGGCGCCATCCTCTTTCCTGTTGCTCTCTCAGGATTAATTGCGCCAATTAAATTTTCTAATTGTATTCAGTTTTAGGAGGAAGCCTCTATCTCTCCTCTCATGCCACCATCTTTTCCCTGTATCTGGGGTCTTGCTTTTTTATCCAGTCTATTACTGTGTCTTTAAAAAAATTTTTTTTTATTGAACGGTAGTTGACACACAGTATTACATTAGTTTCAGGTGTACAACACAGTGATTCAACATTTATATACATGATAATTCTAGCTACCAGCTATCACCATACAAAGTTGTTAAAATATTTTGACTGTATTCCTTATGCTATACATTACATCCCGGTTACTGTGTCTTTTGATTGGTGCATTCAGTCCATTTACATTTACGGTGATTATTGAAAGATATGTACTTATTGCCATTGCAGTCTTTAGATTCGTGGTTACCAAAGGTTCAAGGGTAGCTTCTTTACTATCTAACTGTCAAACATGATTCGCTTATTAAGCTATTTTAAACACAGTCTGATGATTCTTTATTTCTCTCCCTTCTTATTCTTCCTCCTCCATTCTTTATATGTTAGGTGTTTTATTCTGTACTCCTGTGTTTCCTTTCACTGCTTTTGTGGGTAGTTGATTTTATTTTTTGCCTTTAGTTAGTATTTGGTTGTTCTGCTTTCTTTGGTGTGATTTTATTTGCTCTGGTGACATCTTTTTAGTATTAGGAGTGCTTCCATCTAGAGCACTCCCTTTAAAATATCCTGTAGAGGTGGTTTGTGGGTGGCAAATTCCCTTAACTTTTGCTTGTCTGGGAATTGTTTAAACCCTCCTTCATATTTAAATGATAATCGTGCTGGATACAGTATTCTTGGTTCAAGGCCCTTCTGTTTCATTACCTTAAATATATCATGCCATTCTCTTCTGGCCTGTAAGGTTTCTGTTGAGAAGTCTGAGGATAGCCTGATGGGTTTTCCTTTGTAGGTGACCTTTTTCCTCTCTGTCTGCCTTTAATACTCTGTCCTTGTCTTTGATCTTTGCCATTTTAATTATTATGTGTCTTGGTGTTGTCCTCCTTGGGTCCCATGTATTGGGAGATCTGTGGGCTTCCATGGTCTGAGAGACTATTTCCTCCCCCAGTTTGGGGAAGTTTTCACCAATTACTTCTTCAAAGACACTTTCTATCTCTTTTTCTCTCTCTTCTTCTTCTGGTACCCCTGTAATGTGAATATTGTTCTGTTTGTATTGGTCACACAGTTCTCTTAATATTCTGTCATTCCCAGAGATCCTTCTGTCTCCTTCTGCCTCAGCTTCTCTGTATTCCTGTTCTCTGATTTCTATTCCATTAATAGTCTCTTGCACCTCATCAAGTCTACTCTTACGTCCTTCGAAAGGTTGTTTTTTTTCTGTATTTTCCCTCCTAAGTTGATCCTTTAGCTCTTGCATATTTTTCTGCAGGTCCAGCAGCATGGTTATGACCTTTATTTTGAATTCTTTTTCAGGAAAATTGGTTATATTTGTCTCCCCAAGCTCTCTCTTGGGGGTTGTCTGGGTGATTCTTGACCAGACCAAATTCTTCTATTCTTCTGCCTTTTCATGGTGATAGAGGTAGTCGTAGGCAGGTGGTGTGTGTGTCAGCTGAGAGAACGGTGTCTCTTCCTGCTTGCTGACCATCCTGCCCCTCTCTGCTGCCTGTGTTGGTTACCTGCACACTGGGAGTAGCCCTCTGGGTAGCTCAGAGCCCTGCGGGGAGTGGCAGGTGCACCGGGTGTGCTCTCCTGGGAGAATAGTGCCCCTTCACACCCTGCTCTAGCCTCCTATGCCTGTGCCAGGCAGCTGCGTGCCGGTGGCGGCCCCTGGGTCTGGCCCGGGTGGCTGCATGCTGGGAGGATAGTCTGGGCGATTGCTGTTGGCGCAGCCTCTCTCAGCCTGCTCGGCCTCTGTGGCGCGGCCATGCCGGAGGGGGAATGAATGGCAGGCTGTTTATCACTATGAGGGGCTTCAGAGCTGCGTTCCCTCCCAGGGGACTGGGGCTCCTGAAGCTCCTCAGAGTTCCCAGCCTGCTAGGCTGAGTGTGCCAGGACGATTCTGTCCAGCTGTGAAGCCCCTGTCCCTTTAAGAGTTTCAAAAAGCACTTGCTTTTCTTTTGTTCCAGGGGAGCCGGCTGCCAGTACCCACTCGCAAATTTTAATTTTCCGTTTCCCTAATATCCAGCACACTACAGAATGTATGTCTGTGCTCCCTGTGCAGATTACTAGGGCTAATTATTCAGCGGTCCTGCACTCCCACTTCCTCCCCGCTCTGACTCCTTTTCTCCCGCTGGGGAGCTAGAGAGTGGGGAGCACTCAGGTCCTGCCAGGCCCTGGCTTGTATCTTATCCCCTTCATGAAATGCTGAGTTCTCGCAGATTTAGATGTAGCCTGGCTGTTGTACTGTATCCTCTGGTCTCTCTTTTAGGCATAGTTGTATTAGTTGTATTTTCAGAAATTTATATGACTTTGGGAAGAAATTTCCTGTGCCCTACTCATGCTGCCATCTTGGCTCCATACCACATCTTCTTTATCCATTCATCTACTGATGGACACTTAGGTTGCTTCCATATCTTGGCTATTATAAATAGTGCTGTAATAAACATGGGCGTACATATGTCTTTTTGAATCTGAGAAGTTGTTTTCTTTATGTGAATTCCTAGGAGTGGAATTTGTCGGTCAAATGGTATTTCTATTTTTAGTTTTTTGAGGAACCTCAATAGTGCTTTCCACAATGGTTGAACTAATTTACATTCCCACTGGCAGTGTAGGAGGGTTCCCCTTTCTCTGCATCCTTGCCAGCATTTGTTGTTCCTAGTCTTTTGGATGTTGGCCATCCTACCTGATGCGAGGTCATACCTCATTGTGGTTTTAATTTGCATTTCTCTGATAATTAGCGATGGGGAGCATCTTTTCATGTGCCTGTTGGCCATCTGAATTTCTTCTTTGGATAATTGTTCATATCCTCCACCCATTTTTTTTTTTGGGGGGGATGAAAGGGTTATACCCAACTTTATTTCCATGGTGGCAGGTCAGTCACTAAAATCCCGTTCACTCAGAGTGAGTCTGCGTGCAACAAGCCGGTCTCTACTTCTGGGCCTCTCTACCATACAGCTGTCCTCTGGGTCTCTCAGCCCACACAGCTCTGCTCTGCCTCTGTCCTTGGTGCTGCCACCACTCCAGCCTCCGCTCTGCTCTCCTGCAGCCTTACAGCTGTGCCACCATGTCGCCCAGAGCACTGGGCCGAGCTCTTTATATATGGTCTGTAATGACATATTGCCTATACCTGCTTCACCCATTTTTTAATAGGGTTATTTGCTTTTTTGGGTATTGAGGTGTGTGAGTTCTTTATATATTTTGGATGTTAATCCCTTGTCAGATATGTCGTTTACAGGTACATTCTCCCATACTGTAGGGATGCCTTTTTGTTCTACTAATGCTGTCCTTTGCTGTACAGAAGCTTTTTTAGCTTGATGTAGTCCCATTTGTTCATTTTTGCTTTTGTTTCCCTTGCCCGAAGAGATGTGTTCAGGAAAAAGTTGCTCATGTATTCAAGAGATTTTTACCTATATTTTCTTCTGAGAGTTTTATGGTTTCATGACTTACATTCAGGTCTTTGATCTATTTTGTGTTTACTTTTGTGTACGGAGTTACACAATAATCCAGTTTCATTCTCTTATATGTAGCTGTCCAGTTTTGTCAACACCAGTTCTTGAAGAGGCTATCATTTCCCCATTATATATCCATGGGTCCTTTATTGTATAGTAGGTGACCATATAAGCTTGGGTTTATATCTGGGTTCTCTATTCTTTTCCATTGATCTATATGTCTGTTCTTGTGCCAATACCAAATTGTCTTGATTACTGTGGCTTTGTGCTAGAGCTTGAAGTCGGAGAGTGTAATCCCCCCAGCTTTATTCTTCCTTCTCAGGATTGCTCTGGCTATTCTGGGTCTTTCATGGTTCCATATACAGTTTAGAACTATTTGTTCTAGTTTGTTGAAGAATGCTATTAGTATTTTGATAGAGATTGCGTTGAATCTGTAAATTGCTTTAGACAGGGATGCTCTTTGCCTTTATCTTAGCTCTATTTCCATCTGTGCATTTCATTCTGTGTTTCTGCTTGCACTGAAGTTAAATTTGCTGGAATTGTAATCTCTCCTGTGCCAAAAGAGCTCTCCAGAGCATGTTTTCTTTTGTCTTATTCCTCTACTGTCTGTAAGGAACACAGAAGGAAAGAAAGAAGCTAGATGATTCGAGGCATATGTTCTAGTATGTTCTGGCTTATGATTTTGCCACTTGTCTTGCCCCTCCTAGCTAACACCATACCCAAGAGAGATCACTGAGTCTTGGTTTGGGCCAGAGCTATATTATGGCCAGTAATTGAAACCTTGAACTAAGTTTTTGCCCTTGCCACCTGTGCCATCAGTTTTATCTTTCCCATTCAGCCTTAGTTATCTTCCTTGCCAATTCTCCCTATTTTCCCATTGGGGTTATTTGGTTTAAAATGTATTCTTTGTGTGTTAGTCATCATCCTAATGGTATTTTTGATTATGAAGAAACGGGAAGACCAAGAGGGTTTACTCTTGGAATATTTTCCCTATGTGATAGTGCAGGAATATTTTTTCTTTCCTTTTAATTGAATTGGTGTAAAGACTGAAAAACTAAGTATATTTGACCACTAAGAAAGCAGGACTATTGAAAGAATACAAATGTGTTTGGTTTCTTTGTAGGAGTAAAATCAGAGTCAGTGCTTAAAACCTTCCATTTTTAACCTTGTTTGAAGTTCTCTGAGGCTTTACTGAGTTTACGTTTATTAGCTCTGCTGAATGAATGTCTGTGTATGTAAAATGGAGTTGATAGTCTGTTTCCTTTCAGGGTAAAGGGAAAACTGATTTTTGGAGGTATCTCTTAAGTACAGTAATACTCCTTGATGCATCTATTGATAAGCACTTTAGGATGAAGCTGCACTTAATGGATTCTTAGGCTTCAGTATTTCACTCCACCTATAGTTAGCAGATAATACAGAAGAGGGACAATGATTTTACTGATGAGCACACTTCCCATGTAGCTGGGATGTGTTTGCACTTTTTGGGGTCCACTGTCAGCAAGCATAGCCTACTCACGGAAGGACAGTCTATATTAAGCATAATCAAATTACTAGTCTCTAAATAATGTTCTCCAGAGCTGTTAAATAACAGTAACATTGAAGTTAATATTGGCAGTGAGGAAGTAGTGCTTTATTTATGTGTTCTATTATCCTCTTTATCTTTGGAATTAACATTGCTTTCATAACTTGTTTTTCTGACTCTTGGTTTCTTTTAGGTTGCGAAATGAGAATTCTGTTTTCAGTTTAGCAGCCATAGGATCTATTTTGATTCCTAATGTGGTCTATGTCCTGAAAGTCTCTTTTTTCTCTAGTTTATCCTGTCCTTTGTTGTTGGCTGTGTTTTGCTCAATGCCCACCATAACACAAATGAGCCTTACCTATATATGTAGTCTGCCACGTGAGACCCCCTCTGAAAAGATTATAGATTTTCAATTAAGAATTACAGGCATTCACTTGCCACTGTTTCGCTTTAGCAACCTAGCTTTTTTCACTTACCACAGATCTACTGTTACTTAACTGCTTTGATACACTATGAGCCTATCATACAGTATTAGCTTAGAAATCAGAGAAACTGTCATTTTATTTATTAGTCTGTGTTAGAATAAGCATCACATGCATGTTTTCTTCCTGGGATAGATGTCTGTCAGAAGATCTTCTAGTTTCTGGTCTTTCTGTATTTTTATAATGGAGGAATCTTCATGTCATATTTACAGAACTGCTTCCAAAGTAATACCTAACATAAAAAAAATGTATGTAAAAGCAACTTATTCATTCAGATGTTTAACAGGTGCCTGTCATTTGTTAGATACTGTGTTATATCTTGACGATACCAAGATAATGTGACATTGACCCTGTCTTTGAGGAGGTCATGTTTTATTATAGATTACAAAAAAAGTAAATAAATTACAAGGTCATAAGTTTACAAGATGGTGATAAAATATAACATGAGAGCAAGCAGGTAGGATGGTCTACTTTAAATGATGGAATCAGGTTCAGCATTTCAGAGTAGGTAAAATTTGAATTGAGCCCCAATGGATTCATTAATTCAACCAGCATATGAATAGCTACAATATTAGGTGCTGGGGGTGTATAAGAACAAGACATAGTCCTTACCTTCAAAGAGGTTAGACAGACAGCTCAGTCAGTGATACTGCAGCCTGATGAAAACTGAGCTAGAGGAATGCCCAAGGTGCTTTGGAAGTACAATGGAGATTGGAAAGATTTTCTATCAGGTAATGATTCTCCAGCTGAATTTTGAAGACCAACAGGAGTTAGCCAGGTAGGGATGTTTGGAGACAAGAGTTCTAGGGAGGAACTGCATATGTAAAGTGTGGAGATGTAAAGCAGAGCAGCATGGTGCCTTTGACAAATGGCAAGGAGCAGCATGTGCCAACCATAAGAATACTTGTGGGCATTAGTCAGAGAGAGAGACTAGAGAGGTAGGTAGGGCCTGATCTTGAAGGCCTTATTTGACAGGCTAAAAAGTTTGAATTTTGCCTTAAAAGTTTGAATTTTATCTTAAACTATGAAAACTATTAAAGCATTAATTTTTTTAAAATATCACTCTGGCAGTGTGGGCACTTGGTTAGAGTAAAGACTGGAATCAGGGAGTCAAGTTTAAGAACAATCAAAATAATCCAGATAAGAAATAATGAGGGTCCAAAGTGTTCCTGCCAAGTGCCCAGGGATGAGCAGATTCAAGAGATAGCTAGAAGGCAGAATCTGTTACACTTGGAGTTTGTGTGTTAGTGTGAGAGATTATAGTGGTTAAGTGAGAGGGATGAGCTCTTAGGTGACTCCTGATTTTCTGGGTTCCATACCAGAGTGAATGGTGACATTATGAGTTAGGGAATCAGGAATTGCATACTTGGGAATAAAGGTGAGGTGTTTGGTTTTAGACTGGTTGAATTTGAATCCACAAATGCCTAGCAGGAAGTTAGATGTACCAGTCTGGATTTGGAGAAAGAATTCTGGGGAGTCTGGGAGTTAGCATTATATGTGTTGTCAACACTGAAGAGCTGAAGGCTGAGGAGAAGGCCTTGGAGAATACTGACAGTTAAAAGTTCGACTGGTAGCTGTGGATCCCTGGAATAAAATTGAAAAGGCTGGGAAAGTTGATAGAAAACCAATAAAGTTTCCATCATAGCATCTTAAAGGAGAGTGTTTCACAGAGGAGAAAGGCAGTTGTGACAGGTACAGATATGGTAGAAAGGTCAAGTGCAGTAAAGACAGAAAAGAACTTACTGGATTTGGTACTCAAGTCATTGATGACATCGAGAGCAGGGTTACTGGAGTGATGACCCAATTGCACTGGGTTGAGGAATACATAAGAGGTGGGAAAGAAAAGGCAAATAAGCTCTGTTTTTCAAGTTGGTTGCAAAGAGCTGGAGAGAGTAGATGGTACTGAAGGAATATGGGGTTCAAGGAAGAGTTTCTTAAGATGAGAGACCATGGAGAGTGGTAGTAATTAGGTGAAGTTCTTGAGCATGTAAAGATGGTGAAATCTAGAGCAGAGGTAGAATTATTATTATCTCTCTCATTAAGATAGAAGGAAAAGGTTAAGAAAGGGCTGGGGGCAAATATTTGGTATTTGAACAAAGGAATTTGATGGAGTTCCTGTCTTATGGCCTTAATATTCCTTGTACTATAGGAGACTTATCCTTTTGGGTTGTGCGCTGGTGTGTCAGAGTAAAGTGGGTTGGTAAAATAGGGCCTTTGAGAAGAGAGCCAAAGAATAGCTGTTGAGAGTGGGTAGGATAGATGATTTGGGGTCATGTATGGCTAGTCAGTAAAGGTAGGATGGGGTGGCTAAGGGTGGGAAGGCATTTCGAATAAAATAGCCTGGGCAAAAATCTTGTAGTATTAAGGAATCTGGTATGTATGAAGAGGTAGCACTATTTTGAATAGCTGGAGAGAATGTATATGGAGCTGGCTGTATGGTAGGCTTTAAGATCTATATGGAATATTTTGAGGCAAAGAGGAACCTCTAAAGATTTTAATCAGAGAAATGGAATGATTATTTTACACAGGTCACTGTGGTAGCAATTTGGAGAAACACTTATATAGGGGATTCAAAGTAGAGGGAGAGACATTGGTTGGGAGGCCATATAGCTGCCAATGCAGATGGTGTTAAGAGCAGGATAGACCAGGATATGCTGGGTAAGAAACAAACCCCAAATCTCAGTAACTTGAAACAATTTATTTTTCACTTGCACTGTACATCAAGGCCTTTCAGTTATTCAAGGATAAGGGCTGACAGAGGCAGACAGAGCAGCTACTGTTGGGAACATAGGCAGTTGCTTTGCTGGAAGGATAAAAGAGCTCCAAGAGGTCTTGTTGCATTAACTAAATTCTCTACCCAGAAGTGATGGGAATGGAAGAGTGGGGACAGGAACTGAGAACATTGGATGCATCCAGGAGATGTTGCCAAAATTTGGAGATTGGTTAAATGTAGGATGAGAGGTAAGGAACCGTGAATAGATGACTCAGTTTTGGTATTGGGTAATGTTGCTAACTGAGAAAAGAAAGGGGCAGGTTTTAGGAGCACCGAAATACATAAAGCAAACATTAACAGACCTAAGGGGAGAAATAACAGCAATATAGTAATAGGAGACTAATACCCAACTTTTTTTTTCCTTGAACCATCTGAGATTTATTTGGTAATCTGATATCCCACCATCTTTTATGTATTCTCATAAACAACCATGTAAGTCAGGAAATTCACACTGACACATGGCTGCCACCAAATCCTCAGATCCCTTTCAGATTTTGTCAGTTGTCCCAATAATGTCTCTTTTTAATACAATTTTTTAAATTAAGGTATTATAGATATACATTCTTATGAAGGTTTCACATGAAAAACAATGTGGTTACTACATTCACCCATATTATCGAGTCTGCCCCCCCACGCCCCATTGCAGTCACTGTCCATCATTGTAGTAAGATGCCACAGAGTCACTACTTGTCTTCTCTGTGCTACACTGTCTTCCCCATTAATACCCAACTTTCAGTGGATATTTCTATGGGTAGATCATCCAGACAGAAAAATCAGTAAGGAAACATTGGCCTTCCATGACATGTTAGACCGGGTGGACTTAACAGACATATACAGAGCATTCTATGCTAAATCTGCAGAGTACACATTCTTCTCAAGTGCACATGGAACATTACCCAGAATAGATCATATGTTAGGTCACAAAACAAATATTAGTAAATTTTAGAAGATTGAGATCTTATCAGGAAGCTTTTTCAACCACTGTGGTGTGCAGCTAGAAATCAGTTACAAGAAGAAAACTGGAGAATTCGCAAGTATGTGGAAATAAAACAATGTGCTATTAATATTAAATAGGCACCAGTGGGTCAAAGAAGAAATCAGAAATAAAGAAATACTCAAGAGATGAATGAAAATGGAAATACAACATAACAAAACGGGATGCAGGAGAAGCAATTCTAGAAGAGATCCTCATAGCAAAAAATGCCTACATTAGAAAATAAGAAAGATCTCAAACAACCTAACTTTGTACCTCAAGAACTAGAAAAAGAAAAAACAACTAAGCCCAAATTTAGTAGAACAAAGGAATAACAAAGATGAAAGCAGAAATAAATGATATAGGGACTAAAAAGACAATAGACAAAATCAGCGTAACTAAGAACTGGCTTTTTAAAAAAGATAAGCAAAATAGATAAACCTTTAATTAGACTCACCAAGAAAAAAAAGACAAAAATCAGAAATGAAAGAGGGGATATTACAACTGATACTACAGAAAAACAGGATCCTGAGAGACTGTTGTGAGCAATTATATGCTAACAAATTGGACAATCTAGAAGAAATGATTAAATTCCTAGAAATGTACAACCACCAAGACTGAATCATGAAGAAACAGAAAATCTGAATAGATTCATCTGAACAGTCCTCTAAAGAGATTGAATCAGTAATCAAAAACCTCTCAACAAACAAAAGTCTATGACCAAGTGGCTTCACTGGTGAATTCTATAAAACATTTAAAGAAGAATAAATACCAATCTTTATCAAACTCTTACAAAAAAGAATAGGAGGGAACACTCCAAACTCATTTTATGAGGCTAGTGTAACCCTGATACCAAAATCAGACAAAGACACTGCAAAAAAAGAAAATTACAGGCTAATATCCCTGGTGAAGACAGATGCAGAAATCCTCAACAAAATACTAGCAGGCTGAATTTAACAATACACTTAAGTGATTGTACACCATAATTATGTGGGATTTATTCAGTGATGAAAGGATGTTTTAGCATTCACAAATCAATATAATACCCATAAGCAAGTGAAGGATAAAAGTCATATCATCTCAATAGATGCAGAAAAAGCACTTGACAATATTCAACATCTATTTATGATTACAAACTCCCAACAAAGTGGGAATAGAAGGAAAGTACCTCAACATAATAAAAGGCCATCTATTTTTTATTGTTGGTTTGTTTTAATTTTTTATTAAGGTATGATTGATATACACTCTTACCAAAGTTTCTCATGAAAAAACAATGTGGTTACTACATTTACCCATATTATCAAGTCCCCACCCATACCCCAGTGCAGTCACTGTCCATCAGTGTAGTAAGATGCCACAGGTCCACTGTGTGAAAAGGCCATCTATTATAAGCCCACAGCTAACATGATACTCAACAGTGAATAGCTGAACTTTTCATTGCTACTTTTATTCAGCATTGTGTTAGAAGTCCTAGCTGGAGCAGTTGGGCAAGGTAAAAAGATAAAAGTTATCCAGAGTCAGAAAGGAAGAAGTAAAACTGTGACTGTTTGCAGATGACATATTATGTGTAGAAAACCCTAAATACCACCAAAAGACAGACTGAATTCACTTAGTATGGTTACAGGATACAAAATCAATACACAAAATTAGTTGCATCTCTATTCACTAATTCACTACTAGAAAGAAATTAAGAAGGCAGCCCCATTTTACAGTTGCATCAAAAGGAAGAAAATACCTAGGAATAAATTTAACCAAGGAGGTGGAAAACCTGTACACTAAAAACTATTAATAAAGACATTGATGAAAGAAATTGAAGACAAATAAATGGAAAGACTTTCCATGCTCATGGATTGGAAGAATTAATATTGTTAAAATGTCCAAACTCTACCTAAAGCAATTCTACATATTCAGTGAAATTCCTGTTCAAAATTCCAGTGGTATTTTTCACAGAGCTAGAAGAAACAATCCCAAAATTTGTATGGAACTACAAAAGACCCCAAGTAGTCAAAGCAATCTTGAGAAAGAACAAAACCTGAGGCATCACACTTCCTGAAATCAAACTATATTACAAAGCTAGAGTAATCAAAACAGTATGGTGTAAAAAAATACAGATTAATGAAACAGACTAGAGAGCCCAGAAATAACCCAGGCATATATGGTCAATTAATTATGATAAAGGAGCTAGGAATATATAGTGGGAAAAGTCTATTAAAAAATTGGAGTTGGGAAAACTGGACAGTCACATACGTAAGAATGAAACTGGACTGCTATCTTATGCCATATGCAAAAATCAACTCAAAATGGATTAAAGACTTGAATGTAAGACCTGAAACCATGAAACGCCCAAAAGGAAACATAGGTAGTAAGCTTCTTGATATCTATCTTGGTGATGGTTTTTTGGATTTGACAATAAAAAAACAAAGGCAACAAAAGCAAAAGCTGCATGGCAAGGGAAAACATTAACAATTAAAAGGCAATCTACTGCATGGGAGAAAATGTTTGCAAATTATGTATTTGATAAGGGGTTAATATCCAAAATACAGAAAGAACTCATGCAACTCAATAGAAAAAACACCATCTGGTTTAAAAATCAGAGAATACATACAGATGGCCACCAGGTACATGAAAAGGTATACAAAACCACTACTCATCAGGGAATTGCAAATCAGAACTTCAAATGAGATTCACTTCACACTTGTTAGAATGGCTAATATCAAAATGATGAGGTAGCAAGTATTGGCAAGGATATGGAGGAAAGGGAACCCTGTGTACTATTGGTGGGAATGTAAATGGGTATAACCACTGTAGTATGAAGGTTCTTCAAGAAATTTAAATTAGAACTACCAAATGACTCAGCATTCCCACTTCCTGGTATACATACTAAGGAAAGGGAATCACTATCTTGGAGAGTTATCTGCACTTCATATTCATTGCAGCATTATTTAGAATAGCCAAGATGTGGAATCAACCTAAGTGTCTAGCAATGAATGAATTTTTAAAAAGTGGTATGTGTACACACACACACACACACACACACACTATGGGATATTAAGCAGCCATAAAAAGGAAGGAAATCCTGTCATTTTCAGTAACATGGATGGACTTTGAGGGCATTATGCGAAGTGAAAGACAAATACTATATGTACTATATGGTCTTACTTAGGTAGAATCTAAAAAAAAAAAAAAAGTTAAAGCCAAATAAAGACAGAACAGATTAATGTTTGCCAGGGGCTGGGGATTGGGAAAATGTGTGAAGGTAGACAAAAGATACAAACTTGTGAATTAAAAAAAATTAGTCTTAGGCATGTAATGTACAACATTGCACATAGCAGATGACATTAACATGGCACAGTATTAATAATATTGATTGTATATTTGAAAGTTGCTAACAGGATATTTTAAAAGTTCTTATAACAAGGAAAGAAATTTTTAAATATGTCTGGTGATGGACATTGCAGTGATCATTTTGCAATATATACATATATAGCATCATGTTGTACACCTATAATTAATAAATGTTATCTCAATTATATCACTAAAAAGACGGGGCAGGCTTGCTTGGGGTTAGAAGAGTGTTGGTAGAGTGTTCATTTTTGGATGTAGCAGCTTTTTGTATAAATGAATCTGGAGCACTAGAGAGAGGCAGAGGTATTTAGGTTTTAGAGTACTCTACACATGGTGGGAGTTCAGTCCATGATAGGGTAGAAGATTAACCAGGGCAAACTTTAGAGTGATGAGAAAGCTGAGATGAAGCCCCAGGAACTTTGGTTAATAGAATTTTGAAGCACTTCTGGCCTGATGGTATTGGATTGTAATGTAATTATTGACATTTTGGGGCCCAAGGCAGCTTGTGCTTGTACCTGACATGTAACCCACTAGTGTTTTGAGGAAGGAGCAAATGTAAGCTTCCAGCTTTTTGACAGGTACTTTAGAGTACATTTGCTCCGTTATTTGTGCTAATCATTTATTTATTTACTTATTTACTTATTTATTTATTTTGGTTTGGGTACTTTTTAAAATTAAAGTATTATTGATATACAGTCATATGTTGGTTTCAAATATACAACACAGTGGTTCAACAGTCACCCATATTATTAAATCCTCACACCACCCCCATTTAGTGCTGTTACTGTCTGTCAGTGTAGTCAGATGTTACAGAATTACTATGTTCTCCATGCTGTACTACCTACCATAACCATGACCGACTTATACTGTGATTGTAAATTATTGTGCCCCTTTATCCCCTTCACCCTTTTCCCCAACCTGCCCCAACTCCTCTCCCTTCGTAACCACTAGTCACTTCTCAGTGTCTGTGAGTCTACTGCTTTTTTGTTTCTTCTGTTTCGCTTTGTTTTTATATTCCACAAATAAATGAAATCATATGGTATTTATCTTTCTCCACCTGGCTTATTTCACTGAGCTTAATACCCTCTAGATCCATCCATGTTGTTGCAAATGGCTGGATTTCTTTTCTTTTTATGGCTGAATAATATTCCATTGTGTGTATGTACCACATCTTCATTATCCATTCATCTACTGATGGACACTTAGGTTGCTTCTGTTTCTTGGCTACTGTACATAGTGCTGTGATAAACATAGGGGTGCATATGTCTTTTTTTGAATCTGGTATCTTGTTTTCTTTGTGTAAATTCCTAGGAGTGGAATTCCTGGGACAAATGGTATTTCTATTTTTAGGTTTTTGAGGAATCTCCATATTGGTTTCCTCAGTGGTTGCACCAGTTTACATTCCCACCAACAGTGTAGGAGGGTTCCCCTTTCCCGCATCCTTGTCAGCATTAGTTATTTCTTGTCTTTTGGATAGTGGCCATCCAAACTGGTATGAGGTGATATTTCATTGTGGTTTTAATTTACATTTCCCTGATGATTAGCAGTGTGGAGTATCTTTTCATGTGCCTGTTGGAATGGTCGATTTATTTTTATAGGTTCTTAGATGGAATGCATTTTATTTTAACTCTCATTTGAAATTTGAATATATTTGGCAATTCACAAAATTTTAATAAAGTTATTGTAGCCTGTAAGCTAGTTGCAAAGACACAGAAAGGGTAAATATTGGTCCAGTTTCCCCAGACTTACAAGGTAGTTAAGTAAACAAAGAAAGTGATATTACAGGATAATAATAATAATAGTAATTAGTAATAATGATGGCACATACTAATCCCTTCAATAATCCCCGTGGAGTAGTACTGTATGATCCCTCTTTTGTAGTTGAAGCTTAGGTAATGTGTTAATCTGTTTGGGCTGCTATAACACAATAACCACAGATGGGAAGGCTTATTAACAACAAATTCATTTCCACAATTCTAGAGTCTAAAAAGTCCCACATCAAGGCATCAGCATGGCTACATTCTTGTGAGAGCCTTCATCCTTGGTTCACAGCATCTTCTCACTGTGTCCTCACATGGTGGAAGAGGATAGGCAATCTCTCGAACGTTTTTTTTAAGGCACTAATCCTTTTTTAAATAAGGAACCTTTTTAATAAGGCTCTGCCCTTATAATCTAATCACCTCTCAAAGACCCCACTTCCTGTTACCATCAGTTTTTGGGGTTAGGGTTCAACATATGAATTCTGGGAGGATATATCCAGACCATAGCAGTGAGGTTAAGTTGGGTTATTTGTCCATTATCACGGACATGATCCAGTTTTATGCTGAAGTCTGTACTTGTAACCACCACCCAGAATTGCTTTCTAGGACACAGCAGAATTTATACTGGTTAGCCAAAAGGTTGGGTTAATGTGGCTTGTTCTTTTTTTTTATTTTGTTATCATTAATCTACAATTAAATTAAGAACATTATGTTTACTAGGCTCTCCCCTACACCAAGTCCACCCCACAAACCCCACTGCAGTCACTGCCCGTCAACATATTAAGATGTTGTAGAATCACCACTTGTCTTCTCTGTGTTGCACAGCCCTCCCCTTTCCCCCACCCCCAAATTATACATGCTAATCATAGTACCCCCTTTCTTCTTCCCTGCCCTTATCCCTCCCTACCCTCCCATTCTCCCCAGTCTCTTTCCCTTTGGTAACTGTTAGTCCATTCTTGGGTTCTGTGATTCTGCTGCTGTTTTGTTCCTTCAGTTTTTCCTTTGTTCTTATACTCCACAGATGAGTGAAATCATTTGGTATTTGTCTTTTTCCGCTTGGCTTATTTCACTGAGCATAATACCCTCTAGCTCCATCCAAGTTGTTGCAAATTGTAGGATTTATTTTCTTCTTATGGCTGAATAATATTCCATTGTGTATATGTACCACATCTTCTTTATCCATTCATCTACTGATGGACACTTACGTTCCTTCCATTTCTTGGCGATTGTAAATAGTGCTGCAATAAACATAGGGGTGCATCTGTCTTTTTCAAACTGGAGTGCTGCATTCTTAGGGTAAATTCCTAGGCATGGAATTCCTGGGTCAAATGGTAAGTCTGTTTTGAGCATTTCGAGGAACCTTCATACTGCTTTCCACAATGGTTGAACTAATTTACATTCCCACCAGCAGTGTAGGAGGGTTTCCCTTTCTCCACAACCTTGCCAACATTTGTTGTTGTTTGTCTTTTGGATGGTAGCCATCTTTACTGGTGTTAGGTGATATCTCATTGTGGTTTTAATTTAGATTTCTCTGATAACTACCGATGTGGAGCATCTTTTCATGTGTCTGTTGGCCATCTGAATTTCTTCTTTGGAGAACTGTCTGTTCAGCTCCTCTGCCCATTTTTTTTTAGAGAGGGCACCTCTCATTTATTGATCAAATGGTTGTTAACAACAATAAAATTCTGTATAGGGGAATCAATGCACAATCATTAATCAACCCCAAGCCTAATTCTCAACAGTCTCCAATCTTCTGAAGCATAGCGAACAAGTTCTTACATGGTGAACAAGTTCTTACATAGTGAATAAGTTCTTACATGGTGAACAGTGCAAGGGCAGTCATATCACAGAAACTTTCGGTTTTGATCACAGATCATGAACTATAAACAATCAAGTCAGATGATTATTCATTTGATTTTTATACTTGACTTATATGTGGATCCCACATTTCTCCCTTATTTGTTTTTTAATAAAATGCTGAAGTGGTAGGTAGATGCAAGATAAAGGTAGAAAACATAATTTAGTGCTGTAAGAGGGCAAATGTAGATGATCAGGTCTGTGCCTATAGCCTAAGTATTAATCCAAGCTAGACAAGGGCAACAAAACATCCATGGATGCTCAAGATTTCTCTCAAAACGGGGGGTGAGGTTCTAAGTCTCACCTCTGTTGATCCCCAATTTCTCACCTGATGGTCCCCCTGTGACTGTGCCTGTCTTAGGTTGTTCCTCCCTTGAGGAATCTTACCCGACTCTGGCTAACCTGCCATCTTCCTGCACCATACGGGGAAATGTAAAGTTGGTAAGTGAGAGAGAAGCAATATTCTTTGAAAAGGTTATTTTTTTACTTCTTTGCAGATTTATGCCCTGTGGCTTCTATACCCAGCATTTGTCTTGAGGTATCTTTACCACTTGGAAGAATTATGGTGCTTGGTAATTTTTGATATGAGGCATGAATTCTACTAAAGGTTGTAATTAGGAAGGAAGAAGAAAAGCTTTAGAAGTAGCAGACGGAAGAAAACATGGGAAGATTGATTATTTCTTTGACATAACTTCTTGTAGAGTAACATAAGCATGTATAGGTTTTAACAAACTACTAATTAAATTGCATACACACATTAACAGAATAGGAATACAGATACATAACAAAAGCAGACGTACAATTACCAGCCATATCCAGTGAAACCAAGAAAACCAGTTAGGTACCCTAGGCATTTGTGAAAACTTATCAATAATATGATGGATCTTGTCTAACTGAATTTGAATAGTTTGAGAAAAATCAGACAAATTAAAACAACACATTCCTGGGAACTCTTCACATCCCAAATGTTCTTTTAACAGTAGATAGTCTATAGTCACACCATTTTGGAGCACTGCAACTTGCACTCCTTCTAATTCTTGGTTGAGTTCCGACAATATAGATCCAGTCAAATTTGTTGTTTTACTATATGCACAGGCCAGCTTAGATATCTCCTTCTTCATTCCAATGGCAAGTCCAGGAACCGGTGGGATGAATGCAGCTCCAACTGCAACAGTGCCAGGGTCTTTGTTGAAGTTTTCTGATGATCATCTTCTGAAATGACTCTTCCAGTGATGTTGATGTTGGAAGTTCTTCTTCGTATCGTATCTTAATTCATTTTCTGGGTAGTCAAATTAGGCTTTGATCCTCTGTATAAACACAAACAAACCCTTTGCCCACACTTTGATATGACCTTTATACCATTGTGAAGAACCTATTGGAGACCACCACACAGGAACTGCTTTTTTTTTAAGAGAAAGAAATATTACCAGAAAAATGTACTTCCATAGCTGATGCCGGAAGCTCCTCCTCGTATCGTATCTTAGTTCATTTTCTGGGTATCCAAGCTAGGCCTTGATCTTCTGCATAGAAACAAACAGACCCTTTGCCCACACTTTGACATGCCCTCTATACCACTGTGCAGAACTCATTGGAGGTCAGCACACAGTAACTGCTTTTTTTTTTTTTTAATTAAGAGAAAGGAATATTATCAGAAAAGAGTACCTCCATAGCTGATCATCTGACACCCTTTAAGTGATCAACATTAAGGATATTTAAAGCATGCGTTGATCTTTGATTTACCAATAGTTTTATCCTGTCAAGGAGTAATCCCCCTTTTCTTTCTTTATTTCTTTTTTTTTTTAATTTTTAATCTACACTTACATGAAGAATACTATGTTTACTATGCTCTCCCCTATATCAGGTCCCCCCTAACAACCACATTACGGTTACTGTCCATCAGCTTAGCAAAATGTTGTAGAGTCACTACTTGTCCTCTCTGTGTTGTGCAGCCCACCCTCCCCTTTCTCCCTCCCCCCCATGCATGCTAATCTTAATACCCCCCTTCTTCTTCCCCCCCATCCCTCCCTGCCCACCCATCCTCCCCAGTTCCTTTCCCTTTGGTACCTGTTAGTCCATTTTTGGGTTCTGTAATTCCGCTGCTGTTTTGTTCCTTCAGTTTTTCCTTTGTTCCTATACTCCTCAGATGAGTGAAATCATTTGGTATTTCTCTTTCTCCGCTTGGCTTATTTCACTGAGCATAATACTCTCCAGCTCCATCCATGTTGCTTCAAATGGTTGGATTTTTCCACTTCTTATGGCTGAGTAGTATTCCATTGTGTATATGTACCACATCTTCTTTATCCATTCATCTACCGATGGACATTTAGGTTGCTTCCAATTCTTGGCTATTGTAAATAGTGCTGCGATAAACATAGGGGTGCATCTGTCTTTCTCAAACTTGATTGCTGCGTTCTTAGGGCAAATTCCTAGGAGTGGAATTCCTGGGTCAAATGGTAGGTCTGTTTTGATCATTTTGATGAACCTACATACCGCTTTCCACAATGGTTGAACTAATTTACATTCCCACCAGCAGTGTAGGAGGGTTCCCCTTTCTCCACAGCCTCGCCAACATTTGTTGTTGTTTGTCTTTTGGATGGCAACTATCCTTACTGGTGTGAGGTGATACCTCATTGTAGTTTTAATTTGCATTTCTCTGATAATTAGTGATGTGGAGCATCTTTTCATGTGTCTCTTGGCCATCTGTATTTCTTTTTTGGAGAACTGTCTGTTCAGTTCCTGTGCCCATTTTTTAATTGGGTTATTTGTTTTTTGTTTGTTGAGGCGTGTGAGCTCTTTATATATTCTGGACGTCAAGCCTTTATCGGATGTGTCATTTTCAAATATATTCTCCCATACTGTAGGGTTCCTTTTTGTTCTATTGATGGTGTCTTTCGCTGTACAGAAGCTTTTCAGCTTAATGTAGTCCCACTTGCTCATTTTTGCTGTTGTTTTCCTTGCCCGGGGAGATATGTTCAAGAAGAGATCACTCATGTTTATGTCTAAGAGGTTTTTGCCTATGTTTTTTTCCAAGAGTTTAATGGTTTCATGACTTACATTCAGGTCTTTGATCCATTTTGAGTTTACCTTTGTATATGGGGTTAGACAATGGTCCAGTTTCATTCTCCTACATGTAGCTGTCCAGTTTTGCCAGCACCATCTGTTGAAGAGACTGTCATTTTGCCATTGTATGTCCATGGCTCCTTTATCAAATATTAATTGACCATATATGTTTGGGTTAATTTCTGGGGTCTCTAATCTGTTCCACTGGTCTGTGGCTCTGTTCTTGTGCCAGTACCAAATTGTCTTGATTACTATGGCTTTGTAGTAGAGCTTGAAGTTGGGGAGTGAGATCCCCCCTACTTTATTCTTCTTTTTCAGGATTGCTTTGGCTATTCGGGGTCTTTGGTGTTTCCATATGAATTTTTGAATTATTTGTTCCAATTCATTGAAGAATGTTGCTGGTAATTTGAGAGGGATTGCATCAAATCTGTATATTGCTTTGGGCAGTATGGCCATTTTGACGATATTAATTCTTCCTAGCCATGAGCATGGGATGAGTTTCCATTTATTAGTGTCCCCTTTAATTTCTCTTAAGAGTGACTTGTAGTTTTCAGAGTATAAGTCTTTCACTTCTTTGGTTAGGTTTATTCCTAGGTATTTTATTCTTTTTGATTCAATGGTGAATGGAATTGTTTTCCTGATTTCTCTTTCTATTGATTCGTTGTTAGTGTATAGGAAAGCTACAGATTTCTGTGTGTTAATTTTGTATCCTGCAACTTTGCTGTATTCCGATATCAGTTCTAGTAGTTTTGGAGTGGAGTCTTTAGGGTTTTTTATGTACAGTATCATATCATCTGCAAATAGTGACAGTTTTAACTTCTTCTTTACCAATCTGGATTCCTTGTATTTCTTTGTTTTGTCTCATTGCCGTGGCTAGGACCTCCAGTACTATGTTAAATAACAGTGGGGAGAGTGGGCATTCCTGTCTGGTTCCCGATCTCAGAGGAAATGCTTTCAGCTTCTCGCTGTTCACTATAATGCTGGCTGTGGGTTTATCATATATGGCCTTTATTATGTTGAGGTACTTGCCCTGTATTCCCATTTTGCTGAGAGTTTTTATCATGAATGGATGTTGAATTTTGTCCAATGCTTTTTCAGCATCTATGGAGATGATCATGTGGTTTTTGTCTTCCTTTTTGTTGATGTGGTGGATGATGTTGATGGATTTTCGAATGTTGTACCATCCTTGCATCCCTGGGATGAACCCCACTTGGTCATGGTGTATGATCCTTTTGATATACTGTTGAATTCTGTTTGCTAATATTTTATTGAGTATTTTTGCATCTACATTCATCAGGGATATTGGTCTGTAATTTTCTTTTTTGGTGGAGTCTTTGCCTGGTTTTGGTATTAGGGTTATGTTGGCTTCATAGAATGAGTTTGGGAGTATTCCCTCCTCTTCTATTTTTTGGAAAACTTTAAGGAGAATGGGTATTATGTCTTCTCTGTATGTCTGATAAAATTCCGAGATAAGTCCGTCTGGCCCACGGGTTTTTTTCTTGGGTGCTGTTTTGATTACCGCTTCAGTTTCTTTGCTCGTAATTGGTTTGTTTAACTTTTGTGTTTTTTCCTTGGTCAGTCTCGAATGGTTGTATTTTTCTAGGAAGTTGTCCATTTTTTCTAGGTTTTCCAGCTTGTTAGCATTTAGGTTTTCATAGTAGTCTTTCACAAATCTTTGTATTTCTGTGTAGTCTGTCATGATTTTTCCATTTTTGTTTCTGATTCTGTTGATGTGTGTTGATTGTCTTTTTCTCTTAGTAAGTTTGGCTAGAGGCTTATCTATTTTGTTTATTTTCTGAAAGTACCAGCTCTTGGTTTCACTGATTTTTTCTAGTGTTTTATTCCTCTCAATTTTGTTTATTTCTTCTCTGATCTTTATTATGTCCCTCCTTCTCTTGACTTTAGGCCTCATTTGTTCTTCTTTTTCCAATTCCGATAATTGTGACTTTACACTATTCATTTGGGATTGTTCTTCCTTCTTTAAGTGTGCCTGGATTGCTATATACTTTCCTCTTAAGACTGCTTTCGCTGCGTCCCACAGAAGTTGGGGCTTTGTGTTGTTGTTGTCATTTGTTTCCATATATTGCTTGATCTCTATTTTAATTTGTTCATTGATCCATTGATCATTTTGGAGCATGTTGTTAAGCCTACATGTGTTTGTGAGCCTTTTTGTTTTCTTTGTACAGTTTTTTTCTAGTTTTATACCTTTGTGGTCTGAAAAGTTGGTTGGTAGAACTTCAATCTTTTGGAATTTACTGAGCTTCTTTTTGGGGCCTAGTATGTGGTCTATTCTGGTGAATGTTCCATGTGGAGTTGAGAAGAATGTGTATTCTGTTGCTTTTGGGTGTAGAGTTCTATAGATGTCTATTAGGTCCATCTGTTCTAGTGTGTTGTTTAGTGCCTCTGATTCCTTAGTTATTTTTTGTCTTGTGGATCTATCCTTTGGGGTGAGTGGAGTGTTGAAGTCTCCTCGAATGGATGCATTGCATTCTGTTTCCTCCTTTAATTCTGTTAGTATTTGTTTCACATATGCTGGTGTTCCTGTGTTGAGTGCATATATATTTATAATTGTTATATCCTCTTGTTGGACTGACCCATTTGTTATGTGATATCCTTTTTTATCTCTTGTTACTTTCTTTGTTTTGAAGTCTATTTTGTCTGATACTAGTACTGCAACACCTGCTTTCCTCTCCGTGTTGTTTGCATAAAATATCTTTTTCCATCCCTTTACTTTTAGTGTGTGCATGTCTTTGGGTTTGAGGTGAGTCTCTTGTATGCAGCACAAAGATGGGTCTTGCTTTTTTATCCATTCTATTTCTCTATGTCTTTTTATTGGTGTATTCAGTCCATTTACATTTAGGGTGATTATTGAAAGACATGTACTTTTACCATTGCAGGCTTTAGATTCGTGGTTACCAAAGGTTCAAGGTTAGCTTCTTTAGCATCTTACTGTCTAACTTTACTTGCTTATTGAGCTGTTATAAACACTGTCTGATGGTTCTTTCCTTCTCTCCCTTCTTATTCCTCCTCTTCCATTCTTTATATGTTGGGTGATTTATTCTGTGCTCTTTTGTGTGTTCTTTAACTGCTTTTGTGTGTAGTTGATTTTATTTTTTGCCTTTAGTTAGTATTTGATTGGTCTGATTTCTTTGCTGTGATTTTATTTTTTCTGGTGACATCTTTTTAGTCTTAGGAGTGCCCCCGTCTAGAACAGTCCCTCTAAAATACCCTGTATAGGTGGTGGGAGGTAAATTCCCTCACCTTTTACTTGTCTGGGAATTGTTTAATCCCTCCTTCATATTTAAATGATAACCATGCTGGATACAGTATTCTTGGTTCAAGGCCCTTCTGTTTCATTACATTAAATATATCATGCCATTCTCTTCTGGCCTGTAGGGTTTCTGTTGAGAAGTCTGATGATAGCCTGATGGTTTTTCTTTTGTATGTGACCTTTTTCCTCTCCCTAGCTGCCTTTAAAACTCTGTCCTTGTCCTTGATCTTTGCCATTTTAATTATTATTTGTCTTGGTGTTGTCCTCCTTGAGTCCCTTCTGTTGGGAGTTCTGTGTACTTCCGTGGTCTGATCGATTATTTCCTCCCCCAGTTTGGGGAAGTTTTCAGTAATTATTTCTTCAAATACACTTTCTATCTCTTTTTCTCTCTCTTCTTCTTCTGGTACCCCTATAATGCGGATATTGTTCCTTTTGGATTGGTCACACAGTTCTCTTAATATTGTTTCATTCCTAGTGATCCTTATATCTATCTGCGTCAGCCTCTATGCGTTCCTCTTCTCTGGTTTCTATTCCATCAATGGCCTCTTGCATCTTATCCATTCTGTTTATAAATCCTTCCTGAGATTGTTTCATTTCTGTAATCTCTCTCTGGACATCATCCCTTAGCTCTTGTATATTTCTCTGCAGCTCCGTCAGCATGGTTATGAATTTTATTTTGGAATCTTTTTCAGGAAGCCTGGTTAGGTCTATCTCCTTCTCAGGGGTTGACTCTGTGATTTTGGTCTGTCTCATATTCTGCCTTTTAATGGTGATAGAGATAGTTTCTGGAGCTGGCGTGAGTGATGGCTGGGAGAATGTCCCTTCTTGTTGGTTTGTGGCCTTTCTCTCCTGGGAGAATAGCGACCTCTAGCGGCTTGTACTGGGCAGCTGCGCGCAGATGGGGCTTCTGATTCTTGCTCAGCCGCTATGGAGTTTAGCTCTGTGGTTGCTTTGGGCGTGGCCTGCCTCAGGCTCCTGCTCCAATATGGCAGAGCTGCCTCAGAGGGGAAACGGCCCAGAGGCTCTTTATCTCCATGAGGGGCCTCTGAGGTGCACTGCTGCCCAGGGGGTTAGGGTACCTGGAGTTCCCCAGAATTCCCAGCTCCTGGGCTAAGTGTCCCGGGATGCTTCCGTCCAGCTGTGCGGTCCGTGTCCCTTTAAGACTTTCAAGAAGCACTCACTTTTCTTTGTCCCCGTGGTGCCAGCTGCGGGAACTGGCTTACAGGTCTTACTGTCCTGTTTCCCTAGTTTCCAGCACCCCATGCACGCACTGTGTCTGTGCTCTGGTGCAGATGGCTAGGACTGGCTGTTTAGCAGTTCTAGGCTCCCTCTCCCTCCCCACTCCAATTCCTCTCCTCCAGTCGGGAGCTGGGGTGATGGGCGCTCGGGTCCTGCTGGGCCACGGCTTGTATCTTACCCCTTTCGCCAGGCACTGGGTTCTCGCAGGTGTGGATGTAGTGTGTCTGTTGTCCTGTTTCTTCTGGTCTCTCTTTTAGGAAGAGTTGTATTTGTTGTATTTTCAAAAATATATATGGTTTTGGGAGGAGATATCCGCTGCTCTACTCATGCTGCCTTCTTGGCTCCACCCTGTTTATTCTTTTTTGCCCTGATGCTTTTGTATTTGGAAGAATTACAAACCTATAGCAAAGTTGAAAGAGTGATACAGTGAACACCAGTATGATTTTTACCTATGTCTATCAAATATTTTGCCACATTTGTGTTCTCACACTCTCTATTGTCTTTTCTCTCTACTCACCTGTCTCCTCTGCCCTCTTTACATGTATACACATTATCATTTATTATTATTTGTTTTAAAATATTTTATTGGAATCCTTTTGACAAAATCAAGGACTTGTATTTCTAGGTGGTTTCTCTCCCAGTAAGCTGACAGCTGCTCACAGAGGTTAATGCAGGAAAGATGTAAACTCCTAGGATCTGCCCAACACCAGATAGAGGTCATCGTTTGTGTACACATTTTTTATTGGGTATTAGAATTTTTTATTGATGTAGTAGGAAATTACAGATGTCAGGAAACTTTTGTTTGAAGAGCCCAGGTCAGTTCAAGAATGTTTTATAATTTGGGTTTGTCATCTTTAGATTCAGGTTAAATTTTTTTGGGCAAGATGATGTGTGCTTCTCTGGGCACATAATGTCACTTTGTCCCGTTATTGGTGCTACTACATTCAATCACTTAGTTAAGTTGATGTCAGCATCGTTTCTTCTTTGTAAGAATACCTTTTTTTCCTTTGTCATTAAGAAAACAATGTGAGCTGGTACTTTTAAGAATGTGTGACTCTTCTGTTCCTCAACATTTTACCCAGTGGCATGAACATCTGTAGATGTTCACTGAATCAGTTATTGCAGTGGTGGTTACAAAATGTTGATTGTCTCATTCCTTCTACATTTACCAGTTGACATCCTATAATGAAGAACTTTACTTCTCCCATTTTTTATTTTTGAGATCGCTATAGATTTGGTATTTGTAAAAAGCTAAATACATTACAACCTATTGCTGTTAATATTAAAAATACCTGACAATATTCAGTATTAAAAATACAGCAATTGTTGTAAATTTGGTTAATAAGACCTCCTTCCAATTGACTCCTAGGTCCTTTTGACATGTCTCAGTCAGGTTTTGAACACTTCCTTACACTCTGGGACAAGAAGGTGTTTTGGACTCACTTTGTACTTGCGCCAGACTTGAAGTCAGTCATTTCTATGTGGAATCCTAATTCGTTTAGTGGGGAATGGTTCCTTTCAAGGGGAACTGGTTCTCATTCTGAAAATCTGTCCTTTGCTCTCTTTATGGGATCAGTACATCCAATAAAAAAGAAAACAGTAGAGTGTCTCCAGATCTAAAACTCTTTCTTCTGTGTCTTCCCAAATGTACTCGATAGTAAAATGTCTAAGTTGAACTATTTCTCAGAACAAAGTGACTTACATATAGGCCACTCTGATGACTTATCATAGGAGATTGGGTATTGTGCAGAAAATTGGCATCATGTTGGCTTTTTTTTCTAACTTAGCAATGAAATGTCAAGGTGAAAATAAGTTTCATATCCTTCTTACCCTCATGTAATAAACTTGCTGTTGTGTAGTCACTTCAGAGCTGTTTCCTTCATGTGTTCTCTTCCATCTGAATTAAAATCTCCATTAAAATCTGAAGCTGTCATTTATCTGTATATATAATCTAACATACTGGTCTGTGAATACAGTCTAGGAAACTGACATGAAATTGGAGTGTCTTAACTTATTGAACAGTCCTATTAGAGTATGATTTTATGGCTACTTATGAGGTCTGATTTAGAAGATCTAGAACATAGTTAGTCTTAGAATTGAGATCTGGTACACCCTAATCATTTACAGTCCAATAGCTTGAGAACATCATGCTCTAGGACTCTACATGAAATAAGACATGTCAGTCCCTTCTACAAAAACATTCTGTACTGAAGGTGAAAAACATTAAACCTATATGTATGTCTCTTTGACATGGGAACATAAATAAGCTGTAGGGAAAGTGATGATGTGCTGTTAATGTTGCCATGTTCTGTTGAAATATTTAAGTCTTGCCTATAATCCCTGTGAAAGAAATATAGAATATATTTTTGGAAGGGGCAAGTTGGTCATTTCTAGAAGTTACAGGTAATATTTTAATTAATAGCATTATGAGCCTATCAGTTGATTATATAACACATTTATTCTTTTATATGGATGATTGCTCTATGATTACTTAAGAAATTAGCTTCTTGGCAACATAAAAGTGCAGATATTAAAATAAATTGCATGCCTTCCAACTATTCTATTACTTGGCTAAATTTAGAACCATGTAGAACTCTTGCAGGATTGAAATCTGTGGGGATTTTAATAGTCAAGACAGACCATATTCAGCTTTTCAGAGTAAGGAAGAAGAAAGGCAACTTCAAATTAATTTTTGCACTGTTGTCCAGTCTACTTAATTAAGACACAGAGTCCAGTGAAAAGTCAGAACTATTCTGAGGATTATGTTTGACTCTTGCTGAAAACTTGTTATAGCTTGGTGCTGGGTGTGAAAGGGGTAGATTTTTCCCCTTCCTAGGTGAATTGCTGGAGGCCATCCACTATCCTTTCTCCCGTGTCTCCCCGAGTTATGCTTGATAAGTACAGTTTTTATACCTCACCTAGTGGGTGAGGCAATACATCTGGGCTAGAGAGCTTTATGAGCATTATGGTTGGGTACTTGTAGGTGAGTTTGATGACATAAGTTTGAATTCAGACTAATGTAGGATTAAAAAAATTTTTTTATTAATGTATTGATACACACTCTTGTACAGCAAGGACACCATCAACAGAATGAAAAGGCATCCCTACAGTATGGGAGAATTTTGCTTTTGTTTCCCTTGCCCTAGGAGATGCATGCAAGAAAGATTGCTCATGTTTATATTCAAGAGATTTTTATCTATGTTTTCTTTTAAGAGTTTTATGGTTTTATTACTTACATTCAGGTCTTTGATCCATTTCAAGTTTACTTTCAGTATGGGACTAGACGATAATTTAGTTTCATTCTCTTGCACATAGTTGTCCATGTTAGCCAACACCATTTGTTGAAGAGGCTGTCATTTCCCCATTGTATGTCCATGACTCCTTTATCGTATATTAACTGACAAGTACATATGCTTGCGTTTATATCTGGGCTCTCTAGTCTGTTCCATTGGTCTATGGGTCTGTTCTTGTACCAGTATCAAATTGTCATGATTACTGTGGCTTTGAGTAGAGCTTGAAGTCAGGGAGCATAACCCCCCAGCTTTATTCTTCCTTCTCAGGATTGCTTTGGCTATTTGGGGTCTTTTGTGGTTCCATATGAATTTTAGAAGTATTTGCTTTAGTTCTTTAAAGAATGCTGTTGGTGTTTTGATAGGGATTGCATTGAATCTGTAGATTGCTTTAGGCAGGATGGCCATTTTGACAATATCAATTCTTTTTATCCATGAGCACGGCTGTATTTCCATTCATTGGTATGTTCTTTAATTTCTCTCATGAGTGTCCTGTAGTTTTCAGGGTATAAGCCTTTAACTTCCTTCATTAGGTTTTTCCTAGGTATTTTATTCTTTATGATGCAATTGTGAATGGAATTGTTTTCCAGGTTTCTCTTTCTGCTAGTTCATCGTTAGTGTATAGGAATGCAACAGATTTCTGTGTATTAATTTTGTGACTTGCAACTTTACTGAATTCAGATATTAGATCTAGTAGTTTTGGAGTGGATTCTTTAGGGTTTTTTATGTACAATACCATGTCATCTGCAAACAGTGACAGTTTAACTTCTTCCTTACCAATCTGAATGCCTTTTATTTCTTTGTGTTGTCTGATTGCCATGGCTAGGACCTCCAGTACTATGTTGAATAAAAGTGGGGAGAGTGGGCATCCTTGTCTTGTTCACAATCTTAAAAGAAAAGCTTTCAGCTTCTTGCTGTTAAGTATGATGTTGGCTGTGGGTTTGTCATATATGGTCTTTATTATGTTGAGATACTTGCCCTCTCTGCCTATTTTGTTGAGAGTTTTTATCACGAATGGATGTTGAATTTTGTTAAATGCTTTTTCTGTGGAGATGATCTTGTGGTTTTTGTCCTTTTTGTTGATGTTGTTGGATGATTTTGATGCATTTTCTAATATTGTACCATCCTTGCATCCCTGGAATAAATCCTGCTTGATCATGATGGATGATCTTTTTGATGTATTTCAGTTTGCTAATATTTTGTTGAGTATTTTTGTATCTATGTTCATCAGGATATTGGTCTGTAATTTTGTTTTTTGGTGGGGTCTTTGCCTGGTTTTGGTATTAGGGTGATGTTGGCTTCATAGAATGAGTTTGGGAGTATTCCCTCCTCTTCTATTTTTTGAAAACTTTAAGGAGAATGGGTATTATATCTTCTCTGTATGTCTGATAAAATTCTGAGGTAAATCCTTCTGGCCCGGGGGTTTTGTTTTTGGGTAGTTTTTTGATTACCACTTCAATTTCTTTGCTGGTAATTCATTTGTTTAGATTTTGTGTTTTTTCCTTGGTCAATCTTGGAAGGTTTTATTTTTCTAGGAAGTTGTCCATTTCTTCTAGGTTTTGAGCTTCTTAGCATATAGGTTTTCATAGTAGTCTCTAATAATTCTTTGTATTTCTGTTCGGTCCGTCGTGATGTTTCCTTTCTCGTTTCTGATTCTGTTGATGCATGTTGATTGTCTTTTTCTCTTAATAAGTCTGGCTAGAGGCTTATCTATTTTGTTTATTTTCTCAAAGAACCGGCTCTTGGTTTCATTGATTTTTTTCTATTGTTTTGTTCTTCTCAATTTTGTTTATTTCTTCTCTGATCTTTATTATGTCCTTTCTGCTGACTTTAGGCCTCATTTGTTCTTCTTTTTCCAATTTTTATAATTGTGACATTAGACTATTCATTTGGGTTTGTTCTTCCTTCTTTAAATATGCCTGGATTGCTATATACTTTCCTTTTAATACTGTTTTCGCTGCGTCCCACAGAAGTTGGGGCTTTGTGTTGTAGTTGTCATTTATTTCCATATATTGCTGGATGTCCATTTTAATTTGTTCATTGATCCATTGACTACTTAGAAGCGTGTTGTTAAGTCTCCATGTGTTTATGAGCCTTTCTGCTTTCTTTGTACAGTTTATTTCTAGTTTTGTACCTTTGTGGTCTGAAAAGTTGGTTGGTAGAATTTCAATCTTTTGGAATTTACTGAGGCTCTTTTTGTGGCCTAGTATGTGGTCTATTCTGGAGAATGTTCCATGTGCACTTGAGAAGAATGTGTATCCTGTTGCTTTTGGGTGTAGAGTTCTAGAGATGTCTATCAGGTCCATCTATTCTAGTGTGTTGTTCAGTGCCTCTGTGTCCTTACTTATTTTCTGTCTGGTGGATCTGTCCTTTGGAGTTAATGTTGTGTTGAAGTCTAATATGAATGCATTGCATTCTATTTTGTCCTTTAGTTCTGTTAGTATTTGTTTCACATATGCTGGTGCTCCTGTGTTGGGTGTATATATATTTATAATGGTTTTATCTTCTTGTTGGATTGACCCCTTTATCATTATGTAATGTCCTTTGTCTCTTGTGACTTTCTTTGTTTTAGTCTATTTTGTCTGATACAAGTACTGTAACTCCTTTTTTTTTACCCTATTAGTTGCATTAAATATCTTTTTCCATCCCTTTACTTTCAGTCCATGCATGTCTTTGGGTTTGACGTGAGTCTTTTGTAGGTAGCATATAGACGGATCTTGTGTCTTTATACATTCAGTGACTCCATCTTTTGATTGGTGCATTCAGACCATTTACATTTAGGATGATTATTGGTAGGTATGTACTCATTGCCATTGCAGGTTTTGGATTCGTGGTTACCAAAGGTTCAAGGGTAATTCCCTTATTATCTAACAGTCTAATTTAACTCACTTAATATGCTATTACAAATACAACCTCTTTTTATTTCCTCCTTTTTCTTCCTCATCCATTCTTTATATATTAGCTGTCATATTCTGTACTCTTTGTCTATTCCTTGATTGACTTTGGGTGTAGTTGAGTTGATTTTTAATCTGCTTAGTAATTAATTGTTCTACTTTTCTTTACTGTGGCTTTACTTACTCTAGTGACAGCTACTTAGCCTTAAGAACACTTCCATCTATAACAGTTGCTCGAAAATACACTGTAGAGGTGGTTTGTGGTAGGTAAATTCTGTCAGCTTTTGTTTATCTGAAAATTGTTTAATTCCTCCTTCAAATTTAAATGATAATCTTTGTGGGTAGAGTATTCTTGGTTTGAGGGCCTTATGTTTCATTGCATTAAATACATCATGCCACTCCCTTCTCGCCTGTAAGGTTTCTGTTGAAAAATCTAATGATAGCCTGATCAGTTTTCCTTTGTAAGTGATCTTTTTTCTCTCTCTAGCTACTTTTAAAAGTCTGTTCTTATCCTTGATCTTTGCAGTTTAGTTATTATATGTCTTGGTGTTGTCTTCCTTGGTCCCTTTTGTTGGGAGATCTGTGCACCTCCATGGCCTGAGAGAATATTTCCTTCCCCAGATTGGGGAAATTTTCATCACTTATCTCCTCAAAGACACTTTCTATCCCTTTTTCTTTTTGTTCTTCTGGTACCCCTATAATGCAAGTATTGTTTTGTTTGGATTTGTCACACAGTTCTCTCAATATTTTTTCATTCTTAGAGATCCTTTTTTTCTCTCTGTGCCTCAATTCTTTGTATTCCTCTTCTCTAATTTCTATTTCATTTATCATCTCTTTCACCATATCTAACCTGCTTTTAAAATCTTCCATTGTAAGTTTCATTTCTGATACTGTGTTCTGTAATGATTGGGTCTCCGACCGGAATTCATTCCTGAGTTCTTGAATATTTTTTTGTTCCTCCGTGAGTATGTTTATGATGTTTATTGTGAAATCTCTTTCAGGAAGATGCATGAGATCAGTTTCATTTGACTCTCTGTCTGGTGTATTTATGATTTTGGTTTGAACCAGTTCCTTTGACGTTTCATACACTCTGGAGCTGCTCAGCCCCTGGAGCAATGTTGGGGGCGTTTTTGGGGAGCGGTGTTGGTGCCTGGGGGGAGGTAAGAGCTGTGTCCTGCTTCCCACCTGCTATGCCTGTTTCCATTGCCAGAATTAGTGGGCCAAGCACACAGGTATAAGCCTCTATGCTTTGCGTTTGTAGCTGCTGTAGGCAGGGCTTCCCTCTGGCTGGTCTGACACCAGGGCAGGGTGTGCCAGGTTGCAAGCCTGGTGCGGGCTACCTGGGAGGAAAGCATAGCAGGCTGTGTAGCACTGTGGGGGGCCTTGGAGCTGTTTAGCCACCAGAGGGCTGACATGCCTGAAGATCGTGAAAGTTCCCAACCTGCTGGGCAGAGTGCACCTGGGCAATTTTGTCTACCAGTCCTTTCTCCTGAGCAGTAAGCTCTGTGCAGTCCGTGCTCCTTTAGCAGCCCTCTTGCTGTTAGGAAGTCTCTCAGACTACCTGCCTTTCTTTTGTCCCAGAGCAGCTGAATATGGATCCCTGTTTTCGAGAAGTGGCTGGAATTTCAGTCTCTGCAGGTATTCTGCTTGTCTTGGCTTTCTAACCCCCTTAATCACCAGAGCACCATCAAAGTAGGTTTGTGCTCCCAGAGAGAGCAGATTTCCAGAGCTAGTTCTTCAGCAGTCCCAGGCCTCCACTCACTCCCCGCTCTGTTACTCTTCTTACTGCCAGTGAGCTGGGGTGGGGGAAGGGCTTGGGTCCCACTGGATCAAGGCTTTGGTGCTTTACCCTCCAGGTCTGCTCTGTCCTCCAGGTGTATGCAGTCTGGTGCAGCCTTCTTTCCTGTTGCTTTTTGAGGATTAGTTGTATTAACTCTATTTTTGCATTATATGTGGTTTTTGGAGGAGTTCTCTGTCTCACCTCTCACGCCGTCATCTTTAATCTCTGTACAGACCTTCTTTGGGATGATGGGAAGCTGTTGGTGGGAGGAAGCTAGTTGAGCAAGAAAGCTAAATGATCTGATTAAAATTTTTAAAAGATCACTCATGCTTTTCTGGAGAGAACAGCAGCATGCCCAAAGTGGAAGTAGAGAGGTGAGTTAATAGGCTATTGCATTTTGTTGAAAAACTGATAATCATGTAGGGGTTATGGAAGGATACACAGCAGAAAGGAATTGAACTTTTTTCAGAAAGTACAGTATTCCACTTTTAATTTTGATAAGATTATAAATGGCCAGGAAATCATTACTGAGTGCTTTGAACTATGTTGGTCTTGATTCTCTGACTCAAGAGTTGTAGAGTGATTGCTTGGTGTGGCAGGGCTCTTAGTGTGAACCCCCTGTACCCCCTTGAAAATAAGACATGTCTGGCATGGCTTAAGGGCCACTGGGGCCAGGCAACTAGTGATTTCTTTGTGTAGGGGAGAACAAGGCATTTCCTGTGAAAAAATTCACCATGTAGGCAGTGTTTCAGGAGCAGTGTTGGTGGTGAAAAGGGGAAGAGCAGTATATTCTGGCCATGCCTCCCAATCGTAAGCAAACTGCCTCATCTCTAATGCCAAAACCCTGATGTACAAGGGCTATAAAGGAACAAGAATAGCTTTTTTATATGTATCTTAGTATATAATTGGGAAGGCATGATTTTAGTGATTTGATATTATGGGATAGAATTATGAAACTGGTGTTTTGGGAATACTCCCCCCTTAGGCAGTGCACACACTGAGAGGCTAGCTCTTTTGAGGGCTTCCAAGAACACAGGCTGGTTTGGGCATGTGAAGGGTTGCAGTGGTATCACTCAGGATTCAGGGTTCCTAAAGTGGATGAAGCAGCAGCCAGCCCTCATCCCTATTGTAATAGTAGTAACAGTAATAAATATTGCAGTTGGGGTGAGGAGATACTAAATTTATGTGTTTGTAAGATTTATTTCTACTCAGAAGAAAACTCTCTGTTCTCTCTTTGCTTCTCACCTTACTAAGAGAGATTTTAGGTCTGCTGATTTAGTTTCTACACTTGTCTTGTGTAACAGGATAATGAGCAAAAGAACAGCTGAAGAATTTGAAGGACTTAAGGTTAGATGCTTAATTTATATCAGAATGTGGACCAAGAACTGTTTATAAGAAGAGAGGATCAATAGAAAGAAAAAAGCCAAATGAGTGGGGTGTTTTATTGCGAATGAGCATAGGGTTTTGATATAGAGGGTTCAGGTCCGCTGTAAGTTTGTGAGAAACATTGTGAGCAAAAGGAATTGTGAAGGAAGATACTAAATGGCTGCTGTGGATTTTGAAATGAATCTTTTTATTTTCTTTGAGAGTCTTATTACAGTAAGATTTAAATTGCTTTTAACTTTTTTTTTTTTTTTGAGGTTAGACTTGTTTCTTATATGTGATGCCATTCCTGCACTGGACTCATGGAGGCTGAACATTTATTCAGGTAATAATAGGCAACATTTATGGAGCACTTTTTATGTGCCAGGCAACAAACTAAGTGCTGTACCTGACTTCTCATTTAATCCTCATATAACCTCATGAGGTTGCAAGTGTTACTGTACCCATTTTGTAGATGAATAAAATTGAGATTCAGAGAGTGTATCAAGATTGAATTCAGCTGAATTAAAAAATAAAATCTCTGCTGTAGTCAGAGATGATGGTAGCTTGGTTTAGATGATGTCATTCCTCACCTGGCATAAATATTATGAACATAAAGTGGTTTTGCCTTTAGAAAAATTGGGTAATTTGTTTTCTTATTGAGTCATAAGAGTTCTTTATTCTAGGTACAAGTTCCTTATCTGATACAATTTGTAAGTATTTGTTCCTGTTCTATGTGTCTGTCTTTTCTTCCTTTAAGGTATTGTTTACAGACAAGTTTTAAATTTGATGAAATCTACCTGATTTACTTCTTTGTTATTGTTGCTTACACTTTCAGTTTTTTTGCCTTAAGATTTTTTCTTTTATTAAGGTAATCATTGATATACACTCTTATGAAGGTTTCACATGATCAACATTGTGGTTACTACATTCACCCATATTATCAAGTCCCCCCACGTACCTCATCCAGTCACTGTCCATCAGCGTATTAAGATGCCAGAGTCACTACTTGACTTCTGTGTGCTATACTGTCCTCCCTATGACCCCTGACACACCATGTGTACCAATCATAATACCCTTCAATCCCCTTCTCCCTCCCTCCGCACTCGCCTTCTCCCAACCCTCCCCTTTGATAACCACAAGTCTCTTCTTGGAGTCTGTGAGTCTGCTGCTGTTTTGTTACTTCAGTTGTGCTTTGTTGTTATATTCCACAAATGAGTGAAATCATTTGGTACTTGTCTTTAAATCATTTGGCACTTGTCTTTCTCTGCTTGGCTAATGTCACTGAGCATAATACCCTCTAGCTCGATCCATGTTGTAAATGGTAGGATTTGTTTTCTTCTTATGTCCGAATAATATTCCATTGTGTATATGTACCACATCTTTATCCATTCATCTACTGATGGAAACTTAGGTTGCTTCCATATCTTGACTATTGTAAATAGTGCTGCAATAAACATAGGGGTGCAAATGTCTTTTTGAATTTGGGATCTTGTTTTCTTTGGGTAAACTCCTAGGAGTGGAATTCCTGGGTCAAAAGGTATTTCTATTTTTAGTTTTTTGAGGAATCTCCATATTGCTTTCCAAAATGGTTGAATGAATTTACATTCCCACCAGCAAGTGTGGGGGGGTTCCCCTTTCTCCACATTCTTGCCAGCATTTGTTGTTCCTTGTCTTCTGTTTGTTGGCCATCCTAACTGGTGTGAGGTGATATCTTATTGTGGTCTTAATTTGCATTTCTCAGATAATTAGCAATGTGGAGCATCTTTTCATGTGCCTGCTGGCCATTTGAATTTCTTCTTTGGAGAAGTGACTGTTCATATCCTCCACCCATTTTTTAATAGGGTTATTTGCTTTTTGGGTGCTGATTCTTGTGAGTTCTTTATATATTTTGGGTGTTATTTCCTTGTTGGATATGTCATTTACGAATATATTCTCCCATACTGTAGGGATACCATTTTGTTCTACTGATGGTGTCCTTTGCTGTATAGAAGCTTTTTAGTTTGATGTAGTTCCATTTGTTCATTTTTTATTTTGTTTCCCTTACCCAAAGGGATGTGTTCAGGAAAAAGTTGCTCATGTTTATATTCAAGAGAGTTTTGCCTGTGTTTTCTTCTAAGAGTTTTATAGTTTCATGAGTTACATTCAGATCTCTGATTCATTTCGAGATTACGTTTGTGTATGGAGTTAGGCAGTAATCCAGTTTGATTCTCTTATATGTAGCTGTCCAGTTTTGCCAACACCAGTTGTTGAAGAGGCTGTCATTTCCCCATTGTATGTCCATGGCTCCTTTATTATATATTAAGTGACCATATATGCTTGGGTTTATGTCTGGGCTCTCTATTCTGTGCCATTGATCTATGGGTCTGTTCTTGTGCCAGTACCAAATTGTCTTGATTACTGTGGCTTTGTGCTAGAGCTTAAAGTTAGGGAGCATAATCCCCTCAGCTTTGTTCTTCCTTCTCAGGATGACTTTGGCTATTCTGGGTCTTTTGTGGTTCCATATGAATTTTAGAACTATTTGCTCTAGTTCGTTGAAGAATGTCATTGGTATTTTGATAGGGATTGCATTGAATCTATAGATTGCTTTAGACAGGATGGCCATTTTGACAGTATCAATTCTTCCTATCCATGAGCACAGATGTATTTCCACTCATTGGTATGTTCTTTAATTTCTCTCATGAGTGTCCTATAGTTTTCAGGGTATAAGTCTCTAATTTCCTTCATTAGGTTTTTTCCTAGGTATTTTATTCTTTTTGATGCAATTGTGAATGGGATTGTTTTCCAGATTTCTCTTTCTGCTAGTTCATCATTAGTGTATAGGAATGCAACAGATTTCTATGTATTAATTTTGTATCCTGCAACTTTGCTGTATTCTGATATCAGTTCTAGTAGTTTTGGAGTGGATTCTTTAGGGTTTTTTATGTACAGTACCATGTCATCTGCAAACAGTGACAGTTTAACTTCTTCCTTACCAATCTGAATGCCTTTTATTTCTTTGTGTTGTCTGATTCCTGTGGCTAGACCTCCAGTATTATGTTGAATAAAAGTGGGAGAGTGGGCATCCTTATCTTCTTCCTGATGTTAGAGGAACAGCTTTCAGCTTTTTGCTGTTAAGTATTATGTTGCTTGTGGGTTTGTCATATATGGCCTTTATTGTGTTGACGTGTGTACCCTCTATACCCATTTTGTTGAGAGTTTTTATCATGAATGGATGTTGGATTTTGTCGAATGCTTTATTTCAGCATCTATGGAGATGATCATGTGGTTTTTGTCCTTCTTTTTGTTTATGTGGTGGATGATGTTAATGGATTTTCTAATGTTGTACCGTCCTTGCATCCCTGAGATGAATCCCACTTGGTCATGGTGTATGATCCTCTTGATGTATTTTTGAATTTGGTTTGCTAATATTTTATTGAGTATTTTTGCATCTACGTTCATCAGGGATATTGGTCTGTAATTTTATTTTTTGATGGGGTCTTTGCCTGGTTTTGGTATTAGGGTGATGCTGGCTTCATAGAATGAGTTTGGGAGTATTCCCTCCTCTTCTGTTTTTTGGAAAACTTTAAGGAGAATGGTTATTATGTCTTCTCTGTGTGACTTATAAAATTCCGAGGTAAGTCCGTCTGGCCCAGGAGTTCTGCTCTTGGGTAGTTTTTTGATTACCTCTTCAATTTCGTTGCTGGTAATTGGTTTGTTTAGATTTTCTGTTTCTTCCTTGGTCAGTCTTGGAAGGTTGTATTTTTCTAGTAAGTTGTCCATTTCTTCTTGGTTTTCCAGCTTGTTAACATATAGGTTTTTATAGTATTCTCTGATAATTCTTTGTATTTCTGTGGGGTCTGTCGTGATTTTTCCTTTCTCGTTTCTGATTCTGTTGATGTGTGTTGATTCTGTTTTTCTCTTAATAAATCTGGCTACAGGCTTTTCTATTTCATTTATTTTCTCAATGAAACAGCTCCTGGTTTCATTGATTCTTTCTGCTGTTTTATTCTTCTCGATTTTTTAAATTTCTGCCTTAGACTTTATTATGTTCCTCCTTCTACTGACTTTTTGTTGTTCTTTTTCTACTTTCATTAATTGTGAATTTAGACTGATCATACGGGATTGTTGTTCTTTTCTGAGGTAAGTCTGTATTGCAGTATACTTCCCTATTAGCATGGCCTTCGCTGCATCACACAGATCTTATGGTGTTGAGTTGTTGTGTTCATTTTTCTCCATATATTGCTTGATCTCTGTTTTTATTAGGTCATTGATCCATTGATTATTTGGGAGCATGTTGTTAACCTCCATGTGTTTATGGGCTTTTTTGTTTTCTATGCATAATTTTTTTCTAGTTTCATACCTTTCTGGTCTGAGAAGCTGGTTGGTACAATTTCAGTCGTTCTGCATTTACTGAGGCTCTTTTGTGGCCTATTATATAATCTATTATTGAAAATGTTCCTTGTACACTTGAGAAGAATGTGTA